>NW_022631102.1:470720-692118 GCF_010015895.1 Lontra canadensis
CCGAGCGGAGGGCGCCGGAGGCCGCGGCCCGGCTAGGCCCGCGCTTGGCCTGGACGCTGCGCCCGGTGAGTCCCCGCCCGCCCGCCCGCCCGCCGCGCGCCCGCCCGCCGCCGCCGGGGCCCGGATTTCCTCCCGCGGCCCGGCGCTTTGTTCCCGGCCGGCGGGGCCCGGGGCGCGGGCTGCGCGCAGCCGGGGTGGAGGAGCGGAGCAGGAAGTGGCCGAGCGCGGCCTGGGCGGGGAGGGCACGGGGTCGGGCCGGCGGCGGCGGCGGCGGGGGTGCGGGCCGCGGCCCGGGCCTCCCTCATGACCTTGGGGAAGCGGCCGATCGGGCTGGGCAGGGGCGAGGGACGCGGGGGCCAGGCGGACGCGGCGGCCAGGCGGACGCGGCGCGTAGTGGGTGCTCAGGGGCCCCCGCCGTCGTTCAGGTTTGTGGGTGGGCCTTGGAAGGAGCCCTCTTTCGCTCCTAGAGGAGAAGTTGTGCGCGATGGCGAGGTGCCCGGCCGGCCCCCGAAGGACTAGCAACCCCCCGGCCGAAACTGCTTCCTGACCTGGGTGGGCTTTGGAGGACCTGCCCACCCCATCCCGGAGGCTGGGGCGCGGCGAGGGGCTGGGACTTGCCTCCCAAGTTGGGGGGTGGGGGGGCGACTGGTGAACTTGCCCACCCGCTGACTGGTTCCTGTGTATTGCCATGGTGGACAGAGTAGGGGGCACGGGCCTGTGCTCTGTAGCCAGAGGGCCCCCCAGGCTTGCTCCAGGCTACCCCTGGCTGCTCTGAGCCCCTGGGCCAAGTGAAGGGCGGGGGTGCACGGGGGCGGGGGGTGTGGGTTCCCTGCCCTCCCCTAGTTGAACATGCAGTTCACAAACCAGTGTTTGGAGACAGAGGGGGTCCTTTAAGAGCACAAGCAAATTTTGGGTAAGTTGTTCCGTAAACAATCATGGCACTGACACACTTTTATGGTAAAGGCACTGGCAGTGTGGTCGTGGGAAAAGGGGACCCTCCGTCCCTTTGGCCTTGTGCCCAGCGGCAGCCCAGGCGCTGGCGTGGTCTGTTCATTTCTCTGCGAGTGTGCACCACCCCACGCGTGAGCACAGATATATTTTTACACACGGGGCTCGGCAGCTGTCTGTCAGCAGCAGGCTCTGCTTAGGCGGGGTGAGGGCGGGGGACATCTAGAGGTCTTTGGGTCCAGCCCTCTGTGTCCAGGCCACGCCCACTTGTGTCACCAGAGGGGGCCCCCCTTCCCTTCCAGGCCTCCCCTCTTCTGTGCAGGGGCACAGAGCCCTGTCCTTGGAGGTCTCTTCCTTCCTCCATCTTGCTTGCTGCCTGTCGCTGCCCCATGGCCTGCTGAGCTTACTGGGCCCGTTCCTCCTGGGACAGAGTTGGGTCTTCTCTGGGCTGGCAGGAGACACAGGCAGTGGGGTCTTCCCGCTCTACTACATTTAACCTAGGACCTTCTGTGCACAGCAGCCCTTCTCTGGGTCCCAACCCCCGCCTCAGGAGGCCAGTGAGGTGTGTTGCCCGGGAACGCCTAGGTAGCTGTAGGAAAACCCGTGCTGGGATCCAGTGTAGAGGTCCTCAGGGGTCCTCCTTGCCTAGGGGTGGGGGAGGGGGTCTCTGCCGGTCTGCCCTCAGGAGTGCTTCTGTGGGGTGCTAGCAGAGGAGTGCTCTTTCCTGGGATGCCCAGAATGGGTGATGTTTGAACTGGGTTTTGAGGGATGCCTAGGAGTTCATCCAGCAGGGAGAGATGGGAAGGACCCTTCTGGTTCAATGGCCAAAGTGTATGTTCAGGAGAAGGCTGCTGGTGGACTGCACACCTCCCCCGTTTGTTGCCTCCGGAATGCTGTAATTATGGGCTCGTAACCACCTGGGACTGGGTGCTGCTGCTTACAGACAGGACCCATCCGAACCTTTCTTTGTCCCCAGGGCTGATCCTGGCAAAACCAGGGATGCCGGCCACATGCTGGCCCTATGAATGAGCCAGATTCAGAACAGCAGGGCTCCTGTGGTTTAGGAGGGGCCTGGGGTTTCTTGGGGAGGGGTTTATATGTCACCCCGGAGGGTTCTGGGCTCTCATTGGCGCCAGTCGCCTGGTCTCCTGGCCCTACTTGCTTCGTGTTTGAATTTCTCTTCTTTCCTAGTCTGGGGCAAGAAGGAGGAATCTTGGGCCTGCTCAGAGCACCCTGGCCTATGGGAGCGGGGGGTTACAGCATGGGCAGGGAGAACAGGGGCAACTTACCAGCGGCTTGGGCAGGCCAAGCAGTCAGAGGGGCCACCTGGAGGAGGTGGCCTCTGCTGGGGGGCAGGTTATGGAGGCTGGAATATGTGAGGAGGGCCTTTTGGGGATGGGGGTGATCTGTACAAAGGCATATGCATGATGCGTCACAGGCTGAGGTCTGGGGGGTCAAAGGGGGTGGCGGGGGCTTGCACCCCAGGGGCAGGGGAGGCCTGGCCCCAGGGAACAGATGGAATCACGTGAATGTTCTGTCAGGTGCTGTGGTGAAGCAAGTGGGGGGCGGCAGCAGCTCTGTGGCCGTGAGCGGGGCGGCCATGTGGGAAAGGGGCCCCAAATGGGACCCTAGGTGCAGAGCGCTTCCCGGGCTCACCGTGGGGTTGGAGGGGTGGCCCCAACCCGGACACCGCCTCACACCCTTCCCTTCAATTCTTCCAGACGCTCGGTACATCGGCTGGGCTCAGGGTGACGCTGCCGAGAGGGGACCGTGAGTGGCGCTGGGGTTGCCCCAGCTCCTGGAACCGGGCGCCATGAACGACGTGGCCATCGTGAAGGAAGGTTGGCTGCACAAGAGAGGTCAGTGCCGTCGCGGCCGGGTCGGGGCCGGGGTCCTGGAGCTAGCCTGTAGGCTTTCCCTTGGCTGGCACCGTGATTGTCTGGCCAGGGCCCTCGGGCCGGAGAGCCCCTGCTGCCTCCCTCCCTGCTTTCCTGGAAGGCAGTGAGGACACTGGGGCCCGTCCAAGGCCTGGCTCGATGGCGGCCCCGGGCACTGCCCGAGGGCTCCTGAGGGCAGGGCAGAGTTGATGGGCCTGGCCTGGTGCCTGCCTCAGGCCTGGGCTGGGAAGGAGGGGAGGCGCCTGCACCACCCAGGGGCCCGGCTTGGGTTGTGTTTGTGCTGGAGCAGTCAGTGGCCTGAGCCCGGCACCCGCCCAGCCTCCCCTGTCCGCACTGAGGGCTCTGCGCCCAGGGAGGGGCTTGGCGGGGCCTAGTGGGGCTGAAGCCGTGGCCTCAGCCCCTTGCTTTGTAGCCTTGCCCACAGCCCCTGCTCCACAGCCCTGTCATTGCTCGGGGATGGGAGGTGGGGGCTGGATAGGCTTCAGTCCAGGTGCCTGGGTGGGTGACTCCCTCCCACCTCAGGGTAGGGCTTAGCGACCCCCCCCCAACTTACTCTTCCTCCAGACCTGCCCCTTCCCAAAGCTGTGGTGACCCCAGCTAGCTCCTTCCTCACGTGTGCCCTCCGGCAGATGGCTGGAGGGTGCCCCATCCCGCTCCAGGACCCCACGGGCTGTTGGGAGGGAACATTGGCTGCAGAGGGAGCAGACAGGGAGGCGTGGCAGAGGCGGGTGTCTCGAGCCTGGGTTTTGTAGGATGCATAGGAGCTCCCTGGCAGAGCAGGCTGGGAGCCTGCAGGAGCGGCAGGGGGAGGTGAGAAGTGACAGGGCTGAGGGGTCGGGGGCTGCAGAGGGCTTGAAACAGAGGATCGAGGATGTGGTCAGCGGCGTGTTCTAGAGTTCAGTTTGGCAGCTGTAGGGAGGCCAGTGCACTGAGCCTTGACACGGAGGTGAGGAGGCTCCAGGCCCTGTGGTCCGTGGGGAGCCCTTCCGCCCAGCTTCCCCTAAGCACCCCTGCACCCACCTGCCTTCTTGATCCCCTCCCCCACTGCGTACCACCTCCTTGCTTCCCCAGGAGTCCTGCCTCCCGCCTGGAGCACCTTTGCTGGGTCCAGCCCTGTCTGCCTCCTCTCATAGACCCCTTTGGTGTCCCCTCCGCCTTGACCTGGCCCCGTGCCTTTTCTCTGGGCCTGGCAGCAGCACACACCCACAGCCCACGATGGGACCGGTACCCCTCCGTCCTTGGCAAACACGTGTTGACTGACCAGTCACCGGCACGTGCACTGGCCCGCCAGGCTGGGACGGGGATGCCTTTCTGAGGCCTGGGTGAATTCCAGTTGCCACTCGGGGCACATGCCTCTGAAGGCGCTGGGGGTAGGGTACGGGGGTGGTGCCCAGTGGGGTGTCTGGAGAGCTGAGCTTGAATGTGATTTAGCTGCTTTGTTACTGCAGATCTGTTTTGAGCTCTTTGGACCCTGGTGTCCCTGTGTATGTGATAGGAATGGTGGCGGGGACCGGTCTGCTGACGTTCGGCATGTGGTTTATTGGGGCCCTAAGTCAGGGTCCAGCAGCCTCAGCAGCCTCCAGGCCCTGCTGTCTGGCACCAGCCTCAGGTCAGGAGAGAGAGTGTCCTGCTCCCCTTGGGGAGGTGGGCGTCATCTGTGGGGGGTGACCTTTGGGCTGTCTCCTGGGTGTCCTGGTGCTTTGTGCCCTGGGCCAGAGCAGCTGCTGTGGGCAGTAGGGAGCCCGGCCTGGGTGGTGATTTCCAGCTGAGCAGTGACCTGTTCTGTGGGCCAGTCAGGCCCCCTGGGCCTCAGTGTCCCAGTGTGTGCACTGGAGAGCTGGTCCCCAGGAGTGAGCTCCAGCTGCTGGAGGTAGGCTGGGCAGACGGGTCCCCAGAGATGGGCGGGCTTCCTGAGCAGGAGCTGGGTGATTTGACACCCGTGTCCTGAGTGACAGGCAGACGCCCCAAGCAACGAGCAGCGAGCCCAGCTCCAGCCACCAGGGCTCAGCAGAAATTGGGCTTTGCCAATGTTTGGTCCCTTCTGGGTGTTCTCCTGGGACTTAAAGGTCGGCAGTTTAAAAGAAGCAGGTGTGCTCCAGGGTGTGGGTCTGGCTGAGCTTGGCCTGTGGCATCCGGTTTTGTCTTCAGACCGCTCTGGGCGAAGGCCATGGCCTCAGTCTGTGCAGCTCGTTTGGGGTGTCTCTGCCCCTGGCCCCACTGCTGGAGCCTGTGACCATGTGCACCGCACGCCCAGCCAGGCTCGTGGGGTTTTCCTGGGTGTTCCGCACCCCTGGACGGGCCGGCTGGACCAGGTGGACCCGGAGAGGGGAGGAAGCTGCCTTCCTCCCCTCTCCTGAAGGAAAGGGTCTGGAGTGGGGTGGGGAACCTTGGGCGGGCACCCCCGTGCTGGTGCAGGCCAGTGGGCAGCTGGGAGGGACGTCCTCATCAGACCACCGTGAGGCCGGCCCGGCCCCTCTGGGCAGCTGGCCTGTGGGAGTGGGGCTTCTCGGCTCCTGGGGCTGGCATGGGGGCGCGTCACTGGTGACGTCTGCAGGCACGTGGAGGGGGGTCTGGCCTCCTCGGGTTCCAGGCTGTGTCGGTCCACAGGGTCCTGGCGGGGGATGGGCCCCGGGGGCTGTGGTTTCTCCCGCCGCCCCTCCCTCAGCTGTGGCAAGGTCCCGCTTCCTGTCGTGGCCATGGCATTGCCTGTGTCCCTCATGTGGCTCCGAGGGGGTGAGATGGCGGTTCCACTTTGGTGGCACAGGCTCTCCTCCATCCCTGGTTTTGTGGCCCCATGTGGAGGCGGCCTTGCTCCCCTTCGGAGCTCTGCTGGGCAGATGCGGGGACGTAGGCCCAGGGGCCTGTTTACCGCACTTCTGGGCCCCAGTGGCCCTGGGGTTTGCACGGGGTGCCGCCGGCTGCCTCGCCAGAGCAGGGGGCTCAGCGGGAACAGCGAAGGTGCACGTCAGCTCCCCTGAGCCTATGCCCCAGGCTGGAGGGCAGGGCTGCCCTGGGCCTCCTGTGTGCCTCAATCTCCCTGGCTGTCAGGGAGGGGCGGCCCTAGCGCCCGTCCAGGTCACGCCGAGGTGGCCGTGGCTTTGGTTACGGCAGCCCCTGGTCCAGGAGGCAGCTCTTGCTGAGCCACGTGTCCGGCAGGGCCCAGGCGTTGCCCGTGGGGCAGCTCGGTTCAGGGCAGGCAGGCCTGGGGCTGGGAGGTGTGCTCCAGGGCCTGCTGGCCCTGGTGTGTGGCCGTGGCCGTGGCCGCCGTCGCTGGGGGCTGTTTCCTGTTTTGTGAGCATGTTGGGTTCTCCGTGCAGAACAAACAACAGAAGAGGAAGCTGGGGTGACTCGCTTGGGGCGTGAGGGGTCACCGCCCGCCAACCCTGGGTCCCTTGGCCTGTGTTGGCGGCCCCAGCAGGTGGCTGTGGTGTGCTCTTTGGGCAGGGCAGCCCTGCGGTGGGCCAGGCTCTGTGCAGGGTAGGGAGGGGCCTAGGCTCCCTCCAGCTGGCCCTAGGCATTACGGTGCCCTTGTGGCATAAGGGACACTGGTGCCTGGGCTGAGGGGGCCGGGCCCCCTCCTGCCAGCAGCTCTCAGGAGAGGCTGGCCTGGGTTGCACCAGGCCCAGTTCCTAGAAGTGCTGTGGGACAGCGTGGGGTGGGAGCTGGCTCAGCCGCTGCTGGCGTCCCTCTTGCCCGGGCACACCCAGCTGGGCTTGGGGCCAATGCCGTCCCTATGGGCCCGTAACCAGAGCCTGCAGCTGTGGCTCTGCGCCCACCCACCGGGGCCACCCCACCATGGGCTGACTGATAGTCTGCCATTCCTCTCCACTTGGCAGGGGCAGGCTCCCCTCCCCCAGGCCCAGATCTGGCTCTGACCAGCTGGCAGAGACCCTGGGACTCCCGGCTAGGGTGGACTGGGCAAGGCGAGCCACGAGCCCGCTCCTGGGAGCCGCGTGTCCCCTCCTGGCCCGGCCTTTGCTTTCCTTTCTCCTGCCTTCAGGGGGTTCTCTTTAGCCTTCAGAAATAGTGGACTAGACCTCTGTTTCGGGGATGTGAGACTTGATGGCCTGGTTGGGGAGGGGTGCCTCCATGCTGCTGCTGCTGGCCCTGGTGCTCTGGGGTAGGGTCTCTTTACTCTGGATTTGGGTTTACGGGTCCCCAGGTGGGCCCCCAGATTGCAGCCCCAGTCCTGGGACCAGAGGTCCCGCAGATACGGGGCAGCTGGGGGACTGATGGGCCTGGGGGCTGCCCGCTTGACCTCCCAGCCCCCTGGAAGCTTGTTCAGGCACAGATGTGGCTGCGCTGCCCCTGGTCTTGGAAACCCAGCCCCCTGAACCCCGCTGTGGTGAGGGCAGGTGTGCAGGTGGCCCAGTGGCTGGTTGGTCAAGGGAGACTGGAATGGGGAGAGGGTGAGGGGTGGGCAGGGCATAGCAGGGGGGCACCAGGGCAGGGGGGCCGTGACCTTATCTGTGGGGAGCTCTGGGTGAGCCAGGACGTGGGCAAAGGGCAGGAGACTAGCAGTGAGACAGTGGGGGTGGGCACAGGCTGTGGGACCAAGCCACGGGGGCACATCCTGGGGGGATGTGGACGTGTGGTAGCCGGCATGGGACTCTGGGAGGCCCCTCCTCCCGCCTGCATGCAGAGGCTGCGCGGTGGCCGGGCCGAGGTGGGCTTGCGAGGAGGATGGCCGCTGGGTGGGATGTCTGGGCGGAGGTGACGTGCCGGCAGCCGGGGCGGGAGGTGCTGTCCTGAGGCAGGAGGGAGGCGGGGAGCGGCCCCAGTGCCTTCCCTGTGCTCTAGCGTCCACTTGTGTGCCTCGGGCCCTGACTTTGGGGCCTGCCTGCTGGAGGGCAGAACCAGACTCGTGAAGAGCTTGTCTGGTGGTCTGGAGTGAGCCCAGCCTGGACAGCAGGCCCTGCGTCTCTGCTCACCTTCTGTGACCTTGAGAGTCCCCTGCTTGGGCCTCAGTTTCCCCAGGTGACCGGTGGGCATAATGAGCCCTGTCAGGGGGGCCTTCTGGGAGGGGAGGGCAGGGTGGGATGGTGGGCTGGGGGTGGGCCCAGCCTGGCTCAGGGCCTTGGTAGGGGAGCGACTGTCTTCCCCGTGTCGCCCTGCTCCTGGGCACAGAGTGGCTGCCTCCTCTCAGCCACACTGGCCGTCTGAGCCCGGCCTCCGGGAGGACCCATGCTGCTGCCCTTGGAGAGCCTCTGTCTCGGGGGGCAGGTTGGTGTGGTGCACCCCAACGGGCCGGGGCCCTGAGTGGGGCTGTGACACCCCCCCCACCCCCAGGGCACTCTTGGCTTCCGATGTCATTCTGTGGCCTCGTGTCCTGCTGGTAGTGTGGGGACCCGGGACCCTGGCTTGCACAAGGGCAGAGGCCTGGCAGGCTGGGCCCCCTGGGATGACCCGTGCCCGCACACTGCCTGCCCCCGTCCTGGTGGGCGGGATGGATGGGCTGCCGTCAGCGGGGCCGTTTGCTCACTGTGCCGGAGAAGGTAAATGAGCGCCCCGCAGCTGTCGGCCCGCCATGGATGTGTTGGCGGCAGGGGACCGCACGGTCGCCGCTGTCAGCTGGCGCCTGCTCCCCGGGCCTGCTGGGGCTCGCTTTGCTGTGGAGAAACAGCTCGGCGCTGCCTGGCACCCTGCCAGCCGCCTGCACCGCTGCCGCAGCAAAGTGTTTATCCAGCAGTTTCCCCGAGAACCAGGGACTTGGAGGGAATGTTCATGGAGCTCAGGGTGCGGCAGCCGAATTGGGGGTGGGGGGTAGCGTGCCGGGACCCCCATGGTGTGGAGGACTCTGGAGCGTCAGGCCTGGGCTGTGGTGGGACCCCCGGGTTGCCCCCAGCTTGGGATCCAGCCCCCAGGTCCTCTGCCTGAGGTGCCCTGACTGTAGCATGGCCTGGGACACGTGCCCAGGACCACAGCAGGGACAGGCCCTCAGCCTCTGCCTGTCCTGTCCCTGAGCCCTTGCCGTGTTGCCTTGTCAGTGTGTTTTGGGCTATGGGGGGCCAGGGTTGCTAACAAAGAACCCCCCTTCTTCTGGGGTCCTTCAGCCTTTTTCTGGGCTTGAGCTGGCTGCCAGGATGAGCCGGGGTATTGGAAGGTCCCTCCTGGTGGATGACACAGGGGGCACCGAGGGGCTGGTGCTGGGAGCCAAGGGGCCCTGGAGGGGTGGTAGGAGCTAGGGGAGTCTGCTCTGGGCAACTAGGACCCTGGCTTAGCCTGCACGCCCTGCCTCGACCCCAGCTGGGGCCTTTCCCTGGGCGCCCTCGTGTGGGAGTGAAGGGGCTCAGGAGGGCGTGAGGGCCCCCCGCCCCCAGTCTGGTGGCTGGGCGAGATGTGGTCTCCGAGGGGTGGGTGTGGTTCTGTGGGTCCTGGGGCACTGTGGGTCCCTCCCTGACCCTGGCCCAGGGCTGGGCTTCTAAGAGAACCCTGAGCGGGGAAGGAGAAGCTGCCTGCCCCGGTAGAGATCCTCTGGGTAGGGGTGCTTGCCCGCAGCTTCACCATGGCTCCTGTCTCGTGGCAGCAGGTATGGGGTCCTCCTGGCTGGGCTGCTGGGTGGTATGCAGGGGACTCTCAGACTGGTCTGGGCCTCTGCGGAGACCCTGTGTGGGCCTTGGTCTGAAATGTTTGCATGGGGAGGATGGGGAGGGAAGCGGGGGATGGAGAGCCGCTCTGGGGGTCCTGGGCCCTGGCTGCGAGGGCCAGGGACCAGACATGTGCCCTGGGCCTGGGTGCGGGTCCAGGCTGCTTCCTGTTGCGCGTAGGCGGCTCCCAGGAGATTCCCCCGGCTGTGGGCAGGCGTTTGTCCCCAGAGGAGTGGCAGAGACCCCCGTTTAGGGAGTCGTGTCCTGAAGGGCCGACTTGGTCTTCCCTGTTTGTCCCCTGCCCAGAGTGAAGGTGCCGGGGTTCCCACCAGCAGCCCTGGATGGTGGGTGTCCCCGGCCCACGCCCATGGCTGCAGTCCTGTGGCTGAGGACAGCGGTGCTTAGGCCCAGGGGTGGCTGCAGCCCCCACAGGGTCCAGCCTGTGTCACCCCAGACCCTCAGGGCTCTGGGGCCTGGGTTGGACTCATTCAGAGACAGGCCACAGCCCAGGATGCCTCTGGTACCGCGGCGGCCCCAGGTGGCCACCGGGGTGCACCCTGCCAGGCAGAAGGGGTCTGTGTGTCTCAGAGCCTCAGCCCCAGCCTCCCCAGGGGATCCTCCCCTGGGTCCCCACGCCTCCCCGGGGGTTCTTCCCCGGGGGGTCTGTGGGCCCAGCTGCCCAGGTCGGGGGCCGAGTGAGGCCGCCTTCCCTGGGCCTTCATCCCACCTGTGTGTTGTGTGGCTCTTGGGCTCAGCCATGTGGGGCACAGGCGGGGAGGGGGGGCAGCTGGGGACCAACCATGGTCCCCCCTTCAGTGCCCTGGGGCTGGGGGCTGGCAGAGGGCCCAGCAGAGTCCCCGCCTGTCCTCCCGGGCCCTTGTCCGAGGCTCAGCTGGGGCCGAGCCTGCCCTTCCGCCTCGTCCCTGCCAGTGTTGCTCCCTTGCCTCCTCGCCCCCCACTCCCCAGTTCTGGGTTCCAGAGCCTTCCTGGCCCTGGAGTGGGGGAGGGGTTGGAGGCTGCTAGACCGCAGGTGCAGGGTGAGTCGTGGCTCCTTAGCAGCACCGGCACCCCTGTTCCAGGGATCCTGGACCCGGTGGGGAAACTGAGGCCCCCTCTGATACGTGGGTGCTGCTGGGCAGGCGCACACGCCCCAACTGCACGCACGGGCCATGGTGCTGGGGTGCTGTGCGGGCACGGTGGGGGCTGGTGGCAGTTGGTGCATCAAGATGGATTTGGGGTCTGTGTGGGTGAGCCGCGCATCAGTCTCCCCGCTCAGTTAGCGTCCCGGGGAGCGGCAGCTGGCAGGATGGGAGGCACTCCATCAGGGGCCGACAGCTCCAGACTGGCACGCAGGCGGGTGGGAGCGAGCGGCCCGGGACGGCGCGGGTGGTGGGCCACGCACAGCCCCCCCCCCCCCAGGAGCCTGCTCCGCTCTTGCCCACCCGCTGCATCAGCAGGGAAGGGGTGTCTGGGGGTGGGGGGAGTCCCAGGAGCGGCGTCCGTACGAGACCTGACTGCAGCCTTCCCAGCGTCTTCCCGGGCTGGAGGTGCTCGGCGGAACCGGGTGGAGATCCCACTAAATGCTGTTGGGGTATGGGGCGGGTCACTGCCGGCCATCCTGTTGGGCCTACAGCGGAACACCGGGCGGAGCAGAGGCAGGGCTGGCTCTCAGAGGCCACAGCCGGAGGCCCTTGGTAGGGAGGGGCTGGGTGGTGAGGCGCGGGGAGCACAGGCGCCCGGTCCAGCATGGGGCCTTTGCTCGCCCCCCTCCCCTGGGGCTCAGCTGGGAGGGAATGCCTGGGCCCAGAGCTTGGGGACCCCAGCGCCCCCACCTGCTGCCCAGTGGCTCCTGTGATAAAGCAGTTGTCTAGTTAGGAAGTTCTCCGTTGTTGTTCAAATTCCTTGCTCGGCAAAATGTAAATGAAACATTTTTTTTCTGGGTGTCAGTATGAAAAATGACAGTCGCCCGAATATCGCAGAGGACATCTGCTCTGGTTCTTCACTGTGAACGCCTGTTTATGGCTGATGTGGCGAAACTTTGGGGAAAGTTCCCCGTGTACCTGGGTAACTCATCGTGTGCCATGGCGGTCAGGGTTGGGGCTCACAGCCCGAGGACCACACGGATACCTCCAGGGTCTGGCTTCTCCTTGGGGCTCTGGGCAGGGTGTTGAGGGGCTGTCCTGGTGCCCAGCCCCAGGGGTTGGGCCTTAAGTCTCAGTCATTGTCCTCTCAGTTCCGGATGTCAGGCTCCAACCCGCAGGCCAGGGACGGCTGTGGTGGGCAGTCCTCTGGCCCCGGTCACTGCAGTAACTGGCTGGCCCCAGGTGGGTGGGGAGCGCTCAGCCCCGACGCCCTGGCAGGCGGCCTGCCCACCATGCTGGGGGTGAGGGGCAGGGGTAGGTTCCTGGGTTTAGGGTGTCCTGTCTGCTCAGGCACAGCAACCGTCTGGCGTGCTGCAGGGCCGGGGCTTCTGGGGAGGGGGAGCAGAGCTGGAGCTTCTGTTGGGGTGGAGGGGGGAGCAGGGCCGGTGGCCCCAGCCCCTCACTGCCTGGGTGTCCTCAGGGGAGTACATCAAAACCTGGCGACCGAGGTACTTCCTGCTCAAGAACGATGGCACCTTTATCGGCTACAAGGAGCGGCCCCAGGATGTGGAGCAGCGAGAGTCCCCTCTCAACAACTTCTCTGTGGCTCGTGAGTGCCCATGGCCACGCAGGGATGTGGTCCGGTGCTGTTGGGCGTGGGGCCAGCCCTGGCTAGACAGGCGGCCAGGGTGCCAGGAGTCCTCTGTGCCCAGCAGCCCCCGCACTGACGTCCCCTGGGCCTCTGTGTCTGGGGCCAGCAGTGGCCAGGGACCAGGTGGGGCAGGGCTGGTTCTGAGTCCCCATGGGAACTGGTGAGTGGCTGGTTCTGGCCAGTGGGAGCTCTCTGAGTCCCAGGGGCTGGTGACTCGGGCTGGGGAGCGCCAGACACAGAGCTGGGCTGCGGTGGGTGTGGAGGGGGTGATGCTCAGCCCGGTGGGCCTCTGCCTGGTCTCTGTTTCTGGTCCGGGCACCCGGGTCCCTGGCTCTGTCCTGGTGCTTCCTGGGACTCAGGCCCAGTTGGGGGGGGCGCATGAGGGAGGGACTCAGGCAGCAACAGGCCTCCTGGGTCCCTCTTGGGATGCCAGAGTCCAGTGTCCAGTGGGGGGTCCGGGCTCCTCCACGCTCTTGCTAGCTCCCCCTTCCCAGTCCCGCTGCCCCCGCGGCCTGGGGCAGGTTCTGGTCCAGGGTCTGAGCAGGGGCGCCCCCGGACCTTGGCCGCCCATCTTCCCAGGGTGCGCTGCTGCCAGTGTACCCGCCCCAGGGGCTTCTGTTGGGGAGTTCCCAGCCTGGGGGTCTCCCAGGGAGGTTTTACCGCGGAGTCCACTGAGTCCCGCAGCCCTCCCGCCCCCCAGCCTCAGGCTTCCTCAGACGGCGGGTGGAGTAAGGGCCCCGGGGGAAGGGAGACAGAGGCAGGCATCAGCGTCCCCTGCAGCTTGCCGATGGTGTGGGCTCCCTCCACTGCCTCCTCGGCCGGGGCTGGGGCGTGTGCCACCTTGCTGGCAGGAGTGCGAGGGTCCTCAGGAGTGTTCGGTATGGGCAGAGTGCAGGGGGGCCAAAGGGGACCCTGTGGAGGCTCGCAGGAGGCAGGCACCATCCGGAGGGTGGCCTGAGCGGTGGGGGAGGGGCCGGGGTCTTAAGGCCAGGCCACACAGGCCAGCTGGAGCCCCAGCCAAGGTGCAGAGACACAGACAGGGAGGTGGCTGGGCTGCGGCCTCTGCTGGGGGGCTTTTCCTTGGGGATGGATGGCGGGGGCGAGAAGCCAGGCTCTGAGATGTTGACACAGGCCACCTCCCCATAGGCTGGTCCCAAGCCCCCTTCTGGTGCAGAGCCCTGGTGGGCCACTTCCTTACACTCTGCTGAGCCCACGCTGGGCCCCTTGGGGTGGCCAAGGCCCAGGTGCTGGACCACCAGAAGCCCCTGCGCTGGCCCTGGGCTCCCTCTCCGCTCACACAGGCTGGGCCGGCATCAGCCCAGGATTTCTGGGCAGCAGCCCCGACGGCCTCACCCTCGGGGCTGGTGCATCCCCACGGTCCCTGGGCTCCCAGTGTGTGCACACATTCCAGGTGTGTGTGCCCGTGCCCGGTGTGCGTGTGCTTGTGTGCTCCCCGTGTGCGTGCGTGTTCTGGCTCTTTATCTGGAATCGGCAGCCTCTGGGGGGGGCGGGGTGTCACCAGTGTAGGGTGAGTACAGCCCGAGCAGCCTCCTGGGGGGTCGTGTCCTCCAGCTGCCTGCGGCCAGGACAGGGGGCCTCTCTGAAGGCTGAGTCACCACCAGCCTCTGCCCTGGAACGGGCCTACTGGGGGGTGGGGGGCGGGGCCTGGCAGTCTGGGGCAGGAAGACAGCAGGGGGTCGCTGCTCAGGGCCCAGCTGCTTTCCCTCCTGCCTGCCCCTCACTGGGGCGCCCGCGCTCACCGTCTGGCCTGTGGAGCCGTGGCCTGGCTTGCAGCACAGGCTCAGAGCCTGAAGGACTGAGGGAGAGGATGGCAGGGGGCCGAGAGGACCCAGCCGGCCCCTCAGGGGCACCTCACTGCTCAGAGCATGGCGTCTGGGCGGGAATAGGTGTCCCAGCCCCACTGTACGAGGAGGGGAGCCGGGGCTTGGAGTGGGCCACAGGGTGGGGTCCTGGGGGGCGGGCGGGCCGTGTGTGGGGGGTACGGGCACTCATCTGCCAGCTCCGCCCCCAGAATGCCAGCTGATGAAGACGGAGCGGCCCCGACCCAACACCTTCATCATCCGCTGTCTGCAGTGGACCACGGTGATCGAGCGGACCTTCCACGTGGAGACCCCTGAGGAGCGGTACGAGGCCGACCCGTGGGCACGGCGGGGGTGCGGTGTGGGGAGCAGGGCTTCCGTGGCCACAGCGTCCAGGCCCAGTTCCCGGGCCCTGACCTGCAGCCCTGCAGGGAGGAGTGGACGACTGCCATCCAGACGGTGGCCGACGGGCTCAAGAGGCAGGAGGAGGAGATGATGGACTTCAGGTCGGGCTCGCCCAGCGACAACTCGGGGGCCGAGGAGATGGAGGTGTCCCTGGCCAAGCCCAAGCACCGTGTGGTGAGGCCCTCCCCCCACGTGGCCGCCGGGGAGCCCCGTGTGCGCAGGGAGGCGGAGAGGCGGGATTGTGGGGGGGCAGGGCCCCTGACCCCAGGCGACCACCCGCCGCCCCGCAGACCATGAATGAGTTTGAGTACCTGAAGTTGCTGGGGAAGGGCACGTTTGGGAAGGTGATCTTGGTGAAGGAGAAGGCCACGGGCCGCTACTACGCCATGAAAATCCTCAAGAAGGAGGTCATCGTGGCTAAGGTAGGGCGCAGGGCCGGGAGCGGGCTGGGGCGGGCCGGGGGTGGGACGCTCACCCAGCCCTGTCTTCCAGGACGAGGTCGCCCACACGCTCACGGAGAACCGTGTTCTCCAGAACTCGAGGCATCCGTTCCTGACGGTGAGTCCTGGAGGCCCTGTGCCTGTGTCCCTGCACACCGAGCTGGTGTCCTTCAGAGTCCAGGCTGGGGATGGAGGCCCCCAAGGCTGGGAGGGGGTGGGGGTAGCAAATGGGATGGGAGCCCTGAGTCTTCCCTCTGCGCTGCCTGAGGCCCTGGGAGGCCCCCACACCCCCCATTTGACACACCCCCTTCCTGCTGCTTCTACTCCGAGGCTGGAGTGTGGAGGGTCCCTGTCCCGGGAGTGCTCAGCCCAGGAGGGGCCCGTGCAATGCCGGTAGCCTCCGTGTAGGTGTCGACAAGCCAGTCGGCATGGAGGGGACAGACGGCCACCCCCACCCGGGCTCTCCCCGGGAGTTCCAGTCCCTGTCACCTTTTGCTCAGCGTGGCGTCCTCTTCCAAGGGGACTGCCTGGCCCAGAGCAGGGGCAGAGCAGAGAAAGGCTGTATTTCTCCAGCGTGTCTGTTCGTTAAAGCAGTTTCTTGCGCGAAGCAGCTGACATCTTCAAGAGGTTTCAGTGTTTGCCTGGACTCACTCATTGTGCTGGTTTCACCTCCTTCGTGTCAGCTCGCCCCCGTTCTCATGTCCAGGCTGCGTGTCCTTCCCTCCCCCTCAGTGCAGCCCCGTGACTACAGCACCCCCGTCACGGTGGACAGAGACGCTGGGGTCCCCGCACACCAGCCCCTGCCCCTCTGGCCCGGCAGCGGCACCCCCCTCCTGCGGGTTCTCCGTGGGGACGGGGGCCGTGCGGCGTGGCTGGTCCCGCTGCCTGAAGTCCAGAGCTGGCCTTCCCGTGACTGCAGCTCCTTCTGGCCGCTAGGTTAGATCTGGGGTCACTCACCTGGGGGGATGACTCGGTCATCTGGGCCTTTCCTCTCCCAGCCAGGCCGCTGTGCCATGAGGTAGGAAGGCGGCTGGGAAGCTCTGCCCTGGGCGCGTCCTGCCCTTGCGGAGGGTCTGGCTGCTGCCCCGCCTCCTGTGTGGGGGCCCGGGGGCCGCAGGGACGCCTCCTCACTGTCCCCAGAACCTGCCGGCTTCTGTGATCCCAGCCGGCCGAGACTGGGTGCAGAGCCCAAGCTGCTCCTTCGGGAACCACCTGTGGGGGTCGGGGCTCCGGGCGGGACGGGGCCCGGGCACCAGCTCTGCGTCCCCACAGGCCCTGAAGTACTCCTTCCAGACCCACGACCGCCTCTGCTTCGTCATGGAGTACGCCAACGGGGGCGAGGTAGGGTGGCTGTGCGCCCGCCTGGGGCCGGCCCTCCCGGAGCCTCGGACGTCCCTTCCCCAGCACAGGGCCCGCGGGGGGCGGGGCGGGGGTCAGGCTCTCAGGGCTCGGCGCGGGGGCGGGGAGGGGCCCTGCGGCTGTGCGCCCCTCACACCCCCGCCCTGCAGCTCTTCTTCCACCTGTCCCGGGAGCGCGTGTTCCCCGAGGACCGGGCCCGCTTCTATGGCGCCGAGATCGTGTCCGCCCTGCATTACTTGCACTCGGAGAAGAACGTCGTCTACCGCGACCTCAAGGTGGGTGGGCAGGGCGGCAGGGGGCAGCGGGGCGGCGGGGCGGGCTGGTGCTGACCTGGAGGCCGCCCCTCAGTTGGAGAACCTCATGCTGGACAAGGACGGGCACATCAAGATCACCGACTTTGGCCTGTGCAAAGAGGGCATCAAGGACGGGGCCACCATGAAGACCTTCTGCGGGACGCCCGAGTACCTGGCCCCCGAGGTACGCCCCTGCTGCATCCCCCGAGGCGGCCTGGGACCCCACGCCCCCAGGCGGCCTGTGACCCTGCGGCCCTGCGCCCCCAGGTGCTGGAGGACAACGACTACGGCCGGGCGGTCGACTGGTGGGGGCTGGGCGTGGTCATGTACGAGATGCTGTGCGGCCGCCTGCCCTTCTACAACCAGGACCACGAGAAGCTCTTCGAGCTCATCCTCATGGAGGAGCTCCGCTTCCCGCGCACGCTCAGCCCCGAGGCCAAGTCCCTGCTATCGGGGCTGCTCCGGAAAGACCCAAAGCAGAGGTGAGCCGCGCAGCCCTGGCCCCGTTTCCCCTCGGGACAGTGGGGCCGGTTCTAGGCCGCAGTGATGGCTGATGTGCGCCCTCCGCCAGGCCGGCTGGGGCCAGACAGGCACCTTGACCCTGACCTCGCAGCCTCCCAGAGCTGCTCAGGAAGACCCCACCGTGCCGGCAGTGCCTGCCTCCCCAGCGTTCTACACACGCGGGGACACGGCCCTTGGCACGGCCTGTCCACGGCCCCCCCAGAGGGTTTGCAGTACCCTACCCCTATGGCCCCAGGACCAGGCCGTGGCCCCGGTGCTGTGCCCCCCCCACACCGTCCCTGCACTGTGCTAGAGCCCGGTGGGGGGCAGGCCTTTGCTGAGCCGGGCAGGCAGGCAGTGGCAGCTGGCGTGTCCCCGCAGGCTTGGAGGGGGCCCGGAGGACGCCAAGGAGATCATGCAGCACCGTTTCTTCGCTACTGTCGTGTGGCAGGACGTGTATGAGAAGAAGGTGGGTGGGGGCCTGGCGCCCCCGGCCCCTCCCCGTACCCATCCCCTGGGGCCTGAGCTCTGCACCCGGGCTCTGCCTGCGGAGCCCTGCGGGGAGGAGCTGTGTCCGCATGGACTCCCTGAACAGGGTGCCCCGGCGGGGATGTGAGAGCACCAGCTCTGCTCCCCCACTCCCTCCCTCTGGCCTCAGGGCCTCCTGCTGCAGGCTTAGGGCGGAACAGGACCAGCCCGGCAGGCTCAGGAGGGCCGTACCGGGGTGTGCCGGGCACCCTGTCACCAAACAGACTTCCAGCTGGCTTCTGTCCTCTCCCTGTGCCGGCCACATGCTGCAAGACGGGGTGCCCCCGCCCTGCCCAGCTCCTGTCCACTTCCCTGCCCCTGCCCAGCGACAGCGGACCGGGGACGCTGCTAGCTTGTGCAGGGCAGCCCTGGAGTACGGGGGGCGGTGCGTGCCTGCAGGGCCCTCCTCCCACCGCCGGCTCCGGCAGAGTTCCCGCACACCCTCTGCAGCCTGATTCGGCTGTGTCCCTGTCCTTGAGCCGCAAAGGAGACCAGCCAGGCCCTGTGCTCAGGACCTGTCCTCTCCCCGTTGTGCAGATAGAAAGGCCTGGTCTTCTCTCCTTATGGGAAGTTGGGCAGGGAGGGCCCAGCATATCAAGTTCACCTTGTACCCCAGCACTATCGGGGTGCTACTGGGGTCCCCTCCCAGGGCAGCCATGGCCCCCCTGAGCCACGGCATGGGAGTACCACTTATGGGCCCTGGTGGGGATGGGACTGTCCCTTTATCGTGAATTCTCAAAGTGGGAGCCCCTGGTGGCTAGGCTGAGTGGCCGTGGTCAGGAAAGCAGGCTATGAGTGGCCCCTAGGGATGGGGCTGGGCGCCCACCCTGTCCTGTGGCATCCCTCTCCATCTCCTCACCTCATAAGAGAACCAGAAGGAAGTGAAGAAAGCTAGAAAAGAGCATGGGTTGGTCTCCTCTGCCTGGGGCCCTACAGAGCTGGTGGGCTGTGGGGCCCCCTGCGACGCGGGCCTGCCTCTGGGGAAGGGGCATGTCTGCGGGGTCCCAGGCCGCCACCCTCCCTTGTGTGTCTCCCTGTGGAGCCAAGTTCCATGGCCTCAGTGTGGCCTGGAGACATTTCCCTGTCGGTGGGGGGCAGGGGGCTCAGGCCCTGGGGCACCGCAGGGTACAGCCTCAACCTACCGCCCCCTTGTTCCCTGCAGCTCAGTCCACCCTTCAAGCCACAGGTCACGTCGGAGACGGACACCAGATACTTCGACGAGGAGTTCACGGCGCAGATGATCACCATCACGCCGCCCGACCAGGGTGAGGGAGGGCTACCTCCCGGCCGACCCTTCCCTCTGAGGCCTGGGATGGTCCCTTGCGCGAGGCTGGTGGTGATGGGGGCGGGAGGGACCGCCCTGGTCCCAGGTAGGCGAGCCTTGGGGCCTGCCTCAGTTTCTCCAGATGCATGGTAGCCGTGCTCCCCGTGCTGGGATCTGAGCGTCCCTCCCGCCTGCCCACAGGTGACAACATGGAGGGTGAGGACAGCGAGCGGAGACCCCACTTCCCACAGTTCTCATACTCGGCCAGCGGCACGGCCTGAGGGAGGCCAGCTGGCTGCCCTGCTCCTGGCGGCTGCAGGGGACGGGGAGGAAGCCGCGCAGGACCATGTGTGTTTGGTGTGACTTCTGGGTGCGTGTGGGAGGAGCCATGCCCCTCCTCCCGGCGGGGATGGGAAGACGCTTCATGCTGTGGGCAGGGGCCAGCCTCCGAGGAAAGGCGGCCTGCGGGGATTTTAATTTATTTCATCTCGGTCTCCAGACATGGCCTTGGCCTTCAGAACGAGTAGAGTCACGTAGGAAAAGGCCAAGGACCTTATGCAGCCACGTGCAGGTGGGGTCTGGGTGCCCTGCCTGTGGCCCCTGCATCCCTCCCGCCAGCTGTCTCGGCCCGGCCCGGGGGCACCAGCAGCAGCTGGTTGTGGCGCGCGGGCCTGGTCCCTTCCCTGGGGCAGGCCAGGCCGGGCTCGCCCGGAGGCAGAGGAACGAGGTTGCAGTCCGTTGCTGTGTATTACGCTATTCACTTGTATTTTGGGGTTTTTAATCACAGTGACCAGAAAGCCCCTCCCACACTTTGGTCCCTTCGGGGGCGTCTCACTGGGGCGGTGTCCCCAGGTAGCACCCGTCCTTCGGCGCAGCTTCACTGGCCCGCTGTGTGCCCAGCGCCCCTTGGGAGGGGCCGTGGCAGACCCTCCGCGCCTCGAGGCCGGACGCCATGCCGCCCAGGGCGCTTTTTACGTTCGCCTTTACTATTTTTACTATTATGAGACTTTCCCTCCAGACTCCTCAGTAAACACTGCTTTTCAACTCCGGCTTGTTTTGCTGGGCGGCGGGTCAAAGAGCGTGTGGCTGGCGCGTGGGTTGGGGGAGCCTCGTTCAGCCTGTCCCCGCGAGCAAGGGAGGGCGGGCAGATGCCCTGGCTGTCCACGCGCCCAGCTGGGAACCCCCCTCAGCCCAGGAGGCCTGGCAGCATCCCACAGCCGGTCGGACTGTCGTGGGACTGTCGGGGAGCGGAGCGGGGAGCAGGGAGCGCGGCGGCCCCACTGGACCCAGCAGACCGAGGGACGGGCGGCACTGCCCCCTGGTGGCCGCTTGCTCTGCGCAGACAGGCGCCCGCTGCCCAGCCCATGACCGCAGAGGGAGCCTGGGAGCCTTTGCTTCCTCATGGCTCCCGTGGACTCCCCCCCAGGTGTGGCCGGGGCGTCCCGGCCATTCACAGGTCCTGGGGCATGGGGCCTGCAGGTGGGGGTGCGGGCTCCTCCCTCTCCAGACCCCCGGGTGGTTCCACGCGGGGTTGGCGGTCCTCCTCTGCCGGAGGGAGCACCTGTGAGGAGTGCCGGGTCGGAGGCACATCCGGAGCAGCCCCCAGTCACAAGAGGGCACAGCTCTCCTGGGACCACACACACGCACTGGACGTGACGTCCTGAAGGGTGTTCTGGAGGTAAGAGACGTCCTCGTGTCACATACACGAACGTGGGCATCAGGTCCGAGCCCCGCGCGCCGGCCGGTGCGAAGGTGAAACGGTGCAGCTGCTGAGGCCAATGGTCCGGCGGTTCCTCAAGAAACCACACACACAGGGACCAGAGCCCGGCAAGTCTACTTCCAGGTCTGTACCCGGAAGGACTGAAAGCAGAGATCCATCCCCTGTGGTCCCTGCAGCACGGTTCACAGCGGCCAACCTGTGAATGGAACCCGAGTGTCTGGCGTGGGTGAGCGGACACGCCAAACGGCCCATCCACTCCGGGGACCGGAGCCGGCCTTCAGAAGCGGCCCTCCCAGCCCCTGCGACGACACGGGTGGACGTGGAGGACGCCATGCGGAGTGGAAGAGGCCTTCCCGAGAGGACAGACACTAGAGCTCCACGAACATGGGGGTCCTGGGGGAGTGAGACGCACAGGGAAAGCAGAGGCGGTGCCCGGGGCCGGGCTGCGTCTAATGGCGAGAGCGGATCCGCACGGTAGAGTCCTGAGACGATGGGACACGCTGGGGAACACATTTGGTGCCATCGGGCTGCACACTTGAAATGGTTAAGATCATTACGTTTTAACACACAGCTTAATGCAGAAAAGAAAAGGTCCACCATGGGAAGTACAGCAACCCCCTCCGTTATCCTCCAACTCTGAGCAAAAACAGTGGCTGCTCGTGCTGGGCGGCTGTGGAAGTCAGGGAGGGGCCTGGACTCGGGGTCAGGCGGGCCCGCCCCTCCCCACAGGTGATAGGGGATGCTTTTGGTCCCAGGAGAGGGGTCAGAGTTGGGGGCCTGGACACGGCACAACCCCATCTCAGTGGGGGGAGCTGAGGAATGAGGGGATGCCCCAAACTTCTGGGGGGGACAGCGCCAACGAGACCGGCACCTCAGACAACTCCCGGGGGCCTATCCTGTCCCAGCCGGACCGCCCTCTCCCGGCCCACATCCCCCACGGCCACTCTGGCCAGCACAGGGGCTTCCGGCGGGACGGACCGTGCTCCGCACCTGCACCGCGCACCCCTGTGGCACGTGCGCACGCGCCACCTCGGGGCCGCGGGCCTGCCCTGCGGAGCCGCGGCGGGGCTGGCCCAGGGACGCCGGCTCGGAGACGGAGTTTATGGTCCTTTGGGCGTTGTGTCTTTATACCTAAGGTGAGTCTGTGGGCGAGGCGGGTGCAAGCTGAGTGCCTCCGGCCGAGCGGCCTTGACTGAAGCGCGGGGTCTGCTCCCGCCCAGCCACGGGGCCGAGCTTATCCAGCCTCCGGCCGCTCTTCTGTGTCCCATCTGTTCCTTTTCTTGTCTTTCCTCACCTGATTTTGGATTTAAGGACTTTTTTCAAACATCCATCTTCTCTCCTTTACTGGCTTGTTTTACCAGCTTTCCCACGGACATTCCTTCTCGGCCGCAGGAGCCGGCCTGCCATGCCGGCTGCGCGGAGGGACGGTGTGGGACAGGACACACGCCCACCCCACGCTCTGCATCGGCCCTAAGCACGCTGCCACCACTTCTGCTCTCAGGAGGCAACTGGCATCGGCTTCTTTAAATGCGGGCTCTCATGCGACTATGCAGACTGACACGACAGGCCTTTTTATTTTTATTACTTTTTAAGATTTTATTTATTTGTCTGACAGAGAGTGTGGCTCTGAGAGAGAAAGCTCCGGCGGGGTGAAGGGCAGAGGGAGAAGCAGACCCCTGAGCAGGAGGCCCAGTGCGGGGCTCTGGGATCAAACCTGAGCCGAAAGCGGACACTTACTAGACAGAGACACCCAGGCGCCCCAACCACATGCCTTTAAAAAAAAATTTTTTTTTAAATATTATATTTAGGGCGCCTGAGTGTCTCAGGTGTTAAGCGTCATGATCCTGGGGTCCTGGGACTGAGCCCCGCATTGGGCTCCCTGCTCAGTGGGGAGCCTGCTTCTCCCTTTCCTGCTTGTGCTCCCTCTGTCTCTGTCAAGTAAATAAAATCTCATAAAGATTTTGAGAGAGGACAGCATGAGTCGGGGGGGGGAGAAGCAGACTTCTAGCTGAACAGGGAACTGCCCCCCAACATGGGGCTCGATCCCGGGACCCTGAGGTTATGACCTGAGCCACAAACAAGAGTTGGCAACTTAACCGGCTCCAACCTAGGCTGGCGTGCAGGTCTCCCCTCCACCACCCATCTTCCCAGACTGAAACTGTCCCTGTGAAACACTGACCAACCCCCCCCCGCCCTGACTGTTGTCTACGACCAGATTCCCTGAGGGGCATCCTGGGCAGGATCAGTTCCCTGTGTCGGCTCAGGTCATGGAGCCCCCTCTCCTGACGGTCCCTAGAAGTGTCAGGACCGCCCTCCCCCCGAGGCTGGATTGCCGACCCCCCAGCACAGGCCAGTCTGTTTACCCCTCGCATGCTGATGGACGCGAGGCTGCCCTCCACCCCGCCCCCCCGGCCATGGTGACTCACAGCATGGTGACCACAGGGGGGTGGGGCACACATCTCTTCATGTTCCTGCTTTCACTTTCGGGTAAACACACACTAGAGGGACAACCACACCACCCCACAGTTCTCCTTTCCGTTTTTTGAGGAACCCAGCACACTCTTTTCCACAGTGGCCCCATCTTCCACTCCCACTGACAGCGCTTTCTCCGCGTCCCCTGCCCACACTGGCTCTGCTTTTTCGTTTTTTTTTTTTTTTAAGATTTTATTTATTTTACGGAGAGAGAGATCACAAGTAGGCAGAGAGGCAGGCAGAGAGAGGAGGAAGCAGGCTCCCCACGGAGCAGAGAGCCCGATGCAGAGCTCGATCCCAGGACCCTGAGATCATGACCCGAGCTGAAGGCAGAGGCTTAACCCACTGAGCCACCCAGGCGCCCCTGGCTCTGTCTCCTTAGTGGTGGCCATTGGTGAGAGGTGCTATGTCCTTGGGGTTTTGATGTGCTTTTCCCAAATGACTGGTGTGATGTTGTGCCTGCTGGACTCATGGCCTGCAGAGGGGCACCCAGGGGGCCCGAGGGCCTCTGCAGAAAGCCAGACGAGAGGTGGTCCTGTGACCAGGATGGCCAACGGACAGCTGTTTCCAGAGCTTGGGGCCCTGACCGCGTCGGCCTCCTTGCCTGTGCGTGGCCCTCCCCATTTGAACTTCAGGGGTTTTTATGCTCCTCTCACAGTAGCGAATCCGAGCAACTCTCCAGCCCACCACCCTGCTGTCTTCTAAGGATTCCCTGGACACTTCTTTGCTCATGAGCAGGCCGCTGAGTCCACAGCAGGGGACCCTCGCACCAGGTGAGGGAGATCCACACCCTGCTCACGTATGACCTCCCCTGGCCGCCTCTTCTGTCTTGCTGGCCACCTCGCTGTGGCTCCCATCAACAACCCTCCCTCCAGCTCGCACACACCCCACTGCCCCGAACACAGTGGGGACACTGCCCAGCTGGGCGTCACTCCTGGACAGCAGGGACGTCAGGCCACCCAGAGCCGCCCCTGAAAAACCCAGTGGACACCCAGATGGGCGCAGGTAGTGGCGCCATCTCGGGGACAGTATGGGACGTCACCCGACATCCCGAGCTGCTCTGACACAGCGGTCCTGCACTCCGGAGTCAGACGACCCCGCTCCAAATCCTCTCTCCTCACCACTGGCTGGAGGGGCTCAAGGACCCGACTCTGGACGCCTGTTTCCCATCCATAAAACCAGGAAGAGCGGGGACACACCTCACCCAGAGCTCCGAGGGCCTGTATGTCGGTGGGCACACGCCCTTGGAGGCTGTATTCCCAGAACTGCTGAGCAAGGCCTGTCCAAATATAAAGGGATTTATTCACTCTGCCCTCAGTACAAAATATAAAACTGACGCCCGCCCCGGCCCCCAGCTCCGCAGCAGCAGCAGCGCCCGTGCGGCCCGTCCGGAAAGCTGGCATCCGCCCTGGGCCTCAGGCCTCGAACATGGCGCAGCTGGCACACAGCAGCGTCTCGTGAACGTCCCCGCAGCTGCAGCAGCACAAGGAAGAGAGAACAAGTGATTCAGGGGCTCGCTTGTGGCCCCCTAGACTGCTAGTTGCGGTGCTGACCCCCGGTCCCTGGACCTTATCTGGGACACGGCTGGGAGCTGCAGACAGAACCAGTTACGATGCGGCCCCACCGCAGACACATGTGCCCTGACCCCATGCTCGAGGCCACCGGGAGAATGCCGAGGTGCGCCCACAACCCCGGGCCTGCAGGCGGCCTTCCTCAGAGCCTGGGAAGGAGCCAACACCACCGCCGCCTGATCCTGGACGTCTGCCTCCAGAGCACGAGAGCTGCTGTCTACACCGCCTGTGTGCGGTGTCTGCCCCAGCGGCCCCGGCAGACTGAGACGGCCGGTGGTCCACCTGCGGCCTGCGCTGCACAGAAACCTCCCAGTATCCCGCGGGGATTTACTGGGCCGCAGTGGTCCAGCAAATCACAGGGGACAGTCGTGAGGAGAGACCCTGCAGGACAAGAAACCGGCCGCCTGTTACAGAACCCGCGGAAGGCCGTCTAGCCCGAGACGCGCCAGCAGGAAGGCAGGGCTGCCCGCCACCTGATGGGAAGGACGGTAAGCCCGTGGCCCCCTGCACGGGGCTTGCGGAGGATGATCAGCTGTGGGCGGGGTGCCGCTGGCCGCTGTCCTTGTGAACGCAGAGCCTCGGCACAGCACCCACTTCTGTGGCTCCCGGCACAGGGACCGAGGGCCCCCCCCGTGGGGGCGGCGGCAGCAGGCCAAGGCTGGCTTCCACACCTGCCACGTCGGCCTCGTGACCTGCAGCATGCCGTAAGACGGAGCAGAGAGCCCGGCCGGTCGTGTCTGAGAAATGGACGCCCCCTGCCCCCCGTCACAGGGTGAGCTGCGTAGGCAGTTGGGGAAAAGCAGGAAGTAAAGACCAGGAGGACACCGTCAGGGCAGGAGGAAGGTTCCTGCACACGGGCGGGCGGGAGGAGGGCTCCAGGCAACTCTCCTTCCCCCTTGGCCACCCTGGTCCCCCCCACATGAACGGCCTCGGGACGCTGGGGACCCAGCCGCCTCCAGTCTGCACAGACACAGGAGGGGCAGAACCAGCAGAAGCAAAGGAAAGCGTGTTCTGTGTGTTGTGAACAGCCGACACACACGCCCAAGCCCGGCTCCCGGCGCCACCCCGCCTCGTGCCGCACACGCTGCCCGGCTTTCCCAGGCTCCACCGGCTGGCCGCCCGAGCGGGGCTTCTGCTTTGCACGGCTGGTTTTAGACTGCTGAGACAAGCCAGTCTGAGGTCTACACGGCCAGCTCCGAGTCTGCGTGGGGGGCCGCGTCTTACGCCCAGCAGCCGACGGTGGCTCCTGGCGGGGGGACTGGTACCCGGCACCTCCCAAGCAGGTGTGGGCTCAGCGGGCGGAGACAGACACACGCTCCCGGAACAAACCACGCCGCGGACGCTCCGTTTCCGCTCGAGGCGGTAGGAAAGCGCGCGCACCGCACGCGCACACACACCTGCTCCCACGGCTTAGCCGGCGACAGGAAAAACCACGCGAGCGGGTCCTAACGTCAAAACCTGAAAAGTCGGCCCATGAAGCACGGCGGGACCCCAGCAAGGGTGGAACTGGCCGTCTGCGCGACCTGCGTCTCCCCGAGGAAAGCGCGTCCTCGGAGAAGAAGCTGCAGGCCAGGAGGTTCTCGGCCCCAGCGTGCCCCAGCGCACCCCCAGGGGCAATGCCGGTCAGGCCGCTCTCCTACCCCCAGGCCCCCACCATGACCGGGGCGCCCCGTGGTCGGGCACTTACTCCACAAGGGCGCACAGGCTGCAGGCCACGGCCCCGCAGCGGCAGCAGGCACGCACACAGCGTCCGCAGAGGGCGCGCTCACACTGGCCGCACACTGCCGTCCCGTCCAGCGCGCGCACACAGGAGGAGCAGGCTCTGGTCGCGGCCCCGGACAGGTCTGTGAGGAGGAAACACCGCCTGTCAGCCCCACAGGGGATCTCAAGTGCTGGAGGCCGTGGGGACGCCTCCCCTGCTGCGGACGGAGGGCTGACCCGACTCCCTACACACCTCTCCCACCAGGTCCTCATGACGACCTTCCAGAAAGCGCCGCACACAGACCCTTGCTCACCAGGGAGCCCCCAGGCGCCCAGGAGCCCTTAGAGCGCGGTCTCCGTGGCTCTGGGTTGAGCGCTCCTTCCATTCCCGCTACCTAGGGGCTTGGCACCGGGAGGATCAACTCCTCCCTCGCTGGCTTGTATGAGAACTCCCATGGCTTTCGCCTCATGCGTCCAAAACCTTTGTCTCCAAGTGTGGCCCCTGCCTTCCTGGGCCCCACTCCAGGCCCTGTGGGGTGGGGAGCGGGGTAGGGGCGGGCGGTAACTGACTCCAGCAACAAGGGCGGGGGTCTGAGCCGCACACGACGCTGCGGCCTGTCCAGGGTTCCCACCCGGCTGGGACGCCATGTCTCGCTGCAAGTGGAAAGCAGGCAGGACACCAAGGGAGTTTCTACTCCTTTCCTGATCCCCCAGCCAGAAGCTACTGCACAACCCCCAGGCTCGGACGGTGGCTGGGGGGGTACAGCCTCCTAACGTCAGGAGCCTCTGGCGCTCAGCAGCTCGTCAGACCCTGGGGCCAGCCCTTGCCTGTCTGGGGGAGGAGAAGCCCCCAGGCCCACGGTGTCAGGACGAAGGACAACACACTCGTCACAGCCCCCCTCAGCGCACAGGGAAAGCGCCCGTCGGCCTCACTCACCGGCTTCAGCGGCCTGGGCTTGGCTCCTGGTCAGCCGGCCGTCTGGTCCAATCAGCATCTGCCCCCGTGCGGCCCGGAGGGCCTCCGTGGGGCCGGGCTTCGGGGACTCCGGCAGGTCAACGATGGCACAGCTCTCCTCCCACACGTGGTCCATGTGGGCCTGAGCCCCGCGGAACAGGAGTTGCTTGGTTTTCTCTGGGGAAGACAAACCAGTGCCGGTGCTCACGGCCCGGTGCGGTGGAAGCTCTGCACGGCCACCTCGTCCTTCAGGCCGGCGGAGGCCAGGACTCCTCTGTGCTGTCGCCCGGTCGCCCTCAGCCCACGCTGCTCCCCGGTGAGCTGGGGACCACTCTGTCCTCTCGCCCTCCTCACCCAGGCTGCACGGTCCCCTCCTGCAGGAGGGTTCTGGGCCATGCGGTCCTACCCAGGCTCCCTCTCCTGTGCTCGCGTGGCTCCCGGGACAAGGGGCCTCACCTCTCTGCTGTTTCCCGCCCAGCTCCCTGTAAGCCGGCGCTTCACATCACTACTTCACAGCCAGCGGCTCTGGTCTGGGCCCACAGACCCGGCCGGTGGCACCCCCCACCTCCTGCTGAGCTGCTGGCAAAGGACAGGGCGGGCGGCAACTGGCTCTTCACAGAGGCAACCCAGAACGTTCCAGACCCCGGTGGGCCCTGGACACCCCCGCCCCAGAGCTGAACGGCTGCTCAGCACCTGGGCAGCGGCTCTCCACCAGGCCCCGGGCGGCCATCCGGGGGCTTTCACAAGACCCAGTGCCCAATGCCAGCCCCCAAACGCTCTGCGGTTTCCTGCCTTGTCTGCACGGAGCCAGGGCGGGGACCCTAGAAGCTGCCGACCCTGTGTGATGGCGACAGGAACGACAGGCCCCGGGTACCGGAAGCGGGGGCCGACGACAGCTCGCCTCCTCCAGCCCCTCCCGAGCGCGCCTGATCGCGGGGCGGAGTGCGGGGCCTGTGCTGCGGGTGATGCTGGTCTTTACAGCGTGTGGCCCGAGCGAGGCCTGCAGCTCGGGCGGCAGCCGCGGCCGGAACCCAGCGGGCTCGAGCGCAGGGGAAGAGCAGGACTCGGTCCCACTTGTCTCGAGCTTCTCTGCGGCGCACAGCGACAGCCGGTGCCCGCGGCGCGCTCCGCCAGGTCCACCCCCGCGCCGCACTCGCTGCCCTCGAAGAGCCTCAGGTGCGCAAGGACGGGAAGGCGGAGCAGCCGCGTTGGGGACCGAGGGCCGGCTGTCCGAGGGGCTCTCGCCCACGTCTGCTGCAGGGCAGCGGCAGCGCTTCCTGCGGGCACCGACACGGCGCCCCCGGCCGCGCCCCGCCGCGGCCGCAGCCGTCCAGCCCCAGCGGTGCCGGGAACGCGCCCGCCCGAGCGCACGACGCAGCCCGCGGGACCCCCGCAGCGGCTCGCGGCCCTCGCAGCTCAGGGGCGGCCGCGCCGTGCGCTAACGCCGAGTCCCGCGGGCCGGGCCTGCCTCCCGGCCTCCGCCCGCAGCTCCTGTCCCTCCGTCCCCGCCTACCGGCTCCCGCTCGGCCTCTGCGGCCCCCCGAGACCCGTGCCCGCTGGGGACCCCGCGCCCTGCGGGTCCCCCCACCCCCCGGACCGGGGCGCTCCGGAAGGCGGGGCACCGCGCGGCCCGAGGCTCCGGCCCGACGCTTGCGCCCGCCCGCTCCGCTCGGGACGTGGCCCTCCCCGGCCTCCCGCGGACCAGGGGCAGCCCGGGGCCGACGTCGCGTCCCCGCGGGGCGCGCCCACGCGGCTCCCGCGGCCGCTCGGCCGCCGCGCGCTCACCGAAAATCTCCCGCGAGTGCTGCTCGGCGCACACGCCGCGGCTCAGCTCCCTCTGGCCAACCCGGACCTTCAGCTGCAGCGGGGCCGCGTCCGCGAACGGACAGCCCCGCTTGGGCATGGCCGCGGGCCGGCAGCGGCGCCGTTCAGCCGCGCGCGCCTCGTCGCGACACGTGACGTCACAGCCGCGCGCCAAAGCGGCGCGGCGCGGGATAGGCCGGGGGCTAGCGCGGAGGCGGGGCTCGAAAGCGGTGCTGCGCGGGATAGGCCGGGGGCTAGGGCCGAGGCGGGGCTCGAAAGCGGTGCTGCGCGGCATAGGCTGGGGATCCCGGAGGCGGGGCTCGAGCGCGGCGCGGGATAGGCCGGAGACGGGGCAGGGGCGGGGTTGAAGGCGGGGCCACGCGGGATAGGCTGGGGGCGAGGGCGGGAGCGGGATGGGCTGCGCGGGAAAAGTCGAGAGTGGGCGGGGCCCCGGTTGCAGCGCGGCGAGGGATGGGCCGAAGGCAAGGGTGTGGGGCGGGGCTCGAAGGGGGCCCGGCGCCGGATAGGCCGAGCGTAGCTTGGAGGCGGAACCGGTGCGCCGGGGGCGGGCCTTGTGGGAGGTGCGCCGCGGGATAGGCCGAGCGCGACCCGGACCTGGAGTCGGAACGCGGCGTGTGGGGAAGGGCTGTGGTCCCGTGGGGGGCGGGGGAGGCGGCGGCTCAGCCTTTGCAGGGCCGCGGCCCCTACAGCCCTGTTGGCACGGCTACAGTCCCTTGTTTGTCGCCGGCGTTGGCGGACGATTCGCGTTTCCTTGTTTTCAGTGGAAGGGCCTCCCGGAAGTGGCCGCGCGTCACTACCGCGGTTCCGGGGCGTCACGTCCCTTCCGGCCGGCGGGAGGGCGGCGCGGCCCGGGGCCGGTGTGGGGCGACCGCGCGGGGCCGCCGTGCGGGGCCCGGCAGGGGTGTGGGCTGCGGTCGTGCGGGGCTCGGCACGTGCTCCGGCGGCTGTGTGTCCGCGCGCGCCGGGCGGGGCGGAGGGGGCGTCGGGGACCCGGCCGGCCTCGTGTCCGTCTGCTGCCGCCCCGGCCCCCTCGCGAGCGCCCCCGGCGACCTCCGTCCCGCAGCCCCTAGAGTGGAGCTGCCGCGCGCGGGGCCGGTGCGGCTGTTGCGCAGCCTCGGGAGGGAGCCAGGCGCGGCCGCGGCCTGAACCTGCGGGACGGAGGCGGGAGGCGGCCCCGCAGGTCCGTGCCGGGAAGACGCGCGTCAGCAGCCCGAGGATCTTCCGTGCAGCTCGGACCGCGGGGGCCGCGGGGGCCCCGGCCCAGCCTGGAAGGACGGCCAGGCCCTGCCGCGCTCTGGGGCCGGGGTCGCGCGCAGCCGGCGGGGCCTGGGACGGGTGGCACAGCGGGGAGGGACGCGCGGGGGAACGGGCCGGGGTCGGTGCTCACGGGGAGCCCGGACGGCGCGGCCTCAGGGCTGACGCTCCTCAGACGGGGGCGGACTCGGTTCCCGTCTGCCGGTGCGGCGCCGGCGCGTCCCTCCCGGCGGGCGGGGAGGTCGCCTCGGGGCCGCAGGGTTGTGCGGAGCTGGCCGTGCGGCGGGACGAGCCCGGGCCGCGGAAGCGGGGGCGCAGCTTCCTCGGTGCCGGCGGACACTCGCTGAAGCCCCGGGGACGGTGCCCGCTCCACCCCGCCCTGCGAACGCGTGTGCGGGCGCCGCGAGAGACGCGGCTCTGCTCTCGGGCCCCGCAGCGCGCGGCCGCTTCCTGAGCCACGTCCAGACCCGCGCGGCGGCTCCTTCGGGGCGAGCGGTCCGGGGTGCGCGTGGACCGGCTGTCCCCGGCCCGTGGGCGCCTGGGCGGGCTCCGGGTTGGGCTGTGACGAAGGCCGCCGTCCGACTGCCGGTTTGTGGACACGTCCGTGTGTTGTGGCCGGCGCGAGCGGCGGCGTGGCTGGTGGCCGCTGAAGGCCGTTCGGGGCGGCCGCGTTCAGAGTCCAGAGTGCTTGGAGGAGCGGAGCCGCCCGCGTCCACCACCCGCTTGTCCTTGCCTCGGGCGCCGAGGGAGACTGCTCGAGCCCCTCGGTGCCGCCGGGACAGCGCCTTATCATCTCTCCAGCCCTGGGCACACCTGGTGCCGGAGAAGGGGCCACGCGCACTCACCCGACCGGGCCGCGAGAGAGAGGAGGTCGGTGCCAGGGAAGAATCCTTGTCCCCGGAAGGCGGCCTGTACAGCTGCAGACCTGCGGGGACGCTGCCCGAGGCCGTGGCCTCAAGATTCTGTCTAGAGGTAGAAGAGAATCAACAATTCGTCTTCCAGCGCGGTCAGCAGCCCTGCAAGGTAGAGGTTTGGAAGCCTTTCTGCAGCTAATTTAAATTGCAGGGTAACCTTGCAAAGCCACGCTGGGAGTTTTTACACGGAATGAACAATTTTCTTCTGAAAAATGCCTACTCTGGTTCTCGGTCAGAGGCGTGCACCTGTGCTGTGGCAGGACGCGGCCGCGCAGCGTCTCTGCAGAGGACCGTGTGGGGTCCCATGCAGCGGAGGGGACGACCTCTCTTTCCTGAAGATCCGACGCCTGCCTCGGGGCTGTCCTCCCGTCCCTCTCGACATACCGTGGAAAGAAGTGATTCTCGGAAAACTCAACAGTTTCTGCTGGTGCCTCTCGCCCCCGCCTCCAAGTAGCATTGCTCCTTGCTGACTGGCAGCCCAGAGAAACTGGTTGTAGCTCCTCGGAAGTCACTCACGACTGTTGCGGGCACTGCTTGGAGCGGTTCGCTGGTGCGCAAAGTCCCAGGGCTTCCCGGATGGAGCCTGCGCTGTAAAAGTCCTGTCACGTGGTCAGCATCTCCCGCCGGACTGGAGCCCCTGGACCGGTGTGCTGCCTGGGAAGAAAGCCCCGTGGGCCCTCCACCCATTTCCTGGAGCCCGGATGACAGTGTCAGGGTTACGAGGCTGGGATTTAACCCTGAATTAGATGGGTTCCCCCCATCTAGTTCCTTCTCTCTCCCAAATGATAGCGAAGGGGCGGTCATTTTTCTAAATTTACCCAGACCTGGAAGAGTTGTTCAAGGAGGTCCCTCAGCTTCTAGTGGAGAACACAGTAAGCTCGTGCAGCTGTGGCCACTTAAGTCGATTATTCAGTCCAGTGGCCTCCAGAGGGATGAGGGCAGGTGTGCGCAGCCGAGGTGGAGAGGTGCTGCTGGGGGCTGCCCCCGGCCCTTGCACGGGGCTTAGAGTTCAAGGGGGGCATTTCTGTAATGGTTCCCTTTTGGGACGCACTGAATGCCCATGGTCTCGCCTACCTGGGCCCATTCCCGTCTGAGCAACCAAACGGCTTGGCTTTGTGATCCCAGAAACATGCGTCACCCAGACCACTGTCCCCAGTAAAGTCAAAACGAAAGGACAGTCAGAAGCAGACACAGACTGACACCACCATTCAGTGGCTACTGGGTGTCTTTATTACTCAGTGGCTCCAGCCGGCCATACAACCATGTGACTATTAATGTGCCGTCAAAGTTCTCTGTTTGGAGTGTTTCTGCTCATTTTCAGTAGCAGGATTTAAAAAGAAAAAATGGACATGACGCTGGCTGTCGGATGTTCAGATCACTGTAGAAACCTGTGGCTGAGCTGAAGGCTTAGCGAGAAATATAAAAGTACAGAAAATAGTTTTCCTACTTCTTCCTTCCGGGCGCTGACTCTGGCTGTCAAGGTGGGACAGGACCGCTGGGGACTGCTGGGCCAGCGCTGTCTCTGTCTAAAACAGCTGGATCATCGAGTCCCTTGATTTGCCAACACCAACCCATTTCACTGGAAGGGAACAGGGTCGCTCAGCCCCGGAGGTGGGGGGCAGAGGGCAGGGCGGTGGCCGGGACACGGGCACCCACCTGCCACTCCAACGTGATTCTCCACAAACCGCACGTAGTTCTGGGCCTGCGGGGGCAGGTCCTCCCACTTCCTGGCTCCCGTGGTGTCCGCCTTCCACCCGGGCAGCGTCTCGTACTCAACTTCAACCTTCTGCAGTATCTCCTGGTTCGCTGGGGAGACAGAGGGCGGGGAGGTGACCCACTTCCCAAGGTGCTGGTGCTCCGGTCGTCCACTGGGGGGCCTGCTTGCCACAGTGGTTAGCCGGGGGAAGGCATGTGGCCCTGTTTGCTGTGCCTGGGGGGGGGGGGGGGGTGGTCCTCTGACATGGGCTGCACCCCTTCCAGACCACCCTGCACATGCACTTGACAAGGGGTCTGCCAGAACACCCACAGGTGACTCAGCTGAGGAATTCCATGGACCCCACTTGGAAATTCTTTTCTTTTTAAGATTTTATTTACCCATTTATTTAGAGAAAGAGAGCGTGCAAGGGGCTGGGGCAGAGGAAGAGAATCTCCAGCAGGCTCTGCCCTGAGCACAGAGCCTGACTCGGGGCCTGATCTCACAATCCCAAGATCATGCCCCGAGCCAAAATCAAGAGATGCTTAACAGACTGAGCCCCGCCAGGCGCCCCCCTCCCCGCAACTTGGAAACTAAAGGGTCCTGAAGCATGAAGGGGTCCTGAAAGATCTCTGTCCTGTTCCCAGGGCAAGGACCCTGCTCCAGCTGGCAGTCTGTGGCTCCCAGCACACGACACAGTAGATGCCAGCCATCCCTCACTGATGGAAGGTGCCGGAACATGTCTATCGCAGGGTCTTCCCTGCACGCTGCCCACGGCCCTGGATCTCTGGGCTCCACCAGACCCTTGCTGTGCCTTCTCCAAGGTCAGGGGTCAGAAGGGTCAGGGGACGCAGGCCAAGAGGACTGGGGGGTCTACACATGTGCTCAGAGGAGAGAGGGCTGCTAGGGGGAGTGCAGTCAGAATGGGAACTGTCCAAGAAAACATTCGCCTTTGTGCTTTCTAAAAGAAGGGGCGCACGGTAACAGAAAACCATTAGGTCTTAAATAACTGAAAACCGTGTGTTCTTTGGTAAGACAGTCATCTTTACGTTAGCACAAAGCAGTCCATGCCCGCCCAGGGAGCTTCCAGGGCGCCCAGGAGCTGGGCCTCGGCAGTGCCTAAGTATCCCCGGGGTCTGGAGTGAGCGGGGCTGGCTCCCACTGGCCCCCCCAGTCTGCAGACTCACCCCTTCTCCTCTTCCCATGCAACAGACAGAAAAGCCACCACCTCCCCGTACCTGGGAAATAGGGGATCCTTTTTCCGTTCAGCTTGTATGAGACGCCGACCTTCACCTCGTCCAGGGCATCCAGAATGTCTAGTTTTGTCAAGGCCAGCCTGTCCCCAAGCCAGCAGATGGAGCTGCACCGCAGAAGCCTGCACACCTGCCTGTCCCCTCTACTGACCGTCGCCAGCAAGTGTAGACGCGGTGAGCCCAGAAACACGAGGCCGGGCTTGGGGGCATGGCTTCTGTCTGGCTGAGGTCTCCTCCCCTTGGGCGCCCCCGTGGGACCCCATTCCCGTGGCCCTGGCGGACCTCTGACAGGGCCGCGTGTGGGGTCTCAGCACTCCTCCGTGGCCAGCAGCCCCAGGGACTGTGTGGAGCCATCGTTCTTTCTGGCTCAGGCCCCCAGCTTCCGCCTTCCCTCTCCTTTCTCCCTCACGGGCCCTCGTGGGCGGGTCTCTCTGCGCTTCTTGTGCCCGCGGTGGCCACCCCGGTCCTCTGCTATGCGGCAGCCACGGCAGGCACCTCAGTGCTGAGAGTGCAGCCTCTTTGCCACTTGGCCCCAGTGTGGGGACAGTGTTGCCCTCCCACTGCCCAGCCCCACACCCCAGCAGACCTAACGGAGTTCTTGACCGTCAGGCCTGGCCGGGCCCCGCGGAGAAGGTGTCCTGTCCCCGAGGGCCACGGTGGAGGCCCTTGGTGCCAGGCTCACACTCCCTCTCTAGACCATCAACCTTAACCTCCGGGTGCCAGGATGCCCTTGGGCTGCCCCCTTCCCTGCTCAAGCTCAGGAGCTGATGGCCTGCTCGCGTGTCGCCCACCGTTGTGGCCCTGCCGTGGGGTGGGGGGGAGTCTGGCCAGCACCCTGACATCGCTCGTGTGGGAAGGGCTGCTTACGCGGTGAAGCCGTTGACCATGTGCGCGTATCTGAGAATCATCAGGTCTAGCCAGCCGCAGCGCCTCTTCCTGCCCGTGGTCACCCCCCACTCGTGGCCACGGCTCTGTAGCAGGTCTCCGATTTCCTGCGTGACAGCAGAGCAGGTCCACGGCCGCGTGAAGGGGGGAGTCTGCGCCTCGCTTCTGAGCTCAGCGCTTCTCTCCGCTGTCTCCCCTTCCTCCCCCCTCCTTCCCACACTGGCCTTACATGCCCCTGCTCAGGACCAGAGCCTTGGGCCCTCGATGCCTAGGGGACTCCCGAGAGGGCCCCTGAGCCCCACCACCTGGGGTGCTCTGAGGGGTCGTGAGGCACGCGGCTTGCCTGCGGTGCTTCCTGGGGAAAGTGGGTCCCCGGGAGCTTGCGTGGTGCAGGGCTGTTGGAACGCGCCACCTCTCGCGCACCTGTGGCCGCCTGCCTCTGCGCTTGCCGTGTGTCTCTGCACACCCCACCCCTGGGCACCCGCATGGCTCTGTGTCCCCCTGCTGTGGTCCTGCTGGGATGGAGACTCACATTGATCTGCTCGGTGGGGAAGGCCCCAATGCCCACGCGTGTGGTGTAGGCCTTCACCACGCCATAGACCTCGCCTATGTTCTGTGGGGGGATGCCCAGGCCTGTGCACACGCCGCCCACGGTGCAGTTGGAGGACGTCACAAAGGGGTAGGTCCCTGCAAGACAGAGCTGGTCAGGGGCTGCCTGCCACCCCTGCAGACCATGCTTGCCGCGGGCTCTGGCTTGGCAGAGGGCAGTGGCCAGCCTGGTCCCCAGCAGGCAGGAAGGGGGTTTCATTGAGATCAGCCAGGCTGGGGACCTACCGAAGTCAATATCAAGGAGGGCTGCATTGGCACCTTCCACGAGGATTTTTTTGGGGGTGCCATGGAGCGCCTCGTACATAAAGTAGACGCCGTCTCGCACCATGGGTCGGATCCGTTCAGCAAAGGCCTGTGGGGCAGGCAGAGGAGGCTGGGGGCAGGGGGCCAGGCCCCTCCGGACAGCCTGAAGTTCTAGGGCATTCCTTTCCCAGAAGGGGCCTGCCCTGCAAGCCTGTCCCGAGATGTGGAACGGCCCCCAGCCCCCAGCCCATCTGGGTCTTGTCTGCGAGGCTCGCAGTGGCCTCCTCCTGCAGCCACGGGCTGAATTGTCCCCCACCCCCAACTCTGTCCACGGTTCATCTGTCGAAGTCCTGACCCCCAGCAGCTCAGAAGGTGACGGTTTGTGCAGACATGCCTTCAAAGAGGGGTTAAACTGAGGAAGGGCTTTGTGTTCTCCTCACCCTGTGCTGCCGCTCTGTGTCAGCAAGGCCACCTCTATCCGCTACCCCAAATAGGACAGGGACAGCATCTTTCCCCAGCATGTCCTGGGAAATGTCCCCTGGTCCCCTGGCCTCCGGCGGGGGGGGACCCTTCTGCTCTCAGTGGCCTGGGTTTGCACAGGAGGCCTGTGGTCCCCGAGAGGGCCAGCCACCCCACAGCAGTACCTGCGACAATATGTCCCTGCCCATTCCGCGGGCGTCTGACAGCGGAGCTGCGCCTCTGTGGGGCGGGCCCGCCGCTCCCCGGCCCCGCCCCCGCCGCTGTCCTGTTCCTGCGCCACGCCACGCCCCCCAGACCCCAGCGCTCCCTCCCCCTCCAGGCTCCAGCCGAGCTCCCCCCGCCCCCCGCACCCCCGCACCACGGGTCCGCCCGCCTCGGCTCTACCTTGAGCCTTTTGAGTTGCCCTTCGACGTCCACTTCCAGGCTGGGGAACATGGACTGGTGCTGGCGGGCCAGGTTCTTGAATCTGCGGGGGCAACAGTGACTGCGACCCCGCGCCCCGCCCGGTGTCCGCGCCCGCAGCTCCAGCCGCAGTCCCCCCTCAGGCTGCATGCGGCGCCGGTACCTGGCGGAAAATTCATCGAAGTCCGACAGGAGGTCACAGACACGGAGGCCCATGCGGGCGGCCTTGGAAGAGTAGGCGGGTCCGATGCCCTTCCTGGTGGTGCCGATACTGAAAGACAGGTGGCCGTGAGCCTGCGGGGCGGTCCCACGGCCTGCTGGGGCCTGGAGGATCCGGGCGCTCAGGGTGCCAGGCAGCAACCCTGTTATAAACAAGGGTTGAGCTGGGAGGGACGGTCCCCAGGGCAGCACCTGCAGTCTGGGACAGCTGTGAAAGCCCACTGCCCCCTCCACTGTCCCTCAGGAATCTGGGGACTGGGGCCCCCACAGGGGTCCTGGGCCAGGAGTAGCCCTCCCCACCTTCCATGCCTTGGCTCTCTGATGTCCTGCCTGCTCTGGGCCCCAGCTTCCCCCTGGCCGGGCACAGAGGATGCTGCCATCCGGGTCTGCCAGCCGCTGCTTCCCCAGGGGCTGGGCGCACTGACCGTGTCCACCTTGTGCCCACTGGTGGCCACCGCCCTCGCCCTGGGCTCAGTGAACAGCCCACTCAGCTTCCACCTGGTACATGTGGCTATGAGTGTGTGTGTGTGGTCTGAGTGTGCACACACGTGGGCATGTGTGCACACAGGTGGCCAGTGAGCGTGTCACTTGGTGGGGCAGGACGCCTCTGGCTTCACCCTGTCCTGGCTGGAGAACCAGCACCCTGCACATTCTCATAAATATCTTCAGAGGACAAAGTCACAGCTGTGTGTGCTTCTGGGGCCAGGGTGTTGGGGGCCTGTGTATGGGGTCAGGCTGTGCTGGGTGTCTATGGTCGTGGTGGCTTCAAGGGGATCCTGTCCCCCCAGCTGGCACACTGCAGAGCTCCCAGAGACAGCCACCGAGACAAGAGGAGCCCCTGGAGATACTCACTTCTTGCCCTCCTGGGCCTGCCGTTGCACTTCCTGCAGCCCGTCGACGGCCTGGTGAAAGTCAAACACTGCCCGGCCCGGTGAGAGTGCCCAGGTGAGAGACAGACACCGGGTTATGGAGCTCCCCTGCCTGTGCCCAGGCTGTCTGGGACAGGTGGTCCAGTTTGAAAGGGGACACACTAGGGACGCCTGGGTGGCTCAGTGGGTTAAAGCCTCTGCCTTTGACTCAGGTCATGATCTCAGGCTCCTGGAATCGAGCCCGCATCTGGCTCTCTGCTCAGCGGGGAGCCTGCTTCCCCCTCTCTCTCTGCCTGCCTCTCTGCCTACTTGTGATCACTCTGTCAAATAAATAAATAAAATCTTAAAAAAAAAAAAAAAAAAGAAAGGGGACACACTAGAATCTGCCTCTGCCCAACGCATGCTCACATGTGACCGGGAATTCCTTTGGGCCTCAGTTTTCCCATCTGCCAATGGGGACCGTGATTCCAACCCCCTGCCTACTTGGCAGTTCTCGGAGAAGGCCCTATGGGGCTACGTGGGCTCAGTGTGCGGGGGCAGGGCCACCGCAGGGCGGCTGTTCCCGGGGCAGGCGGCGGTGCCGGTGCTCACCGAGGTGCGCGCGGTCGGAGATGACGAGCCTCTTGTCCCAGTCCTTCAGCCCTGCGGTCACACGGCAGGCGGTCGGCCGTCCAGGGCAGCGCGGCCAAGTGGGCAGCCGGCCCAGCTCCCACCCAGGGCAACAGTCCACAAAGATCCTGTGGGTGTGCCCTCCCCTCATGGCCCCTCTACCCTCTGAGGGCAGGGAGTCTCACCCCCAGCCCCCTGCGGGACCTCTGTCCTGGCACTTCCTGGCGCTGAGGCCCAGGGTCGGGTTCCCGTTTTCCCTCTCCTGTCTGGAACTCAAGCCCAGAGGCCCAGCCCTGCTTCCTCCTCGGACCCCATCAGGGTCTCTGGGCTGCCCCCTCTGGACGGTCTTCCCAGGGGGCAGCTTGCCCAGACACCCTGGCCGGTGGCCTTGGTCACTGCCTGCCTCCTGGCCCCAGGAACCCCCAGGAACCACATCTTTCCCTGTAGTCGTGGTTGGCCCAGTGGTCCCCCAGCCTGGCCGGACACCGGGTGTCCTGGGAAGCTTCATCAAATTCTAGGTCCCAAGGCCCCTTCCAGACTTCCTGAGCGGGATCCTCCAGATGCCCCCGCCCCCAGAGTCATGAAAACTCCCCATAAACACTGAGGCCCACAGCCATACTTTGGGCCTTGCGTCCCGAGTGCAGACCCAGCTTTTTGCACAGGCCGAGCCAGCGGGAGGCGGGTGGGGGCCTGCTGAGCTGGGGAAAGAGATCCCCCACCCCCCAAGAACCCACGCGGGAGGCGCTGGCCACCGCACTGCTGGGGACTGGCCCAGGCCAGGGTGCATGTGCGCGGACTCAGACTTACCTTTCTTCTCATTTTTTTCTGCTTCTTCGAACAAGCCGGGTAAGTGGACGACCACCCCGTTGCCTGCAACGCACCACAGGGGACTGAGTCGCACGGCAGCCGTGGCAGCCTACATTGAAGGGGATTCTGCCGCCTGCTACAACACGGATGGACCTTGAGGACACTGTGCCGAGTGACACAGGCAGGTCCAAAGGACAGAGACCCTGTGTGATTCCACTCATGGGGGTCCCTAGAGGAGTCCGACTCACAGGGACAGGAAGGGTGATGCCAGGGGCTGGGGAAGGGGACAGGGTTAGTGTTGAATGGGGCCAGTTTCAGGCTGGGGAGACGGAAAGTTCTGGAGACGGGCAGAGTGAGTGAGCTTCACGGCACCGAGCTCTGCGTGTCGAAGCGGCTAAGCTGGTGGGTTATAAGGTGCGTGTCACAGCAGGAGAAGCAGCGGCCCAAACCAAAGCAACATGCGCAGGTGCAGAGCCCGAGAGCGGGGGCGTCCCAGCGAACGGCGGAGAGCACTGCCAGGAGTGCGGCCCGAGCCCCGGAGTGGAACCGAGCTGAACTCCAGCAGCACGGAAGCCTCAGGAAGCTGGGACGGTTCACTCGAGTGGTGTGAAAATGGTGTGAAAGACCCTCCCCGGCCCGAGCAGGGCTCTGGGGAGCCGAGCCTTCCCTCCTTGGGACGCTGAAATGCCATCCGTGGACATTGTTCACAGGCGCGGACTGAGGCCCAGAGAGGGAAGGCGACTGGCCCCAGGTCACACAGCATGTTGGCGTGGGGTCCAGGCCGAAGCGAAATGCTGTCCCTTTTCTCTTAGACCGAAGGCAGCCAGCCTGGCCACCTGCTGTCTTCCCAGGAGGAGCCCTCCCCTGCCCCGCCTCCCCGGTCCCCATGAGAGCTGCCGGTGGCGCGGCGTAGGCTCCGCCAAGGGAGACAGGATGTGGGTCCAGATGGCAGTGGCTCAGACTGTGCAAGCCACGCCAAGTACAAAAGGTCACCTAAATGGCAGGGCGTCCTGAAGTGGCCACGTGGCAGGGGCCCAGGGAGTGTCGCAAGCCGAGGGGCAGCTGAGCTCGGACATCTTCGCTCCCTGCTGAGCACACTGCCGGGCACCCCCGCGATGCTCCCGCCACCACACAGCCTGGGCTCCGGCTGCTGACCCTGACTCACCCCAGCTCCAAGTAGGGCCTCCCTGGCCTCGCTTCCCACCAACTGGGGCACAGGGCCCAGTGGACGAGGCTGGGCCAGGAGAAGGCTGCAGGAGAGCCTCCCCCCAAGCCCCACTCTGGGTGAATCCCCAGTGTCGCCATGCCGTCCTCGCCCACATGGCGGCCCGCGTCTGTCCCCCTGAGCAGCCTGACCGCATGCGGCCCCTCAGCCAACACTCCCCTCCCTTCGGCGGCCCTGCGCCCTCACTGGGCTTCCCAACCCGGGACAGGGGGTGGGCACAGAGAAGGCACGTGGTGGTCTTGGTCAGCCCCGGAAGGAGCCAGAGGAAGTGTCCTGGACGCCGCAGGAGGGCATCTAGATTGGCGTGGGCTGCTCTAGGCCAGGGAGGCTCCGTCTAGAGCCGAGGGGGGAGGGAGGGAGGGGGAGAGAGGGGCAGAGACAGAGAGAGCAGGAGACCCCACAGTCCTAGAGGCTGGAGGGACCCTGAAGGGCAGGGAAGGCCCCAGCCAGGGCAGGGGTGCTGTGGGGAGGGGGAGGCGAGGGGAGCCAGCAGGCTGGGCGTCCGCCCGTGCGGCAGGAGTCCAGCCTCTGCTCACGCTTGCGTGCGCGCGCACACACACACCTGCCTGCACACCTGCCCACACCTATCCACACAACACACTTGCTCACGGACTCACACCCACACACAATTACTCCCACACGTGCACACAGCTCGCACACGCAGCTCTGTGGGGCCTTCCGCCCTCGGTCCCTCGGGCCCAGGCTGGGCGGCCCCCAGGACAGGATCCCCACCCGTGCGCCAGCCCAGCTCTCCTGCTGTGTCCAGCCCCACATGCAGGGGCACCCTGGGCCGGATGATGCCCCAGCCTGTGCGGCCGACGCTCGCGGGACCCCGGGCTGCCGGCACTCACCGATGAAGGACACGGCCTTGGTGTTGATGATGCCGCTGGGCAGCAGGTGGAAGTCATACTCCCTGCCGTCCACCACCACGGTGTGTCCGGCGTTGTTGCCCCCCTGGGAACAGAACCCCGATGAGTATGCGGGAGCCTCAGGGCTTGGCCTGCCCGGGAGGGCCTGTCCAGCCTTGCTCTGGACCAGCTCTGAACACAGGTGGCTTAGGGCAGTGGTTCTGTCCCCCAGGGCGTGCGGGACACTGTCCACACTTGGACTTGGGGCTCTGGAGCCATGGTTGGCTCTGATGGACGTCTGGGTGCACCAGGTCACCGGCCCACGCCACGGATGGGGCGCAGAGGCCCGGCCAGGGGACTGGCTTGGAGGGGACCCGGGCTGGTCCCACCCTCCCTGCCCCCTGCCCCCTGGCCCAGGACCATCCCATGGGCCCATGCTGATGCCCCGAGGAGGCCGGCTTGGCACAGGTCCCCTCTATGAGCCCCTCCGGAAGGCCCTCCTCTGATGCAGGAATTAGGGACCAGCCTCTCCGGGAAGCACAAACCCAGGCCCCCACAGCCCAAGCTCCCTGGAGGCAAAGGTTGGGCTAGACAACACCGTTGTCTGGCACGGGGTGAGGGACAGGTGTAGCCATTGGCCACAGGGCCGGCACCCCCAGCCCCCTGAGCAGGGGCCACTCCACCTGGGTCTGCCATCTAAGAATAAAAAGGAAAACACGGCTCTGAGTCTAGCTCTGTCCTGGGGGACACCTGGGTGACAGGGTCCTTTCTTTGTGGAACTCTTGCTGATAGGGGCCTGGGGCTGGCTGAGGGGGTTGGGGGGAGCCCAAGGAGATCCAGCCCCAGGAGGGGTGCCCAGCCTGCTGTTCCCACCAACAGAGGACATGGTGGGCCCCCCCAGTGTGCCGCACTGGACCCTTGGGGACGCCCCTGGGTGGGGAGGCATGCTGGCCCATGCCCATGCCCTCTGCTCAGCCCAGCCCCACCTTCCCGTCCTAAGTCCCCACAGAGACACTGGCTTATCCACTGGGCCCCTCCAGGCCAAGGCCCAGTCCTTGCCACACCCCACTGTCCTCCTGCTTCGAAGAGGAGGGCCCTGGGCCGCAGGTCTTGCGCATTCCAGGCAGGGCTGAGTGACGGCGGCCTCCTCCCCGCATCTGCCAGCCGGGAGCAACTGGTCCTCCCAGAGAATCTGGATGAAATTTATATCTCCCAGTTCCTCCACCCAAACAGCCCGGGCAGGGGGGTGGCAGGGCGCTTGGGGACAGCAAGGGGCGACAGCAGAGACCCCAGGCCCAGTGGCTTTCGCTCCCGGACCTCACGTCAGGCTTCGGTACGTGAAGCAGTGGGGTTAGGGTCTGAATGCGTCTCCCCAATGTCCACAGCGCCCCTGCTCCCCGTCTCCACCCTGTGAGCTCTGCCAGCTGCCCAGGTGCTCCTGCTGGAAGCCAGGTCCGCGGAGGGCCCCAGACGCCCGAGCACTGCGGGTCTGGAGTACGCGTGGACAGTCTGGTGCATCTGCTCCCACCGCCCCCGACATGGCGTGGAGAGCGTCTCTGACAGACTCCTGGGGTCCCCGCAGTCCAGGCGTGCACTTGACACCCTACTGTGACCGTGTCCCCCCAGCTCCCCGTCACCAGTGGGAGCCAAGCTGCCCTGGTGCTCCCAGGTCACTGGCTGTGGGAACTGACCGCAGCCTCTGAGGGAACGATGGTAGATACGGGTGGGCTGCGGGGAGCAGACGGGAAGGACAAAGAGGCCTGTGGGGGCCTGGGAGCCCAGGGGGCCACCCCACGAGCAAGGGCGGACAGGCAGCTCTGCGCCACGGGGGCTCAGGACGGAGATGGTAGTGGCAGGTGAGACGATGGGCTGCTGCAGAGAGGAGATGTGGGAAGGGACCCCGGGGGGGCGGCTGGGGTGGGGAGAGGAAGAGGGCAGATGCTGATGCGGTGGGGGAGACATGGTAGGGGAGGCGGTGGGCTCAGAGGTGGACCCCCGCCCCTACCCTGCTCTGCCCTCACCTCGACATCTGTCCGCTGACTCCCCTCACATGGGCACCCCAGCCAGAATCGTATCTTGTGCGAGGGGTGCTGGGGACGTGGTCTCCATTGGCAAATGGGGGGACCTCGGGTCCCAAGAGAAGGGAGTTCAGGGCAGGATCCAGGAGGTCTGGAACGCAGGACCCCTGCCTCTCTGCCGATGCTTTCCCCCCACAGCGGCTTTGCACCTGCCACAGCTGGGCTGGACAGCCCCCCTCCCACCGCCTCGTCTCCCAGGGCTCAGGGCCAATGTCGGCTGGCCTGAGGACATGCACGGAGACCAGAAGCACTGTGAAGCACACCCCACCTCTGTGTGGGGTAAACATGGGCACCTAGGAACAGCACAGGCCACTGTGGCCCAGTGGGCATCAGATGACCCAGGCCAGCGGCAGGGCCCAGACCTCAGACCCCAGTCCACTCCCAGGGGGCAGGAGCTCACCCCAGGACGCTGAGCCCGGGGTCTGCTGACCTGCAGGGAGCATCTCCCAGCAGCTCTGCTGAGGTTCAGGGTGATGGTCCCAGAGACTGCCGTCCAACCTTCCCCAGGTGGCATGTGGGCAGGGTGTGAGATGGGGGCAGGAACACCCCACGCGCCCTCCTTAGGCTTCAGCCCCACTGCCACCTGCCCCCTGCGGCCCAAAGAGGACCGGCCCCGGGGGCCTTCGGGCTGGGGGTGCAGCTCCCGCAGCTCCAGCCCAGTTTGGAAAACCACGTGGAGGGAGGAGCTTGTCCAGAGTCCCAGCGAGAGCAGGTGTGAATGTCCGACCTGGCCTGGCCCCTTTCCCTCTTGGGCGGCTCAGCCTAGAAGGGCAGGCTTGGGAGGTTCCACGCTCTGTGCCCTGAGAGAGTGAGCGAGGACCGTCCTGAAACTCAGGGCAGCCTGGGGCGACTCCCAGATCTGTTTCACCGTCTGCCCCATGGCTCCCTGGAGCAGGCCTCCCCTTACCTTTGTACCCCAGGGGACGGGCCAAGTCAGGCGGGAGCTGGGCACAGAGGGAGGGCTCAGGGTGGCCCCTCCAGGGCTCTGCCTGCCTCCAGGTCCTCCCTCTGTGGCAGAGCCTTGGGTCAGGCCCAGCTCCAGCCCCACCACGGACACCGAAGCCACTCCCGCCACCCTGCCCAAACCTTACAGAAGCCCCAGCCAGCTGCCCCACTGGAGGCAGAAAAGGGGGCTCTCACTCCTGGACCCAGGAACAGGACCAAGGCCAAGGCAGGCCCACTCAGAAACCTGGGCAGCTCTGAACCTTCCTGGCCCTGCAGAAGACCAGCGGGCCCACTCTCCTTGGGACCAGGGCAAGTGGGGCCCAGGCGCAGGGAGCCCTCCCCAGGGACTGCCCAGTCTGGGATACACACAAGGCCCGTTGTGGCAGTGTGAGTGGTGGCCAGGAGCCACAGTGCAGACCCCTCTCTGGTCCCCACCTGGCAGCGAGAGCACACGGCCTCAGCCACCCTCTTGGGCACCTCGAGGCCTGTGCAGCCCTGAGAGCCAGCTCTGACGTCCCCACTAGGCCCCAAGATCTGGCGACAGACAGCCTGTGAGAGTCATCTTCCCGGCTCCCCTTTTATGCTGCCTTCCGTGGAGCCCCTGAATCTGCTGGGGGCCGTTCGCAGTCTGGGGGACCTGCTCCTGCAGCAACGGGGCAGGCGGTGGGGCTGTGCAAAGGGCAGGCCTTTGGTCCCCAAGTCAGGTCAGGCACGCACGGGCGCAGGCCTCAGGACGGCGAGGGGTGAGCTCAGCCGGCTCAGAGGGTCCACTCGCTGGTCGGGGCTCTCGCCCCTCCTCGGAGGCCACGGGGTGGGGTGGGCAGCGAGTGTGCCCGGGGGGGCAAACTGTGGGGGGCTCAAGGGTGCCCCTGGGGCGCCCACCCCACTCCCCAGGGCTGCGACGTCTCCTCAGGGCTCCCTGCGGAGCACATTCTGCAACCCCTGTCTCCCACACGTGTACCCTCGCACGCCAGCATCTGTCCCCTTCCTGCCTCGGTGCACCAGCCCTCGTCCTGAGTGCCCTGCCAGTGTCAGTGTGGATGGCCTTCCGCTGACCTCTGATCTGCCAGGGGCCCCACCCCTCCCATTCTCCCTGAACCCCCAACAACACACGTCTCCACACTGTTCTGGACGGCTCCTTTGGCCACCATGCCCTCGGCCCTGATTCCCAGGGAGGCACTAGCCTGGTCATCTGTCCCGTGATGCACCCCCCAGCCCCATCAGCTTCGAGGGGCTCCAGGCCCGTGAGCTCCAGACTCCCCCCCTCTCCCCAACATTCTTGATCTCATTTCTCTGACAGCCCTGCCTGCCCTGCCGCAGCCACAGAGCCCGCTGGCCTCCCCAGTCCAGCTCTCGGAGAGGGAGCGGCTCATCTGCCCGCGTCCATCCCCAGCCCTGGTCTGAGCAGGGGAGGGGAGCAGGGAACAGAGCAGGGGAGGGGAGCAGCTGCTCCTGGCCAGCCCCGGGAGCAGTAGGGGTCCGGCTGAGTCTGGGTCCTGGGTGACACACAGCAAGCAGCCTGCTCTCAGGGTGGAGACGCTGGGGACCCAACCTGAAGTCCACCCACCTACACAGTCCTTCCCTCGCCTGCTGCCCGCTGCGGTCACTCACTCAACCCCACGCAGAGTGGCCCTGGGCTCAGCACCGCACGGGGGTGGGAGGGAGAGCTCAGGGGCTCCAGGCAGGTGACAGCTGCCCATTGCAGACGCTTCCACAGCCACCAAGAGCTGTGTTAGCTGGGGGATGCCCCGCCCCCAAGCATGAGAGGACGTGGACATGCAGGGACGCCTGCTTCTGGAAGTGACAACAGGCTCTCCCCACCCCTGTCCCATGGAGGGCCCTGACCAGCTGGGGGTTCGAGGTGAGGCTCGATATCTCCTGATATCCATGTGGCGAGAGAGGTCCCAGAGCCCCCACGATCTGCAGGACATGGCCCTTCAAAGAGTGAGACCACCATGTACTGAACCGTAGCTCTCCACCAGCAGCTCGAGGTCGCTGGCCCTTCCTGGGGCGTGACCTGGATGGACACGTGCGCCCCCCAGATGGGTGATCGCACGTAGACTGTGGTGAAAACCGAGAGAAACACAGCACTCTTGTACTGAACACGGTCACCCATGGAACCACGGTACCATGGATGCTGCTGTTGCAAAGGAGAGAATTTTAAATCCCAACTGTGGCAGTCCTGGCCAGGGTGGCCCAGAGCCTTCTGGAAAAAATAACTTTGGAAATGGAGGAAGGGCTGGGAGTGAGCAGCTGGCTACGTGGGCCTGGAGTCGGGGACAGAGTTGAGCAGAGGGAGGGAAGAAGAAGACAGAGCCCAGGGGAGGTGTGCGGACTCCTAAGACGGGAGGGCAGAGCTCATAGCCGGTGTGCCGACCCCAAGTCCCCGTAGAGAACGGGGATGCCAGCAGCGGTCCCCAAGGGCGCCGTGACGTGGCCCAGAGGGAACCTGCACCGCCATAAGCCCAGGGAGGCCTTCCCTGCCATGCCCCGACCCCAGGTGCCCCACAGCAGCCCCCACAGGCCCAGAGCGTGGGACAAAAGGTGGCTGGGGGTCCTGTGGGAATGGCAGGGAGGCGGGATGTGCGCGATCTTTCCAGTGAAAAGGGGAGGCTACCCCGCAAAGCACACAGTAAACAGCAGGATGGACCCAAGCCGGAGACCCTGGACAGTCGGGAAGGCAGTGGGGGAGTCCCGAGGTGCGGAGCACAGGCCCCGCGTGACTGACAGGGAAGAAACCAGCTGTGGGGGAGCAGGTGGGCCTGGCTCTAGACCGCTGAGGGCCCCGAAGGGCTTCAGAGAGGTGCTGAGTCGGAGCAGGGAGGGGATGGGGTGCGGCTGCCAGTGAGGGTCAGCAGAGGCTGCGTGGACTGGGGCTCCGGCTGCCACTCAGGACAGCCCTGGGCCCAAGTGACAGGCCAGGTGACACTTCTGGTCACTGGGGCTGGCCAGTTTCAGCCCTTCCAGGCAGCCACCCAGAGAGGACTCGTGCCCACTGCACATGCCCCTCTGCCCGCTTCCCGAAGCCCCTGCCCCCTGCTCCCGTGTGCTGCTGGCTCCTGGGGTCAGGGCTGGGTCTGGCTCTGTGCCCCCACAGCCGTGACGTTGAGCGTCGTGGCAGCTTCCCCAGGGCCAGCGCGGGGCCCTCACTGCACATGCCCTGACAGCCTGTGCGGTCTCTGTGGGTGGGTGGCACACGTGAGGGCCCAGGTGGGCTGTTGCTTCTCATTCCTCAGCTTTGCTGGGCCTCCGTGTCCCTGCTCCACCACACTGTCTGGAGGCTAGAGGGAAGAAGGCACCTTGGGCTCCCAGGACAGCCCCCAGTTGTCCCTACCGTGAGGTCACCCGGGGCTCCTGCAGAGAGCGACGCATCTGATCTCAGTCTGAGAAGTCAGCTAGGGGCGAGGGTGCCCCGTGGGCCCCCAGGTCAGGTGACGGGGCTCCCGTCTGTTCTGTGCTTGGCTGGTCCTGTCCTGCTGACCCATGCGGCAGAGCAGGGAGGACCCACGCCAGAGCCATTTCTGTGGTCAGGATGGCCTGCAAAGCCCTCTGGGCTCTTCAGAAGGGAGACGGGCCACAGACAGACTTGGGAGGCTCACGGGAGCCAGCAGGTTACATGGAGGGCGGTGGCACCATGTGCCCAGTGGGACAAGGGCCCCTGGCTCAAGCAGCAGGGCACCCGGAGACCGCCTCTGGCTCCTGGAGGCTGTCCTGGCCGGGATGGGGCTTGCTCACCTGGCTTGGGTCAGAGAGGGTAGGAAGTCTATCAGGCTGGGGTGCACCTTGCAGAACCCACTGTCTGTGTGGGACAGGAGTGACCCAGAAAGCGGCTGAGCCAAGCGTGTTCTCTGAGCCAAGCGTGGGGCCCATTTCCTTCCCTGGGAGTGGGCCCGCGCCCTAGCCTTCCTGGCAGGAGCTGGGAATGAAGCCCCACACCAGACGAAAAGCTCAGGGGGTGCTCCTTCCCCATCTGGGGTGGCGTTTGTGGGCACGGCTCCAAACCCCACACAGCCAAAACATGCACCTTAAAACCGGCCCCCTCTGTGCCCTGAGCTCTACGCCCCAGCGCCAAGCATAGCTCTCAGTCCTGGCACAGGGGTGGTGGCCCCAGGGAGCAACCCTGAGGACAGCCCACAGCTGGCAGTGGTCACCCTGGGCCCTTGGGTACAGAGCCCATGTCTGGCCTCCCTGGTGGCACTGGCAGACACTGGGTCACCCTGGCCAGCCATCCGTGGCCACCCCCCTGCCCCGAGTCTGGCCGGGGACCCTCCTTGCCCCTGGCCTGTCTTCCATCTGGTCCATGGTCCTGCCCCTACCTCTGTCTGCTCTTGGCTGGCCCCCCAGGGCCACCCTGTGGTCAGCCCCCCGTACCAGCCCCAGACAGTGAGGAGGGAGGGTGTCTCAGACCAGCCAGGAGCTGGGGCCCCCACCCCACCCCCACGCCGGAGGGCCCTGTGGCACACCCATGGCGCACCCCACCCCACTGCCTGGAGATCGGGTGTCCCCAGCTCAGCACAGGCATTTATAGCTCCGCCCTGGCGCACGGCCTGGAGAGGTGGGGCTGGGTGGGGAAGGCAGTGTGGGGAGTGAGGGGAGAGGGGAGTGTGTGCGTGTAGAAGGGTCCGGTGGCCTCCGAGGCCGTCCAGGGAGGGGAGGCATCCAAGAGGCGTGTCCAGGTCGGGGAGCGGGAGAACAGGGCCCAGGTCCAAGGGGAGGAGGGGGCTTGCTGGGGGGGGGGGCCCGCACCTGACAGCGGCTGACGATGTCGGCGTCCGTGGCCAGCAGGTCCACCACCTTGCCTTTGCCCTCGTCCCCCCACTGCGCGCCCAGCACCACGGTCACCCGGGAGCCGGTGGCCGCCGCCTCCTGCTGCAGCCTCCCACGCTTGACGCCACCTGAGCCCGGGGGCCGGTCGTTGGAGGCGCGGGTCCCCGACATGTTGGTCTGGCTCCTCAGCTGCGCTGGGCCACGGGAGAGCCCGGCCGCTGTGCCATTAAAAGGAGCCGGCCTGGGGCCGGGGGCGGGCCGGGGGCGGGCCAGGCTGGTGCAGTGGCGCCTCTTGGTGACCTCCAGGTTGCCGGGTCCCGCCCCTGCCCGCCCAGCCACCACCGGGAGCCGCGGCCGCGGGCACCCACTTCTGGAGTCGGGGGCACAAGGACAGACGGCCAGGTTCCCCCGTGGGGACTCATGGGGACACCTGTGTGGCCCTGTCCCGGGGCGGGACCTGGGTACCCACTCCCCTGGGTCCTCACCAGGCCGGGGACCTCAGGGTTTTAGAAAGCTGGGGGGGGTCCTCTTCAGGGTGAGAGGGGAGCCACGACCTCACACCGCACTGGGGGTTTGGAGGGGGCGCCTGCCTGTGGTGAAGCTTGGTCTGGGGCCGACGCACACGCTCTGGTGGGGAGGACAGCACGTCCCCTCCCCAGCACCCCCACCCACACTCTCGGGCTCAGTGTCCAGCAACGACGAGCAGTAGCAGGACCAATATGCCGGTCTGCAGCAGCTGGCAGGCTCCACGAGGCCCCGCGGCGGACCCTTTCCTGGCCCACCTCTGGAGGGTCTGGGCTTCTGGAGAGGATTTGCAACGTCTGCTGGGCTCCTGCGGGGCCCACCCTTCCCCCCCCAAATCTCCCGTGTGGACTCGGGTTTGGACATGGCTGGCCCCGCTGGGATTAGGGGCCAGGGATGGACCCCTGTGGGCAGGAGGGTGCTATGGACCCCTCCCCCCCAGGGCCAGGAGACCCCGCTCCCTCTCTGGTGGGGGGACTGTCTTCAGTACAGAGGGATCTGGAGCCCAGCAATTAGCCTGTGACTCCGTGGGCTCCCCCAGGGGAACCAAAAGTTCCCATGGAGGAAGAGAAGAGTCAGACAGAGGTCACTCATGGAGAGTCCCAGCAGAGGAGGGCGCTGTCCGCCCGCCCTCCTTAGACCTCTCCTGTTCCCTCCCTACAGTCCTCTGGGCTCCCGCTGGGACCCTGTTCTCTCCCATGGAGACCCCACCGGTTCCTTTCTCCCGGCATTGCTGTGGGGCAAACGCCGGAATGCAAGCAACAAGTGGGGTGTGAGGGGTGGGCTTCCTGTCCTTGGCCTTCCTGGGGGACAGCAGCTCCCTCTTGCCCACCTGTGGGAAGTTGGCTGAACAGAGGCAGGATGGCCGGAGACTCTGGGGAGGCCGGGGCGAGCAGGCATCGGGTGGCCAGCAGGGGCTGTGGCCAGGGTGCCTGGGTGTTACTGGGGGAAGGCGGTGGGAGTGGGCCTGGGGCACAGACGCTGGCCATGTAGACGAGGAAAAGGCAGCCTGGTGGCCGAAGGGAGCAGGAAAGTGGGAAGGGCTGTCTGCTGCCTCCAGTACGCCCGCAGAGGGGCGATGGGCTGGAGTCCCGGCAGGGCTGGGTGCTAGCTGGGGCCCTTTCGGGGGAGCGTGGGGCTCAGCGGGCCACCATGGGGTTCACACGGGATCTTCAGGGCCAAATGGTGGCGGGCAGGGGCAGCGACTCCCCCAAGCCTGGCTCTATAAATAGCTAGAGGGCCTGGTGGGGGGGTCGGGCTTTTCTATAAACAGCCCTGTCCCCGCGGGCAGCTGGGCCTGGCCTGTCACACGGCCTCGCCTGAATTAGAACATGTCCCCCCTGCAGCGGCCTGTGCGCCATGGGCCTGTCACCGGGGTCGTGGCAGCCCAGGTCACCGAGGCTGGGGGGCTCCCTGTGGGAGTGGGGTGGGCTCAGCCACCTGGGGCTTCCATCCTGGGCCACAGTGTGCCACAGGCCACCTCATGCTCGGTGGTCGCAGACGTGGACACCATGGTCACCGTGGGCACAGGCGCTCACGCCCTTGAGGACAAAGCAGTGCCGTACTTTGGGCCCCTCACCGTTCTGTGAACGGCCACCGACTCGCGGCTGATTCACACAGGAGCCCCGCCCCCGGGGCTGTCCACGCCGTGAGGCCCGCCTGCACGGCACAATGCCACTCTGCCAGGCAAAGGCGCAGAGTCCTGACCCACGCTCCAATGTGGTGAACCCCGCAAACATGCTGCTGGGAGAAGCCGGCCACGGAAGGCCACATAGGGGCCTCTGTTTATAGGAAATGTCCATAGAAAGCAAATCTATGGAGATGGAAGCAGACCTGGGGCCGGGGGAAGCGGCACGGGGCGCGCCTGCTAAGAGAATTCGGGGCACGATGGGGTGTCCTAGAACTGAATCTCTGTGCTGGACGGCTGTGGAAACCCACTGGAGTCCACAGGCGAGACTTTTGTACAGACGTGCTGGGCTCCCCACGCCCCCAAGCTGGCATCTATAGGGCACCTGCTCCGGCCCGGGCCCGGGGGGCTCTGGGGCAGTGGGCAGGCCAGGACAGCCGCGGCGAGGGTTACTGCCCGTTTGCCTGCTGCTCCTGAACACCACACAGCACTCCCTGGGCCAGCTTTCTTCTTTATTGGTCTGAGCCTCTCCGTACGCCAGCCTCACGCCAGCCTCGGGAGCACAGACATGGGGCAGGGATGGGGCGGGGGATGGGCTGGCCACCCCCAGGCTTGGGTCCTCGCCTCCTCTTAGCCTAGCAGGGGTGGAGCCCAGTCCCTCTGGAGGTGGCAGCAGACATAGCCACAGCGACGATCATTCTGGTGACAAGGTGGCCAGGCCCGGTGGCAGCAAGGGCTGGGAGTACAGGGGTGGGGGCCAGCTCCACAGGATCCCCCACCTGTTTGCTGGGCAGAGGGACCACGCCGGCCAGCCTGCCCCTGCCACAGGCCCGGGGGTCCTCCACCCACCCATGCCCAGCTCAGCTACCGCAGAAGAGCAGATACGGAAACAATCCAACTCAGTTAGAAACTGCTCTGCCCCAGCCCGGGTAAGCAGGCTGAGGCGGAACTGGGCGCAGGGAGCAGGGCGCCAGGGCTCGGTCAGGAGGCAGTGGGCGGGGGTGTGGGGGCTCCAGCTCTGTCTGGCTCCCGTGGCTCTGTGGGGAGAGGTGTGTGAGGGCCCATCTCCAGAAGCTTCTGAGCGCCAGGGGGCTGGAGGGCAGGGCACAGCTGAGAGGCGCCCTGGGGACGCAGCCGAGGCTCCTCACCCCTGCGGGCAGTGCCGTGGGGCATGCGGGGGCGTGCGCATCGGCATTCAGAAAGCGGACCACACGGGGGCTGGGGGCGTGCAGGCTGTCCAGGAGGGGGCCTGGAGGCCGGGCGTTGGGGCCTGCTGGGGTCTCGGCCAGAGCACCCCAAGCAGCTCTGGGAGGCCCACCTCCCCGGAGGGTAAGGCACAGAGTTTTGGTTTCCCAGGGGCCCGGTTCCAGCCTGGCCCTGGAGGGGCCCAGCTCAGCAGTACCTCCGGGGGCCCACCGCGGTGGGGCCGGCCGCAGCACTCTCACTTGGCTTTGGGCTTAAGGCTGAGGCCTGTGGGAAGCGAGAGGAACAGCATCTTTAGGAGCGGACTTGCTGGGGACAATGCCAAGGTGCCTGCCTCCGGGTCCCCAGGCTCCTGTGGTCCTGTCACCACGGCCCGGAGGGCTGTACTGCGTCTCTCTCGGTCCACGCTGACCCCATACCCTTGCTCTCCAGCAGCAAGACCCTTCCAGGTGGAAGTCACCGGGATGACCCCCCAACCCGCGGGCTCCTGTCTACCTGCCCAGGCCGGATCCCTGGGCCTGCTCTCCCCACACTCACCCCCACCAGGCCCTGCTCTCTCCCCCACCAGGCCCTGCTTTCCCCTCACTTCTCCATTCCCCGCGCCCCCACCTGACTTCACCCCTCCCCTGAGGGCCAGGCCACACTGCCCGCCCCCATCAGTCCCGCTGGCTGCCTCTCCCTGAGCTTCCCGACCCCTGATGCCTCCAGACCTGTCCTTTCCCAGCGGCCACAGCTCCTTGGTTCCTGCCACCTGGACGCCCCCTACCTGGCTCTGCAGGCCCCCTGCCCCCCAGAGCCCTCTGGTTCAAGGGCCACTGTTCTGCGTTTCCCCGCTGACGCCCTGCCCACCTGCCCCCTCCCACCCCAGGCCACCCCCGGGTCCTGAGCAGACGGGAGTGACTATCGTGCTTGAAAAAGATAGGACAAAAAACGGGAGGCAGAAAGGCCAAAAGTCACTCAGAGCGGGGTTTCTGTCCCTGCCCCCCAAGGTACCAGGACCCCACACAGCAGGGGCTCCCACATCACCGCCTCAACCAGGCAGTTGGCCTCCAGGCCCTGGCCTGTGGGATAATGGGCCCCGAGCCCCTCTGGACCTGCTCTGGGGTGGACTCAGGTCACGTGCGTGGAATTCCTGCCCCAAACACGTGAGAGCAGCCTCACTTAGGACACCCCGGGGGCCGGGTTCGGGGGCCAGGCGGCAAGATGTCTTGAACCTTCCAATCCCTCAGTGAGCTGAAAGCAATGCCACAAATGCTGATAATTTTGCTAGTTTTGGAAAGTTCTTGCCGTTTCTGGGTGAAGGACACGTGGTGGTCGTTATGGTCTCGCAAATTCCCTGTCTGGCGGCCGTTTTTCCAAATAAAAGCTTGAGGAGACGGAGAGGGTGGGATTCCCTCCTGCTCCCAGCCAAGGGGATGCTGGGGCCCGGGGAGGGGGAGCGAGCGGGCGGCAGCGGACTGCTGTGCCAGAGGACATGGGGGCGGTCCTGCGGGGGCGCAGAGCCGTGCTGGGCACACCAAGCTTCCCCTGGACCGTGGCCACATGTGGCTGCTGAACCCCCAAACCCAAACACCCCCACGGCCTCACTCGCTAGTGTACGCTGGTGTTTCGCACCCGAGAGCCAGGCTCCGAAAGTAAGCCCAGCAGCAAACTCGGGGACTGAGGCTAAAGCCCGTACCAAGAGCGAGAATAAACCGTCCAGAGGGTGCACTGACTTCTCGCCTGCCCTTGCTTCCTCTGGGTACCGCTGCACCTCTCCTCCATGCCCCGGGTCCTCTGGGTCAGCACCGAGCTGGGTGCAGGCGGCCCCCTGCTCCCAAGAAAGTGGATCGGCTCGCCATCAGCACGGCCCAGAACGCAGCAGGGACCCCAGGCCTGTCTGTCTGCACCTGTGAGCCTCTCGGGCCACATCCGAGACAACCATGGTCCTGCCCATCCTTGGGGTCCTGGGAGGCCTAGTGCTGTGGACCCGGGATGTGCCTACAGACCCATCTGCGGTCCCCAGGACCTGGCTACCAGGGAGGGGAGGCATGTCCATTCCTTGGAGAGGGCCCATGGCCCGTCTCTTCCTGGCAGCTGGGCCTTGGGGCTGCCTCTGTCCCTCACTGCCTCCCTGGGGACATTTGTGGCCCAACCAGAGCTGGTGTGTGCCCCATGGAAGGTCTCAGAGCAAAGGTTACCACCCTGGGAGACAGAAGTCGGGAAAGCCCCAGGGTAGCCGGACTGCTTGGGGCAGAGGCGACCCCCTCCTGCCTGTCCCACTCGGAGGCCCCCCACACTCCTGAGGCCCCTCTGCTCGGCGCACAGTTCCAAGGTCGCGCCTGGCACACAGCGGACACCAGCTAAGCGAGGCATGGCTCCCGCCCTTCCAGAGAGGGAGGAGAAGGCAGAGGGCCAGGCGGGTCCCAGCACCAGCAGCACAGGAAGGCAGGGCTTGCCGACAGGCCCAGGCAGGCTGGAGGGAGGCAGGTTAGCGTCCAGGAGGGGCTGGGCGCGGGCCCGGCCTCCGCGGCCACCGTTAGTGCAGGACACCAGCATGAGTACCTACCTTACTGGATCACACAGAGTCTTTTTGTTTTATTATCATCAGAGTCAGGGACAACCTCTGCTTTCAAATAAGAGAAACGCACTCAACGGCTTATTCCTGGCCTGCCCTGAACTCGGAGCTGGGGCCAGGCTGCCGGGCGCTCGGGCTGTGTGGACACGGAGCCAAACCCGTTGGGCCTGGGGCAGCCCCGGGCTACACCCGCCCCAGCTGCCGCTCCCTGCTAGGGACAGCATGAAGCAGGAGTTAGGGGGTTTGGGGTGTGGGGACAAGGGCAGCGCTCCCCCAACCAAAGTTGCTCCTCCCCCGTGCGGAACAGTGGCCGTCTCCTCTCCTGCAGGACGTGGGGTGTCCTGGGAATCACCCACTCTCGGGAGGAAGAGGAGGGAACAGCCAGCGGCAGCGAGAGGCGGGGGCCCTGCTGGGGCTGGACGAGCTCTGACCACACACCGGTGTCCCCACGCTCCATGGGCCTTGCCTACCCGGGAGCCCTGCTTCGGGGGACGAGGAACGATGGGAGGGGAGCCCCAAATTACCTTCTTGGTTCCTCGAGGGACGCTTCTTCCTCCGCTTGCCCATCCTCTTTGAGGCCTGTCCCCGGGCCCTGGGGAGAGTGCCGGACCCTGAAGAGTCCGTGACTGTGTCCTCAGAGAAGGACCTGTCCAAGGACGTGTCCAGTGCAGAATCTGGGGCTGCTGTGTCCTCCTGGTCCCCATCCCTGTCCGCAGCCACGCCAGGGCCTGTGGCAGGGAGGTCAGCCTCCTGCGTCCCCTCCACGGTGCTGTCGGCCTCAGCCCAGTGGACGCCTTGAGGGGCTGTGGGGTCTTCAGCATCTTGGCCTGACCCCGTGGCCCCAGGGGGCTTGTCACCAGACAGCCTGAGAGGTTTCAGGGCCTGCGCACTGCCCAGCACCACTGGCCAGGCGCCCTGACAAGGCTGGGGGTTCTGGGGGTCCTCGGTGGTCAGGACGTCACTGGCGTCTGTGTACCAGGAAGAACGCCTTTCCAGGGACCCAGGCCCATTCCCCTGTGGCGGGTCTGCAGTGGGCTGTGGGCTAGGGACAGTGGCGTCGGAGAGATCCCAGCCCTGGGGCTCAGAGGGGGGGCCGCCGGTGCCTCCTGCGGGGACTCTGGTGGCCGCTGTGGACACAGGACACGGCAGCTGAGGGCAGGGCCCGACTCCCAGACCATCCTGAGGACGTGCCCAAGCAGAGGGCCTCTGTCCATCCCAACATCTACCCGAATGCCACCAGCGCTCAGAGCCCACTGCCCCAAGAGCCTGCCCTGGTGGCCCCGAAGTGTGGGTTCCCAGAGAGCAGGCCCGTGGTGTGGCTGGGCAGGGGACACTGGGCCAACTTCATGCCCGTCCCAAGAGCCCCCCCACTCCGGGCAGCCACGCTGAGTGGAGCGGCCCCCATCAGGCCCCAGGCCCACCTCTCCCACCACCTCAGCATCAGCGAGCCCCAAGACACGGGTCAAAGGCCCACGGCCCGAGGGGGCTGCAGGGAGCCCTCTGCCACCGGCAAGGGGACCAGAAGGCCGAGCTACCCATCTAACCCCACCTCATGGCTGTGCCATTTCTCTGGTAGCAAGGCAACCATGAGGGTTCTCCCATGAGGTCAGAGAGGGCTTCCTGGAGGAGAGGAGGTAGGAGGCAGCAAGGACAGCAGGAGGGAGACAGTGATGAAAGGTGGGAGATTCTCTCACCAGGCGCCTTGTCCCTTGGTGGGTCTGTGGCAGCTGCCTTGCCGCCTCCCTCTGCGTCCCCTCGGCCCCGGGCCGTCTTCCGCAGCTGGAAGCCCTTCCTGATGTCCGCCAGCAGGGCGTCGATGACACACACTTCCTCCTGCTTCCCAACTCCCCTCCTGACTGAAAGGCCCCCGGACCCTCAGATAGGCTGCCTGAGGGTCCCTGGAGCCCACCCACGTGACCCGGAGACGATGGCCTGGAGGGGGTGGGCGGTGCCCTCAGAGCTTCGAGGATGGGGGATGAGACCCGGCCCCTCGGAGGCCCCCCCTGCTCCCCCTGGGCCCCCCGGCCAGGGCCTGGCCTCACCAGGCTTCCCGTCCTCGCCCCGTGGCCTCCGGGCCTCCTCCTCAGCCAGCTGCCGCTTCCTCCTCTCGGCCTTCGCCGCCTGCTCCTTCCAGTCCTTGTTGTCCTGTGCAGGTGGATGGGGAGCCCGTGACCCCCAGCCCTCGAAGGACAGCACGAGCCCGGCACCCCGGCGATTCCAGCAGCTCTGCCTGAGCCCGGGGAGGGGTGCGGGCCTGGCCCACCTTCAGGGCGCGCACGAAGAGGTCCCGGAAGGTCTTCATGGTGCTGAACGTGTCCTCCAAGGACAGCCGCTGCACGTCCTCGCACAGGTACCGCGCCAGCGCTAGCTTCTTCTCCTCGATGGCCCGGAACACCTCATCCAGCGCCCGGGAGGCCTCGATGCTGGCCTGGGGACGGGAGGGCGCGGTCACGGCCCAGGGAGAGCCCCACCTAAGGCACCACCGGCCCTCAAAGGGTCACAGCCCCGGGGAGCCCTGGGGGCAGGGCGGGGCCGGGCTGCAGGAGGAGGATGGCCGCTGCGGTGTCGGAGCAGGACAGGGAGGTCAGGGCACCGCAGGCCCCAGGCTCAGAGGAAGCCCCTCCCTTGCAGGAATGACCTTGGGATCAGGGACAGCATGTTGCCCTCCTACGGGGCCCCTCACCCTGGCCTGTCTTCCCCCACCACCCGGGAGAACCCCCAGCAGCTGCCTCCTGGCCCGGACCCCAGGCCGGCTTGCCTGGAGACGTCCGGCGTACTGCTCCTGCACCTCGGGGATGGAGGACGACACCTTCCGCTCCATCTCCAGGAGCTTCTTCAGGTTGGTGCTGGACTCCGAACGGATGAGCTCAAGGTTGATCCTGAAAACCCCAGAGCCAGGCGGGGTCAGGCGACAGCTGATGTCCAGCCTTGCAGGGTCAGCGGAGGGGCCAGTGGGGGCCTTCAGCCTGCACACCGGCAGGAACAGCAGGGACACTGGACGGCACATCCACAGGGACAGTGGACGGCACACCCTCAGGGTAGTGGGCGACAGTGGGCAGCACACCCGTGGGGACAGCGGAGGACGCTGGGTGGCATACCCACGGGGATGGCGGGGACAGTGGACGGCACACCCCCGCAGGAACAGCAGTGGACAGCAGACAGCACACCCGCAGGGACAGCGGGGGACAGCGGACAGCACAGCCTCAGGGATAGCGGGGGACACTGGGCTGCACGCCCTCAGGTTCTAGAAGCACATCAGAACTCCGGGAAGGGCCAGGCGGTGCCGCGGGTAAAGTGCTGGGACAGTGACCCCAGCAGCTCAGCCCATCTTTGGCTCTCAGGCCTGAGAACCTCCCTAGCAGTGTGTACCTGGAGTTGGAAGGTCCAGGCCACCCTCCCTGAGCTGTTCCTCTGGGATGAGTGACCCCAGGGATGCAGCCCCACGTGCCTGGGCCTCAGTGTCCTCATCTGTACAATGGGAGTGGCACGGCCTTCCTCACGGGCTGTTACGAGACTCAGCCTTGTAAAAAGGTGGCATGAGCCTAATCCCTGGTGTGACCACGACCAGGTCGCTCCCTACCGCTCCTAGGCCTGTTTCTTCCTGTAAATCACCTAGGAACAGGCCACGATGGACCCAAGGTCCTATTCAGATGTGAAAATGACCGTTCTAGGGGGCAGTGGTTCCTGGGGGCCCAGCCTGGCCCAGCCACCTCACTGGCCAGGACCAGAGGCAGGGGTGCTGGTGGGGGCGCCGGTGCGGGCGAGCCCTGTGGGGGGGCAGGGGGCACATACCCAGCTGCTTGGGAGGGCTGCTCCAGGTCCTGGGGCAGCTGCAGGAGGTCTGGGTGGCCCTTCTCTGCTTCCTGCAACAGGACAAGTCAGGTGAGTTTGGTGATGGCCACACCCTGGCCCCAGGGGTGCCTGAGGGGCCATGGGGCCAGCCCGGGCCCACCTCCAGCACGTGGTGCAGCAGGGTCACTCGGCTCTGCTGGGACTTGGTCTCCGTGAGCTTCAGCAGCGTGCTGATCTTGAAGCCGTCGGCGTCCCCCGTGTGGCTGCCCTGCGAGGGTCCGGGTGTGGAGTGAGGGCCCTTGAAGCCCGGTGGGAAGTGGTGGGCATGGGGGCTGGGCATGGGGGGTAGCGGGGGCCGGGCCCACTTACGTAGTTGAGGAAATTTCCAATTTTCAGGATCAGCTGGCAGAAGACAGGCAGCCGGTGGCTGGTAAGCAGGCCTGGGGGAGGGCGCCAGGGCTGAGGGAGGGGTAGGTGCTGCGAGGGGTCTGCAGCTGTGGTGTGGGGGTCTTCCTTCCCCTCCCCAGGGTGTGGTCCCCAGGGTGGAACCCCATGGGTTCCAGCCCCCACCAGGAGCAGGCCCAGGGACTCTGCACTCCTGTACCCTCCCCACCCCGGGAGCAGATGACCCCTGGCCCCTCTCCGGGTACGATGCTGCTGAGAGGAACCTTCCAAAAGGCTGGAGTGGTGGCCTCCCTGGTTCTCAACTAACCATCCCTTGGGGCTTCAGGGATGGTGGCTGACATGGGAGTGGATGTCCACTACGTGCGTCCCTGCCCTGGGGCTGGGGTACATTCCTGCTGAACCCTCTTCTGGAAAGACTGCTGAGCATTCACAGGTGTCCCTGAGCACGCCCCTCGATGTGCTCGCCCGTCTCTGTGTGTGTGTGCCCGTGCGTGCCCGTGCTACTGTGTGTGTGTGCTCGCCTGTGCCTGTGTGCGTCTGTGAACGCACACGTGTGTGTGCGTGGCATGTGCCTTAGGGCAGGGGATGTGTCTACGGTGAGGTGGGGAAGGTCCGTGCCCTGGGACCACTCGCCGTGTGGATTCCGGGCCCCCCCCCGGCCCCAGGCTGTGCTCCCCACTCACTGCAGCAGGCCGCGAGCACCAGCTGGGCCTTGGGCTGCACCATGTCCAGCACGACGGCCGAGCCCTCACACAGCAGCATGCACTCCACCCGCAGCTGGTAGCTGGGGACAGAGCGGGGAATCAGGGCCTGGGTCCCCCACCCACCCAGGGCCTGTAGCACGGGGGCCCACAGCCTGGCCCTGGTCAGCGTGCACGTTTCCGGGCCAGGTTCCAGATGGGGACTCTGCAGGACCGGAGTAGGGCCTGGGGAGGGGCACTTGAGACAAGCACCCACATGGGACCCGGAAGACAGCTGTCCCCCTGCAGGGCTCCCTGCCTTCTCGGAGCAGTGGGGAGCGTGAATGATACGTGCAGCGCTCCCCATGGAGCCCCAAGGGAACTGTCTGCACAGCCGCACTCCCTCCCCTAGGTCTGGGCCCGGCTCCCCCGGCCCCATCCCTGCCAGTGGGCCCTGGGGTCCGAGGGCGGCCCATTCACCAGGGAATGCCCAGCAGGAGGAGGTAGAACTGGTCGGCGTTGGCCAGCTTGGCGCGGTCCTCCGTGAACGAGTGCAGGTTTTCGATCTGCAGGGAGGAGGCCCACGCATGGGATTCCAGTCTCCATCCCCTCCCAGGAAGCCCCCGCACCACCCGGCACCTGCCCATGCCTGCCCCGCCAGGGCCCACTCATGTCCAGCACAGCTCTGTGTGTCCGTGGGTCCCCTCCTCTTTCCCTTGTGGGGAGCACCCGGGCAGGGCTGGCAAGGCTTTGCCCCACTCACCTCATGCTTTTCGGGAAGGAGTTTGAGGAACTGCTTAAGAACCTCCACGTCGAATTTGGTGGTGTCCCCAGCCCGAATCATGGCAGTGACGTCCTCATTGGAGCTGCAGGAGAGAGGGCGTGGTTTCGGTGGGAGCAGAGGGAGCACCGGCCCCCTCCTCTGGAATCCTGGGGGACCCTGCTGGTGAGGGACTGCCCTCAGCCCATGACCTCTTTGCTGCTCGGGCCCAAGCTGCAGGGACACAGAGAAGGCAATTCACTTGCCTGGGGTCGCACAGTAACGTGGCTGGGGGCGGACTCCCATGCTCCCTGCCTGTCAGGGCACCCCTGCACCTCCTTCCTGGGGGCTGCTGAGGACCCAGGCAGGCTCACGCGTGCCCAGGGAGCTCCCTGGCAGGAGCCCACACTCAGCAGCTGCAGGGAAGGACCCGGGGGCTGGGGGCACTGCCCGCTGGGGGCTGGGGGCACTGCCCGCTGCGGTCTGGGCCTCCGCTTCCCCAAGGAGCAGGCTGGGGCTCTCCAGGGCGCCCAGTTGGGGCGGTCAGGGGCACCGACTGGCCCCAGGGAGGGGGAGTCGCACTTCCCGGAGTGCCCCCCCGCCGCGCCAGGAGGGCACTGCGCAGCCCTACATGGCAGGAGCGGGAGGGCAGGGCTTGGCCGGATAGGCTGCTCACCATCTAAACTGCTTCAGGAAGATGTTGAGGTTCAAGCTCTTCTTGGAGTCCAGAAAGGTGATCTGGAAAACACCCCGCCCTGGTGTTGGTACCTGTGGCCGCACTGAGACCCCCGTCCCCCCTAACTGGGCCAGGCCGGCCCCACCTCCTTGGGCTCCTTCCTGGCGGGCGCGGCCATGCGCTCCTTGGGCTTGGCCTCGGGGAAGCAGAAGAGCCGCTCTATGCTGGAGAAGTCGGGCTCCACGACCTCGGCGCCCAGGCTGCTCAGCGAGGCCCACATGGAGCTCTGCTCTGGGGGGTGGGGTCCCCGGTCAGGCTCACGCCCGCCCTGGGGACCAGGGATGCCCTCCGGTTGCCGTCGTGCTGCGCGCACGCGGACGGACGCACGCGTGCCCGTGTCCCCGCTGGCGGGGGACCGGCCGTCTCGCAAGCCTCGGCCCTGACCTTCTCCGACCGAGCATCAGCACCCCGGGGCCCGGGCAGGGCAGGGGCTGTGGCAGCAGAGGGACATCTCGGCTTACCAGGGTGCGTGGGGGAGGAAGGGTCTTCAGAGGTGACCTCTGGCCCGTCCCCGCCCCCGCCCGGTCCCCGCCCCCGTCCCGCCCCGGACGACCCAGAAGCGGAGCCCAGGGCGGAAACTGACCAGTCCCGCCCACCAGCGGGGGGACCCTCGGCCCAGACCCGGGCACATACACCACACGCGGTGGGGGGCGTGCACAGCAGGCCAGGTCCGCGGCCTCGGGAGGGCGGCCGCTCAGGGAGACGGGGGTCCTCACCTCGGGCCACGCTGGATGGTAGCTTCTGCCAGTTGAGCTTCTTCATGCGCAGGGCGGGAGCGAGGACTCGCCGGTGGCTGGGGATCGGGGCAGAGCCCTGGGCCGGGATCGCTTGCACCACGATGATCTCCTCCCCACCCACGGGAGAGGCACCGGAGGGACCCGGCAGGGGTGGGGGTGGAGGGAGGCCCCCGTCCAGGCCAGGTAGTGGGGGTGGTGGGGGGCACCCCAGGACCGGGAGTGGGGGAGGTGGGGGAGGTGGGGGAGGTGGGGCCCAGCCAAAAACAGGCAGCGGGGGTGGGGGAGGGGGTGGGGGAGGGGGTGGGGGAGGAGGTGGAGGAGGAGGTGGGGAGGCCTGGGCCCCCAGGACTGGCAGTGGGGTCGGTGGGAGCGGTGGGGGGGGTGGGGGTGGGGGAGGGGGCCCTGCTGGGGAGGAGCCTGGGAGCGGGGGAGCCGGTGGGACTGGGGCGGGTTTCTGCAGCTGTGGGGCCACAGAGCTGTTCTCCCTCTGCACGGTGAGGTGCAGACCGCTGAGCCCGGCCTCCGGCTGCTGCTCCTCCACACCCGCCTTCAGGGAGCCACTGTTTTGGGGCGTGCCGTCCTTCCGGCTCTGGCCTAGGTCGGCCTGGACACTCTTGTGGGCCTTGTTCAGGGAACTCAGGCGTGGCCGCCCCTTGACGGACAGGAGCCGCTCTACCATCTCCTCCAGGGTGCACTCCTGGACTGTGTGGGGGTGTCCAGGATCAGGGCAGAATGCCTGAGCAGGTGGGAGGGCGAGGGGCCAAGGAGGGATGCCCTCCCACGTGGTCTAACGCCCCAGTCTGTCCGCTGGGCTGGGGTCAGGGGCATGCCGCCCCACCCGCTCACCATCACTGGCCAGGAGCACGGCCCGGTTCACCAGGTTCTCCAAGGCCTCCCAGAGCAGCTGGCTGGAGGGCAGGGTGGGCTCCAGGTACAGGAGACCCTGCAGCACGGACAGCAGCCGGGCAGATGCCGGGGAGCAGCTCACCTGGGCGGGGAGGAAAAGGACAGGTTGGTAGCTGCGCCCTTCCTGGGCAGGCTGACAACGGCAGGCTTCCGACTACCAGGGACGTCCGCCCCATCACTGCTCTGTGCCTCGCAAGGGCCCTGCACATGGGCCGGAGCCGGGCTTCCCAGACTGGTGCACAGGTGACTTTGGGGGTTAGACACCTCTCCATGCTAGCGGCGGCCCTGCGTGTGGTGGGAGGTGTCCTGGCATCCCTGGTCTCCACCCACCTGAAGCCAGTGGGACCCCTTGCCCCACTGAGACCCCCCGCATGCGTCCAGATGTCCTGGATGTGTCCTGGCAACACTCGTCCCCTGGCTGAGAGCCGTGGGTTCGGTGAAGGGCAGGTGCTCCCACCGGGGAGGGCCTGGGCTGGACCAGAACCTGGCCTCCTGACCTCCTGCCGGTCCAGAAGCCCCTGGGGCCATTTGAGGCCATCCGCCGGCTGGAGCTCGGGACTGCTCAGCTACCTCTGATCTTTGGGACAATGTCCTCGAGGGTCCTGTGGCCTTGGTTCTGGGCCTGTGCCAGCGAAGACTTGCCCCCGGCCCACTCTGGCTCTGGGCTCCTCCTGTCTCCAGCACCCCCGGCCCCTCGCTGCTCCCTGCTGGGGCACCAGATCCGGCCCTACGGCTCTGGTCAGGGTGGGGTCTCCCGGGCAGGGAAGGCAGCCATGGCGCAGCCCTGGACCCCCGTCTCTGGAGCCAGTTCCCTGCGAGCTTGTACCCTGGCTCACCTTGTGGAACAGAGACGCGAAGACCTCCTGATGGCTAGTCATGTTGACGCCCCCGCAGATGCGCAGGAGCTCCTCCTCGTCCTCGGCCTTGGCCTCCTCGAAGGCCTCCAGCTGGATCAGCAGGTCAGCGTCCTCCAGGTCCCTGGGGCAAGAGGGACCGGATGGGCTGAGGCTGCCGGCCCACCTGCCTCCCTCCCAACCCTGGACAGACGCACAGACAACCCTGAGTGGGGCGTGCTGGGCACATGGGCCCTGTAGCCGGGACAGTGGTCCTGACAGGGGCCTGGCAGAGGCATTCTCAGCTGCATGGGTTCCCGGAACCCAAGTAAGTTTGAGTTTCAGGAAAACAGCAAGCACTGTTGAGCCTAAGTATGCCGCATGCGCTACAAGGGATGGGCTCACACCAACGGCACGTTCAGTATTGTATCTGGCACCCCCCAAGCTGCTGGGCCGGGAGGTGCTGCAGGGTGTCCTGTCAGGCAGCATGACGGATGGCAACCGTGATGTCTCTGGGACCTGGGTTCAGCTGGGCGGGCCCACGGGGGCTATTCCCGGAAGTCCCCTCTGCCCATCTGGAGGTGCTGCTCTGGGCCCAAGGGGAGGGTGAGCCTGGCTTTGGAGAACAGTGATGGAGACTCACCGTAGCCGCGTCAGAATGTCCAGCAGCTGCAACCCTGGGAAGGGACAATGGGGTCAGCAGGCTTCGGAGGCTGCTCTGGTCACCCCGTGTCCCAGGTCGCTTGCATCTTCTGACACCTTCCCCTCTGCTCTCTCCCTGGGCTCATTCCCACCACCCAGAACGTCCATGGGGTGGGAGGGGGACCCTGCCATTCCTGCAGGTGCCAGGAACACTCTGGAGGGCATACGCCGTTGTCCCACTAAATGGCATGGCCAGCACTGGCAGGACTGGGGGTCAGTCTCACACTGAGAAGCACGCAGGACTCATGTCCGGGGCCCCGGCGCGGGCTGTGGCGCTTACCCGTGAACTCCCCGCGCAGCTGGGTGCGGGTGCGGAGGTCCTCGGGGCCCAGGATGATGGCGTTGACCACGCTGAGCAGGGTGACAACATAGGGCACATTGTCGCTGTCGGAGAGCTCGTTCATGATGACGCTGAAGCGGTACTGTTGGCTGCGCACCGTCTGCAGGGCGGGTGGGGTCAGCATGTGCCCCAGGCGGGGTCAGCACACGCCTGGCCTGCACCCAGGTGCCCTGGGGCTCACCTTGTAGTGGTCCAGGGCGTCCAGGGTCAGCCCGTGGCCCTCAGGGGAGTAGATGCACAGGGCAGCCAGCAGCTCAAATACCTGCTTCTTGACCATCACGTTGGATGTGTCCAGAGCTGTGGAGGGCCAGGGAGTCTCAGCGGGGGCCCCCCATCAATACCAGGCCTGGGCTCCTTCTGCTCCTGGCTGTCCTGAACCACCCACACTCCAGCTGGACAGGCAGGGCCCGTAGGTGGACACCAGGGGGCACTCTGCACCAGCCCACGGGCCACATCAGGGGCTGGCCTCCCCCTCCCGGGGCGCTGATCTCTCCAGGAATGGAGAGGCAGACCCTGCAGGGACAGTCTGCTTGAGCTGGGCCTTAGCTCTGAGAGTGGTTCCTGCTGGCTCTGGGCCCAAGGCTCACTATGGCACAGCTTCCCGGGCCAAGCCCATGACTTTGCCCAGCAGCTTAGGGTATCTCCTTGTCGTCATGAGCCCCTGCCTCCCACCTCATCCCCTGGGCTGGGAAAGCTTTGGGGGTGTCCCTCAGCTGGCCTGCTGAGAGGCCACAAAGGACTCTACACAGGCATGCGCCCACTCCTATGGGCCGACCCACCATCACTCCCCCACCCCTCCCTAGAGCCCCAAGCATCAGGGGGACATGGTTGCTACCACAGAGCAGGACAGCCAGGCAGGCCAGGAACACAGTGGGACCCCTGCTCACTAAGGACCACCTGAGGTCATTCCCAAAGGTAGGAGACTAACACTGGGTGCAGCCTGGGGAGACTTCCTGGAGGAGGCAATCATGAGTGAGAACTTAAGGCGTCAGCAGGTGCACAAGGCACAGAGCAGCCTGAGCAGGAGGTGGGGGCGGGGCACAGAGTGGGCAGGGGTGAGGTGTGGGGCAGGTGGAGGACCCTCCAGCTGCAAGGGCCGGGACTGAGCGGCGGCGACCTGTGAGGCTCGAGGGGCCCGCGGCCAGGTACCGTGTCAGCGGGGGCGCGCGGCTGGACGTGTGTCTTTGGCCCAGGTGAGTCCAGCTGCCAGGGCACGGACTAGGGTGGCGGGGGTGGGGTGGGGGGCGCTGTAGGCCGGAGGCAGGGAAGGGGGTAAGGCGCAAACAGGCACAGGGCTGGGCGGGAGGGCCAGGCAAAGCCATGGACCAGAGGGGACAACTAGGTGCTGCTGGACCATGGCTCCAGGCTGACCCGGACGTCTCAGGCCTGGGGCAAACGGGCACCCGGTTTCTCCTCAGGACGCCCTCCCGCTGCCCTCCGTGGCGCAGGGCCCCAGCCTGAGCGGGAGGCGTCTGGGCCGCGGCCGCGGCTCACCCAGGGACAGCTGGCGCACGTAGGCCTGGTTGCTGAGGATGTACTCGATGCCCTGCTGCGAGTTCATGACGGCTCGCACGCAGCTGACACAGGTGAGCTGCAGCAGGGCATCGGCGATGCGGGCCACCCCGCGGCCGGACAGGCGCGCCAGGGCCTCGAGCAGCAGGTCCAGGCCGCTCTGCTCCAGGAACTGCACCATCCAGCCGCCGTCGCTGCTCTCCAGCCGCTTGCGCAGGCCCGAGTAGTTGACCACGGACGGCATCTGCAGCAGCCGGGTGCACAGCTCGGGGTCCGCGCTCTCCAGGTTGGCCTCCGTGGGGTCCGAGTCCTGTGGCCCCAGCTTCTCTTTGAGCGCTGCCCACTTGCGCTGCGCACCCTCCTTCACCGACATCTTGCCGAACTGTGGGGCCGGAGGGAGACCTGCCGTGAGCCCCCAGCCTCCGACGGGAGGCGGGGTCCCCCCCTGTGGTGTCTCCCTTCACCTGCCGAACGGGCCTGGGAGGGGGGAAGCTGCGCCCTCGGCCCATTAGGGCCGCCACCGTCCACGGACTTCTCACGCGCCCCCCTGACGGACCGCCTCCCCGTCCACCCGAGGATCTCGAGGTGGCCACACCGGCAGGAACACCACTGACCCAGTGGTCACGACGCACCAGAAGTGGCGTCTCTGGGGCTACCTTATCTTGTCCCAGAGCACTTCCCCTGCCCCGGGGACAGGGTCAGATAGGGAGAACAGGGAGCGGCTGTTCCAGATTCTGGGAACTTGGGGGCTGCCCACAGCCTCAGGCGTGTGGCTGGGGAAGGGGCCGACTCGAGGGTCATGCCTGGTGCCCAACCCCCATCACGAGCATAGCCAGGGCCCCGCGGGGAAGCAGCCCTGCAAGGCCCTGGCCTCCGAGGCCCTCAGGTGGTCAGGCTGTATGGGCAGAGGACCAGATGTCCCCCTAAACCCTTGGCATGTGGGCTTTACTGGATGCAGTCTCAACAGGGGCGACCCCCCTCCAAGAATGCCCCCAACACCAGCCTTTCCCCAAAGGAGGCCATACCCGCTGTGCCTTTGTGCCTTTACCACACCCACCAAGCCACGCTCCTAGGGGCCCTTGGTGGTGACTCTGTCCTTGGCCAGAGCCCCTGGGGACTGGCCTCAAAGGTCAGGGGCAGGCCAGGCTCTCCTGCAACCATGTATGGCTTGGGTCTTGCATTTAGTGCATGAGAAGGACGGCACGGAGCTGCTGAGAGGGGGCCTGAGAAGCAGAGCACGGGAGAACCGCCATGCCTCAGGCCCAGCGCCCGGGCTCGCCATTGCCCACCCCAGCCCCCGAAGTTACAGGAGAAGAAAGGGTGGCACTGGAGAAGCCAAGTCACGTGCCCGTACCCCAGAGCTGGCAAGGACGGAAGCGAGTAAGCCGGGACCTCAGGCTGAGGGTGGAGAGAGACTGGCCGTTCAGCCCGGCCTCCCTCTCAGGGCTGCTGGACCTGGAACGTTAGAGGGGGACTCCAGGGGCCACTGGAGGCCCTACAGGAGCTGGAGGCTGAGTGGGGACAGGAGCCCAGAAGTCTGTCCCTGGCCTGGCTCACGGCGAGCATTCCCAGAGGCCCTGCTCCCCCTCTGCCTCAGTGAGCATCTTGGGTGTCCTCCTTTGTGCTCCCTGAGCCCCCCTCTCCCTCAAGGGATGGCCTGGCACTCCAGCAGCCTTTCTTCCATTTGCAGCCCCCCACCCAGGCCCTGGCTGACTGCCACGCAGGCCCATGGGGTGACCCAAGGAGGCGGCCTGGCTGAGGGGAAGAGAGGCTCCGGCCTGCTGAGGCATGGGCTCTGGGCCCGCCGGGCCACTCACCCTGCATGAGACGCACTGTCCTCACCCAAACCTCCGGAAGCGGCCCACTGGGAGCATCCTGGGAGGCCGTGGGTGTGGGTGTCCCTGTGGGGAGGGTGCGGCGCGGCGTGTGGTTAGCCCCTGTGACTGCCCCGTACCCCACGGTCCACTCACCCAGATGCGCAGGACCTTCCGGCTGCCTCTGCCCACCCACTCCGAGCCCTGCGTTGGGCTGCCCCTCTCGCTCTGCCGGCTTCTCATCCCTGCGAACCGCTGAGCAGCCCTGCTACCCGCTGCGGCTCTGGTCCCTCCCGGGCCACCTCCCGGGACCGGGGCAGGGGGCCGCTCCCGGCACCATGAAGAGCACGGCCGAGCGGCCTTGGCACACACCGCCGCCCACTGTGGGTGCTGCAGCTTAAAAGAGGCAGCCAGGAATGACCCTCCCTTCCCCGCCCCCACACCCGCCCCACTGGCCCCAGTCCCTGTTTCCTTGGCACAGGCGGAGAGGCTGGAGCACCAACTCTCCCAGGCCAGGCCTCCAGCATCCTGAGTGTCTTCTCCAGCCAGGAGCCCCAGGGGTCCCTAGATGCAGGAAACAACCTCTCAGAGACAGCCCCACCTGGCGCTGCCTAGGCCTCCCTGTGCGCACCCAACTCACTGCCCCAGGAGACCCCACCAGCGGCCCCCTCTCAGCCTCGACTACAGGCCTGCCCACGAAGGATGCTAGTTGTGTGGCCTGGGGCTGAGTTTCACAAGCCCGTCCAGCCCCTCCATGCGTGCGTCCTACACGTGCGTAGACCAGTGCGCTCGCGGCACACACACGAGGGCCTCGCATGCAGGCACGTGATCTCACGCGGCAGCAGAGGACGGACAGACGCGCAGGCAGCGTCCACACGGAGTGAACACCGTACGCCCACAGTAAGTGACCGCGCAGACGCGTGATCCAACTGGAAAGCGATCCCACCCTCCGGATGCAAGTGCCGGAGACCTGGTCCCCGCCAGGAGCCGTTCAGGAGCGGCGGCCTCCGCCTGGCCCCGTCCGGGGCTGGCTGAACGTTGCTGCCCGGGGGCCCAGAGGGAAGCGGGCATTTCCCGCTGTCAGAAGAGCTCGGGGAACCACCCTTCCTGGCAGGCCCCGGACCTGCGTGGGAGGCAGAGGCCAGGCCGCTGGGCTTGCCGGCTTGCGCCCGGGGACGGGCCTCTGCCCCTCTGCTCCGGGTCTGTACGGGGACAGGTGCGGCGGGGCTCCCAGGGGGCAAACGGGACCCGGCGGGCACCGTGGGAGCGCTCGGGAACCCTCCGACACTGCCCGTGGGCGGCCCGGCCCCGCCCGCCGTCCTGCCCAGCCCGCGGCCACCAGCCAGGCCCGGCGCCCAGGCAGGACAGGGTCGCAGGGACCCTCCCGGACTCCGCCTGCCCGCGGCGGGGCGGGGCCAGATGCTCCGGAATGTGATCCGGCGCGCCCCACCCCATGTGGGGGCGGAACCACGCGCTCAGGAATGTGGTCTCGGCCCCTCCCACCCCGCAGAGGGGCGCGGGAGCGCAGGAATTTGCATTTACGGAGCCTGCGCCCCACCGCCCCTCCGGCCGAAGAGCACGGCTGTCTCCCGGGTCCAGGCACCTGGCGGTCCAGCCTGCACCCAGTCGGTCGGGTGGCTGCAAAATGAGGGGCGCTTCAGCACTCCCAAGTGTCCCGCAGGAGGTCCGTCCGTCCCCCTGCACCAAGGGAGCTCCAGTGGGCAGGGGTCTTTGCAGAGGAAGATACTGGGGCTCTGACATGAGTGGCATGTTCCCCAATTTTCTTCAGCGCTCAGCTTTTTCAACCAATAAAGTGGGGTTCCCACTGGGGCAGGATCACGCCCTCCCCCTCAGAGCTCTCCTGGGTCAGCTGAGCCGAGCTCACCCGAGCTCACCCAGCCCACGCGGGACCTGGAGGGGGTACAGACACCCACCTGCCTTTCTGCCCGTGCCTGGCCAGCCCCGAACAGCAGTACCAGCTCCTCCAACCGGGAACCCACATGCCCGGGCAGCGGTGCTGACTCACGAGAAGCCACCGCCCCTGGCAGGCGTCTGTCAAGCAGAGTGTGTTCCTGGGGAGGGGACAGGGGACAGGGTCGAAGCTGTCCCCCCCACCTGCCCTGAGAGTCCAGCGGCTGCCATGCAGATGGAGAAACTGAGCCAGAGAGAGAGGGCCTCCTGAGGTGGCACCGAGCAGCAGGCTAGGTCCTGGGCATGGCTGCTGGGAGGCCACCGCATGGATCCCCTCAGGTTTGGACAGTGTGGCGGGGTGGGGAGCCCAGACTAAGTGCCAGAGCTCGGCACCTTTGAGGAGTGGGTTTGGCCTTCTGTTCCTACATCGCTGTGAGGGCTGGGGGACCCGGGTTGGGGGCAGTGGCTGGGGACACGGGCACCCGGGAGATGGGCTGGCTGCTGTGCGGAGGCAGCTCCAGGGCAGCCCTGCCAGCATCAGCACAGGGGCTGGGGTGCTTCTGGGCCCAGAGCCAGTGAGGGCGCGGGGGCGGGGTGCAGAGAGTGAGCTTGTCTTCCTTGGGGAAGGCGGGTACAATGGCAGGAGCGGGGTTCCGGAACTGGGAGGCAGGGGCTGCCATGCTGTATTTTTAGCTCCAAATTTTTCCACTGCCTGGTAACTCTTATATTGCGTTTCCAGCAGCAAATTCCCTAGAGCTCAGGGGCAGCCGGGGCCGGCGGGATTGGGGGAAGCCCCTGGAGCGGATTCCTCCCTGGACCCCCCCCCCCCATCACCTTGGCTCCTTTTGAGCCTCTAGTGCACGCAACCCCTTCCCCACCAGGCTGTAAGCCCTCAGAGGACTTGCGTGGGTCACCCACCACGGGGTCATCCCAGGCCGGGGGCCCAGGCACAGTGGGCCTCGGGGAAGGAGGAACAGCCGAGCGCCAACCCACCGCCCACCCATCCACAGGTGCAGAGGGCCCTGGCCATGTGGTGGTGTCCTCACCAGCCCCTGGCTCGCCTCACGTGCCAGGACCGGCAGCCAGCAGTCCCAGGATGGAGCACGGGACCTGTGGATCCCAAGCCCTCACCTGAACGCCCCCCTGTGTGTGAGGAGGCCTGCCGGGCCACTGCCCACCCAGCAACAAGACAGGAGGGGCTGCTGGGGGTGGGGTGGATGGGCACCAAGACCTTCATGGCGCTGCTGAATTAAAAAAAAACAGAGACAGGAAGTAGGACATCAAGTCGTACTGTGTAGGATTTCTGCCATCCAGCATGTCCCACCAGACACACGCCTGAATGCTAACCTAAGTTGCATCTGGGATGAATGTGGTCATAATTAGAAAGAGGAAGAGCACAGTGACAGAAAAGGCCTACAGTCTCTGAAGGGCACTGGCCACAGCGCAGGTCACCAGGGAGGCAGGGCTGAACTCTGCTGGTCTCCTCTGTGAGGCTACAGCTACGCAGGGTAGAGGGGGACCGAGGGTGCTGGGCTGGGCGGGCTGGCACCGAGAGCCCAGCGACCCTATTGGTCAGGGAGCCAGGACTGGACGTGGGCCACTGTGGTCCAGGATGTGGGGGGCAGGTGGGACTGCCAGCTGACACACGGTGCCCAGGCCGGGTCCGTTTGCACCCTCCCTGGGTCCCGGCCTCCGGGGCTAGGACTGGAAGTGGGTGGAAGCACAGAAAGCCGCAGAGAGGGCTGCCTGGGGTGAGGGTGGACTTGGGCAAACAGGAAACGCCTGCTAGAAAGTGGCGGGGGGCGCTGGGGCTGCCGTTGCCCTTGGCCCTTGGGAGGAGGGCTGGCGGCGCAGACTTGGGCCGGGCGCTGTGCGTCTGCATTTCTGAGAAAGGGCTGGGGGTGGTCTGGGAGTCCTGCCTCCCCCAGGGATGGCTCCGGCGAAGGGGAGGGCAGGAAGGGCGGAGGCACCCATGCCAGGAAGCCGAACTTTCGCTTCCACCTGTGCTGAGGGCTCTCGAGGACAGGGTCTGCCCTGGCTTTTTGCTGTCACCGAGCCTCCATCTCCCTGGCTGCACGAAGAGCAGGGCCAGGGGGCTCCCTGGAGGGCCTGGCCACCTCTGACATGCTCAGGGCTCGGGTCTAGAGTCTGGCACCCCAAGGCGGCCACTGGAGAGTGGCACGGGGTGGCCGAGGACCACAGGGGCCGCTGTTGCCACCTTCTGTGGCTGAGCCAGTTCTGTCAGTGGCCCCTTGAAGGCAGTGATGGGTACAGACTTGTGGCTGGGTGTGAGGGAGCGCAAGGGGCTGGCCGGCCTTAGGTGGCAGGGCGGCGTTTCAATCTGGGGCCTCTCTATGGCAGGCCCAGCCCCCGACCGCACCTTCCACCCGCAGGGCCTCCCCGGGGCCCCAGGAGGACCTCAGGCTGGCCACCCGAATCCCTCCTTTCTGGCTTCGGCTCCCCAAGTTCAGAGGCAGGCAGCTCAGAGATGCCTCCTCCAGGAGGTCTGCTGTCCCTCCCTGTGTCCATGCTGCCCTCAGGAAAGGCCTCACCCAGTCTGGGAGGACCCTCAGTGCCTCAGGCTTCGGGCCCTGATGTGTGTGCTTGCAGGCCTCAGGCTGTAGGGGAGGGGCTGAAGACTGCCCGCCAGTCCTGGCAGTCCCAGCCCAGGAGCAGGGAGAACAAAGCCCTGGATTGAGGGTGGGGGAGGGGCCGCCAGCACTGCCCGGGTCGTGGCTAGGGCCCCGGGGGCAGAGGATGGCTCAGCTTCTGGGTGAGATCAGGCTCTGCTGTGGTCTGGCTGTGTCCCTGGGACAACCACAGGACTTGCCAGGGCCCTGGGTCCAGTCCTCAAATGGGGCCGAGCACATCAACGCCAGCCCCGGAGCCTGCTGGTGGATCCACAGGACGCCCTCTCTAAACCAGGCTCCGGAAGTGCCCAAGTGCCCACTCTTCCACGGCACCCACCGCCGCCTCCTCCTCAGCCAGGCTGCCAGGGTCCAACATGGAGCTGGGATGCAGCCCCCGCTCGGTCCCTGGGTCCCCCCCGGCTCGGCAGGTAAGCAAGACGCTGGGCGGCCGGCACCAGATGCCGCGAGGCATTCCTTGCCAGTTGCCGAGGGCCAGGCCCATGGAGGACTCGGTTTTCCCATCCTCAAGTGGCCAGGATGTTCTCCAGGGATGCTGGGTTGGCAGAGCCTGGCCCCTCATGCCGGCCACTGGGCCTGCCTGGCCTGCACGGTCCCTCCTGGGCTGTGCCCTACCTCCACAGCAGCCCCGAAGCCCCAAGCAGGGCCATGTGTGCCTCCAGTGGCGGGGGGGGGGGGGTTTCCCCTCTGGGCCCGTGGTGCTCCTGTTCTCTGACACTCATGTCTTCGTATGTGGGAAGGTGGAAACAGGGGAGGGGACAGGAGTGCCCAGCCCCATCTCTGGGCTGCCAGAGAGTAGACGTCGGCCTTCCTGCCCTTGCATGCCCAGCTGTACTGGGGAGCAGAAACGGGGACCCGTGCATGGGGACACGGACGGCGGGGGAAGCAGGCTGCACACTGAGGACACACCCGGAGCCCGAGAGGGCCCGGGCGCAGGCACAGACGGAGAGACTGAGGCCCTCTGACACAGCTGGCCAGGGCCCACGCTGGCACCCACACTCATGTCCGTCAGCACTCAGCAAGGCCAAGATTGAGCTCAGGAACAGAGAACCCCCCACCCCCCGCCACCACGGGCTCTGTGTGTGTGAGAGAGAGTGTGTGCTGTGTGTGTAGGCCAGTGCTGGCTGGGCACGACGGGCGCTGGGCGTGGGACAGGGAAGCCGTCACCCAGGCCCCTGTGTGTGTGTCTGGAGCTGGCCTGCTCCCTGACCCACTGTGCCCTGGGTTAGCCTCAAGGCGAGGCTTGGAGGTTAGGCCTCAGCGGCCCCATCTGCTAAATGGGAGGCACCATCTGCCTCCACCCCCCAAAGTGTGTCTCCTGACTGGTCTCCCAGCCATGGAAGACTCGACCTGATGACCCTCGGTGGCCGTGGCCATGCACCCCTGCTCGGTGGGCCTGGGCCTTCCCGGTGGGGTTGGCCCAGGCCGTCCACCTTCCAGCTCCTCCTCCCCCGCTTGGGCCCAGCTTGCAGGGAGGGGGGGTTCTTGTGAGGGAGCTGCAGCCCACGGGTGGGAGGGGGGCCCTGACCAGGTAAAACTGCAGGGATGAGGTGGGGCTGGGTGGGAAGGTAGCCATGGTGTGGGGGGGGGCAGGCAGAAGACAGCATTCTGTCCTCAGGAAGCCCCGGGGGAGGGGCCTCTGTGTGGTCTAGCCATCCAGGCATCTGTGACCAAGCCCCCACGGCTGGAAGGGCCCGCTGGCTCCCGGGGTCCAGCTCAGCAGGCCTGCGGCTGCTGCCCATCCCTCTGAGCTGCTCTGGAGTCCTACAGGTGGGTGCCCCAGAGCCTGCCCCTCCCCTGCAGGGAGCCCCAGGGCTGCTGCTTGGCCGGGACAAAGCTCTCCTAGTCCCAGAGTGGTGGTGCAGAGACCCGAGGGTCCTGTGGCAGTGATGAGGGACATGGGGCCAGCCTTGGCCTCCATATGCCCCCATGGCCGAGCCCGTTCTCACCTTGACCCCGGGGCAGCACGCCCTCTATGCTGCACTCTGGTCCCCTGGAGCAGTGAGGTGAGCATAGATGCTGATGCACACAGTAGGGGCTTTATAAATGCGTCCCGCCACAATGGCAGGACTCTACAACCCAACAGCCTCAGGCCTCAGTTTCCTCTCCTGTGAAACAGACGATCATCCCAGTACCCGTGCCTCACTGGGTAGATGCGAGGGTCAGAGGCCGTGGGGTGGGAACCTGGCAGGCTGGGGGGCTCACTCCTTCCTTCTGTCATTCGCTCGTTCTCCGCCCAGACCCTGCTCAGGACCCGAGGGCATGCGGCCGTGCGCAGGCTGGCCCCTGGGCCCGCTCTCAGGAGGCTGCAGTGCACCTGGCAGAGGGGGCCCCCGGGAAGACCCCCACCCAGTCAGTCCCTTCCTTAATCACACCTTGGGAAGGTGCAGGCCCACCCTTGCCCCTCTCTCCCTGCCTGGCAGGGGAGGAGGCTGGCGGTCACCGAGAAAGAGCTTCCCTTCATCTCGGAGTGCTCTCTGCACCTGGCAGACGGGGCAGCCGTGCGACCAGTCCCCACTCCTGCTCAGGACCAGCTGGAGCGTGCAAGACCCTCCTCACCAGGGGGTGGCTGGCAGGCACCACAGGGTCAGACCCTGCTGTCACCCCTAGTGATGGGGAGCTCACCCCCTCACTCGCACTCCTTCCTAATGGGTTGAAACCAGCCTCCTTGTCTTGGACGTCCAGGGTCCCCCAGGCATGGCGCTGTCTGCGGACAGCCCTGAAGAGACTGGCTCCTGCCTGGGCTCAGCCTCAACCTCCCATAGACCCACTTCTGTCCGCTGTCCTGAAATGGAGGTGCACATGCCTTTCCCAATCCACTGTGTCCACTGGGCCTTGAACCCTGCAACTATGAGACACCAGCTTTGTACAAGACCAGTGCGGGAAGGAGCCAGGCAGCTGAGTCAGGCCACAGCCCTCAGACTATGGGGGAACTTTGCCTTCCGGTTCCTCCTCGGGGTGCCCTGGAGAACACCCCCTGCCCTGGTCTGGAGCCAGGGCGACTGCATCGTGCCCTGCACCCGCCAGCCGCTGCCTTCCGCCCCTCCCCAGCCCTCGGGCACCTGCTACCTTCTCCAGCCTGGAAAACCACCGCACTGTGACGAAAGGCGAACAAAGTGTCTGTGAGGTGAGGAGCTCCCGGGTCCCGGCACGTGAGGCGTGCGCGAGGAGCTCCGACAGCCGTCAGCTCCTCCAAGAAGTGGGGGCCTCACCTGAGAGCTAACACTCTGCTGGAAACCAGGGCAACCCTGACAGACAGGCTGCCTGGGTGGGTCCCAGGAGGGCAGCCCCACCTGATCACTGCAGTCCTCTCCCCAGCAGGGCCCCTCAGCCCCTCTGCCAGACGTGACGAGCTGTCCACCAGCCCCGAGCTCCTAGGGGGAGACAGAAGGTGGGGCCCGGGCAGGGGTGACCTGGGGTATGCCCAACTTGGCTTTTTAAGTCACGAGAGGATGCTGCCCTGGTGAGGGAGTAGGGGCGGGGAGTGCAAGGCCCCGGACCCCAAATCCTTGACACCCCCTCCCCGAAGGCTCCCTGTCCTGGACGGCGCTGTGAAGGGGTCTGGGGTCTCTTCCTCCCCACTGAGAGTGACAGGGAGGAAGTCCACGCCTGAACCACTGTCCCCATCCTTCAGGGTGCGGATGGGGACACAGGCCTGGAGCAGTCAAGTGTCCTGCCCAGGTCCGACTGCCCGAGGGAGCAGGAGGTGGGGCTGGTGGGAAGGGAAGTTCCCAACCCTAGCTCCCCCTGAGGGTATGCATGACCCAGGCAGGGTCACAGCCATGCCCGCCCACATAGTCAAAAGAGGCTGGCTAGGCCAGGGCACTAGCTGCTGTGGTCACAGCGGGAGTCCGGCCGCCCTGCAGGTGGGGGGGCGGTGGGAGCCCCTAGGTTACCAAAACTCAGGAGGCCAGGCACACAGACCCACCTGCACCCCCGCCCCCCCAGCTCCCCAGGAGCAGCTGGAGGCTGATGCGGGCTCTGCTGGTAACCCCAGTTCCTTCTTGAGGTCGTGCTCATTCTTCACTTCCCTCCTTGGGAAGGGGGTTCAGGGGTGGGGCTGGAGGAGCACAGAGCCAGCCTCCCACCCCCAGGTTTGCCGGCCCCAGCCAGGAGGAACCCCGAGCAGACGGGGCTCGTGCCCCCAAGGCTGCCTGCGGCGGTGCCAGGGCCCCGTGTGCGCCCACCTGCGCCCAGGCAGCTACAGGCAGCAGCGCAGGCGGGACCCCAGGCCCGCGCACAGCTCGCCAGGCTCCCCCGGCTGCCGACCCGAAGTTGAAGTTTATTTTCCCAACTGTGGCTGATTCATGGTCAGGACGTGGCCGCCGCGGGGACGGGAAATTCTGCCACAGCGGGCGGGGCGTTGGCGGGCTGACCCTGGGCCCACCACCGCGGCCAGGGCGTGCGGGCGGCGTCCCCGAGGGGGTCCCTGAGAAGGTCGGCCGTCCGGGATGGGCTGCGCCCTGGGGCCGGGGCCTCCGGGGGCGCCACGCGGGAGCTGCGAGCCGGGAGCCAGGAGCCCGCCCGCCCCGTGCCGCGCTGCCCCAACCCCCCTCCCCGGCCCAGGAGCCCCCGCGCTCGGACTCAGTTTCCCCTGCGGCTCCCGGGGGGCGCAGAGGTGCGGACTTACCGGGCGGGGGCGCGGGGGCGCTCGCTCGGGTCGGGCAGGGCCGCGGGCTCCGCAGGGCTCGGGCCGGGCTGGGCGCGGGCTGGGCGCGGGCTGGGCTCCAGCGGCGCGGGGCGCGCGGAAGAGGAGGTGCCGCCCCGCCCCGCCCCCGGCGGCCACGTGGGGAGCGGGCCCCGCCCGGGGCGGAGTCGGGGAGGGGTCGGCTGGAGGCTCCCCGCGCCAGCCGGTGCCCCCGCGCCCGCGCCACCCGGAGGCCGCCCCTTCCGCACCTGCCGGCCTCGCTCTTGGCGGGCGCGGCGGCGGCGGCGGGGGCGGGAGACGCGGATCGGGGGCCTGGGAAAGTCCCCCCACCTCGGACCTCGCGGCGGGCCGCCTCCCCGGTGTCCCCTGCGCCGGGCCTTCTCGCCCCCGACCCCTCCTCCGGTCCAGCCCCCGCGGGCAGCGAGCCGTCGGACCCGCTCAGCCGCGGGGCTCCGGGGCAGAGTCCGAGTCGGGCTGTCGCTCCTACCTGGGACCCCTGCGCTGGCCCCTGGATCCCCGGCTGAGGGTCCCTCGCGGGCGTTCTGCGGTGGACAGAGCCCCCACCAGTCGCGCCAGCCCCTGCGGGCCTCGCAGCAGCCCCGTCAGAGTTCGCTGGGCGTGGGGGTCTGGGGCAGGCTGGAAGAGCGGGGCCCTGCAGGCAATGGCCGAGGAAACCGCCCCTACTCTCGGCCCGCGGGAGTGCTGGGGCCGTGTTCTCTGCCACCCCCTCCTTCTTGCCCTGCCTCATCAATCCTGCGGCACTGCTGGGCCTGGTCCATGACCCCACATTCCCTGGAGTGCAGGGGGGACCTGCCCCCTGCACGCTCAGAAAGCCTGGCTAACCGGCTTGGGAGGGGCGGCCTCCAACTCTGGAAGTCCCCTGGGGTATGTAACCCTCAATCGGAGCTCACAGGGGACCATGGGTGAGCTAGGGGCAGGTGAGGCAGGCTGTCCTCTGCCCAGCCCCAGTCTGTTGACAGAGACACAGCCCCTGCCCCCAGGGCTCCACTCCACCGCTCAGGGTGTGAGTCAGGCCTGGACACGACTTCAGCTGCCAAGCCTCTGCTTCCCCACCTGCAAAGGAGAATGACAGGAGCCTCTAAGGCCTGCAATTAGGGTGAGATGAGAACATGGGACAGAGCATCCCTGTCCCTGGGCTCATCTGACAAACCTTTCTGGAGACCTGCAGAATTCAGAGCCTGGGGAGGCAGGCCGGGTGGGTGGGACTGGCCATGGAAGGGCGGAGGGTAGAGGTCATTCCCCAGCCTTGCCCCAGCTTCTGCCCCAGGACCCACCGTGCGCCTCTGCCCAGTGCGGAGAGGGCCCGTTGATGCAGACTCCCTGGGGCGTGGGTAGCCTCTGCCCAGTCCAATCTCAGGCCAACCCCAGCACAGGAGTGGCTTCTGGCAACAGGCCAGTGCTGGATGAGGGCCCTGAGTCCCCAGGAGAGCCAGCCAGGAAAGGTGCTTGCTGACTCTTGCACACTCTCCAACCTGGAAACGCAGGCACATGAGGGCCACTCCTGGATGGGGACTCAGCGATTCTTGGAATGCGCCGATTCCTTGCTCAGCGTGAGTGCCTCTGCCTGGAAGACTGGCCAGCCGCCCCTATCCTGCTCCCTGCCCCTCTGATTGACCCTCGTCCTGGAAGCCTTCCTGCCCTCCCAAGAGCTGGGTTTCGGGCCTCTCCTCGCTCTCCGGGATCCCTGGATCCCAGAGCCTGGATGCCAGGCGTTGGCAGGACCTGGAGGCGGGGCAGGAGACACGGGCCAGATGACTCACTGCCGTCCCGAGCTGGCACCTGGCTGCTTCCGGCTGTGGTCAGTGGGTATATTCGTTGGCCTAATGGATGGACCGATGCAGTGGAGGAAAGGGTGACCTTCTAGCCCTGGGCCTGGGCTGGGGAGGATGGCCGAGCTGGAAGCTCAGCGTTGAGCAGCGTTTCTGTGCCTGGCACCCCTGCTCTCACCCCCAGGCCTGGGGAGTGGGCAGAATCCAGAGCCTTACCCAGGGACTGGAGCGGACGCCTGGCATGGCTGGGGTCTGCGACCCAGCCAGCTGGCCAGTCCTCCTGTGGCCCTCTCCGCAGGGAACCCCCTGCCTCAGTGGAGAGGAGGGGGGCTGCTGGGGGCCAGCCGGCACCACTGGCGAGGCCTCCTGCCCAGGGCTTTCTCTCTGGTGCGCCCTGGGACGGGGGTCCCCGGTCCAGGCCCTGCTGGGCCAGCACCAGGGAGGGGGCGGCGTCTGTTCTGCACCCCAAGGGCTGAGTCGGTTCACTGCAGGCCAACAGGTAACTGGCCGGAGCCGGCTGAAGACAGCGGGGAGAGTGTCTGTGTCCATGTGGTGGGTGGCCAAGGTCAGCGGCCTTGCAGGCTGTGGGGTACAGACGCTGGCCTGAGAGTGGCTTTCCCTCAGCCCCGGGCTCTGACCCACCGTGCCTCAGCTTGCTAGGGCTCGTCCTGCCTCACCCTCAGGGACATATAAAGACGCCCCCAGCCCCGGTCCCTGTTTCTTCCAGTGACTCTGCGCCCCAGGCACACCCCCATCCAGACCTCATTCTGACCTGATTTCCTGTCCCACCCCAGAAACTTCCTGTAGCCAGGATAGCACACTCGGCCCATCTGATGACGGACATTATTTCTGGAAGCTACGTCCACCTGTCAGGTCCCTTTCTGGGACCTGGGTATCTTTTCGGAGCTGTGGGTGCATCGGTGCCTACCCCCAGCTCTGGGTAACCTGATGCCCGAGGACACGGAACATGCTGGAGCTTCCACATGTGGCCAGCTGCCTCTGACCCACTGGCCAGAGTCCCTGTGTCACTGGCGCCTGACTCTGGGGGAGCACGCGCTCCCCCTCCGTGCTCTGGCAGAGCAAGGGTGCCCTGCCCCCCGCCTGGACCGGCACAGAGCTAGCCCCCGCCTCTTGTCAGGAAGCAGAACTCAGAGACTGGGATGGGCAGACCTTGTGTGAGCTCTGCTGGGAGCAGGAAGGCAGGCGTGGGCATTTCTCAGAGAGCAGTCTCCCTGCCTGACGTGTGATGCGGAGGTGAAAACCAGGACAGCCCTGAGAGCGGTGGGTGGGCCCCTGTGAACCCAGGTTCCCCCTGGGGCTCCCAGAGGCCCTGGGCAGCAGCCTGGACTGCAGTTTCATTTCCCCGGACAGGCACCCAGACTGATCTTTATTGCTTTCATTTTGAAACATTTTTCCTTCTGTTTCCTTTCTGGGATGGCCTGAGATGACCTCGGACACTACTACAGAATGGAGTTAGCAAAAGCATGCCTGGCCACCGACCCACTCAGCCCACCGTCCATCCTCCTTCCGTCCACCCACCCACCCACCCATCCATCCACACACCTGTCTGTCATCTATCCAACCACCTCCCTACCCACCCACGCACCTGCCGGTGCCCCCGTCCTTCCACCCACCCACTCACCTCCCTGTCCACCCGCCCACCCACCTGTGCCCCCACCCACACACCCACCAGTGTCCAGTCACCTGCTTCAGCTAGTTCTACTTGGTGAGTAAGAGCCAGGGTACCCAGCCTTTGCCCAGAGCAGCCGCGCCACCCCGGACAGCCACTCCTGCTCTGTCCTTGTCCATAAGGATGCCATACCTCCAGTCACTTCAGAGGCAGCTCCTCCCCGTGTCCCTGTCTCTCTCTCAGTGCCATGACCCTGTGGCCTCAGTACCTGCTCACGGTGGCCTCTCAGGGTTCCCTGACAGTCCTCTGTGTGCCCAGCTCAAACTGCAGGGAGCCCTGAGGGTCTGGCTGTTGGTGCTTCCGGGAGGCTGGGGTCCGTTGGGGCCCGGCCCGGCTCCGGAATCGCGGTCCAGGAAGTGGGATCAGACAGCGCTCACGCGGGGGGGTGGGCAGTGGCCAGGAGTGGCCTCTCTGTCCTTCACATGAACACCCACACGCACTCACAGGACAGTCTCATGATCGGCGAGCGTGCCTGCTGGTTAACACACGTTTATGACCCTAAGGCCACGGCCACTGGGGAACATGCGCAGGGCCGTAAACACTTTGAGTCCCCGACTAGCAGGTGCCCCGCTGACGTCGAAGGGAGGGACGGCCGCCTCCCGGTTGCATTCCACACCGTGAGCAAGGGTCCGCCTCGGCCTGTCCAGGGACGTGTGTCCACATTTTTGTCCTTCCTTTGGAGATTTGCTGTGGGAGTGGCTGGGACGTGTCTCCCGGGAACACACCTGTGTCCGGAGCCTCCCTCCAGGGCCAGTTGCAGAGCGGCTGGCCGGAGCTCTGCACAAGCGGGTCAGCGCGGCCGGATCCTTGAACAGCGCGGGCTTGAACGGGTGGGTCCACGTAGAGGCTGAGTGTCTCCCGATAAATGCGGTCCGGTGCCGTAAACGGATTCTCCCTAAGATTTTCTTGGTTACATGTTCTTTCCTCTGGCTTTTTCTATAGCAAAAATACAGCGTGTAACACACAGAGCGCACAATGTGTGTTAACTGATGGCTTGTGTTTCGGGGGTCAAGTTCTGGGGGAGTTAAAAGTGACATGTTTTTCAACTGGGCGGGGGTGGGCAGGTCAGCATTGGTTTCAGGGTGAACTCTACACGGAATAAGGCATCTCTAATCAGAAACACACATGGCACCAGGTCGTGTGTTGATGAGCCGGTGACATGTGGGCCAGATGCTGGCCGACCTTGACCCTGGGTCCCCTAGAGGCGAATTCGAGGTTTGTGGTGACCAGAGACCTCCACGGCCTTGCCCTCGGGCTGCCGAGACTGTGGCCACCCCACTGCTGGGGGCGGCACAGGGCACCTGCTCTCCGCTGTCCTCTGCGTCCGAGGCCAAGGGTGCCGAGCTGCACGGAGGTTGGGACAGGCTGCCCCGGGCCTCCCCTGCCTCCCTCGGGGGCCACAGCTGGCCAGGGAAGGTCTAGACGCACAAACGGGATGGGCAGCCCTGGTCCCGGGAACTGGGGGGCGGGAGTAATTGGGGGCACACCAGATGGAGTCCCCGTGGGGAATCTTTAGAGCTTTGAGGGTGAGGAGGCCTCTGGCCCCAAGCCCGGGGTGTACACCACACAGGACCTTTCCCACTTGCCCTGCCCTTGGCCTTGAAGCTACAGATTCAAGGGTGGGTGGGTCTTCTTTTCTGTCTAGAGAGGCAGGGTGGGAGCAAGGGAGAAGGGGAGAGGTCTCAGAGAAGAGTGGAGGGCAGGGAGAGGGCATGTCGGCTGCTGTGTTGGGCTCTCCCTGGTGTTCTTAGAGAGATGGGGACCAAGTCTGGAATTCCTTGCCGGTGGTTTTTGGCTCCTGGACTGTGTTTCTTAGAGACACGGTGCCAAGCCTGGGCCTCGTAGGTCTTGAAGGTTTTGTTTTAGGGAAGGAGGCTGTCACAGAGTGTTTATGAGTGGAATCTCGGCCAGCGCCTGCCTCCCTCTGACCCGCCCCCTGGCCTTCAGCCCTGCTCTGGGCCCCCCCAGCCCTGTAGCACCTGCCATCTCAGAACAACCGAGTTCGGATCCGGGCTCCATGCTGTTCCCACCATCCCTGAGTGAGGCACTGGGCCTCCTCACCTTTGTGGAAAAGAAGCCCCTTGCCCCTAAACTGTCCTATGGATGGACTTGACAGATTCCGTCCAAGGTGTGGGAAGGGGCTCCTTGGGCCCCAGCTGGCCGGCTCCGCACCCAAAGCCTCCATACCTCCAGGTTGCTGCTCCCAGCCCCAGCCCCCGCCCCAGCCCCCTGTACCTTCCTGAGCACCCAGCAGGGCCCAGCATGTACCTGGTACAGCCCGCGGAGGTTTAACGGCTAAAAATAACCCAAAAGCTCAAACCGCAATATGGCCCTCCTGCGGACCCCGGCCTCGCCAGTTTCTAGGGTGCTGGCTCTGCAGGGGTGGCCCCAACCCCGGACTGCCTTGGTGCCCCTCCCTCCCCAGCTCCCTGTGGCCCTTCATGGGCTGCCCCCGCTCTGCCTCTCCCCAGGCGTCAGGTCCCAGGGAGAATCACTGTCCTCCCCGCTCTCCCACTGAACTTTTACCACTCTTTCCGACTCAGGCTTGTGTGTGATTAATCTGTGGTTTCCAGACCAGGTGTGGCCGAGGGGGTTCGGGGTGGGGGTCTGAGTGGGCTGGCCCTGTCCTAGCTCTGCAGGGGTGCCTCACCCGGGCTGTCCGGTGATGTGATGTGTACTCTGGGCTCTCCCGGCTCAGCGTGCATCCTTCTCCAGGAGGTCCTTTGGGGCCTCCTCAGCGGCACCCCGTTTCCTTTAATCTACCCATTCTTTACTGCTTTGGCCATGTTTTTTTTTAATCAGTTGGAAATCTAACTCTGATTGGATGGGCGGAGCGCTGGCAGAGGTCGGCCCCTGGCAGGTGGTCTCCGGGTGCACAGCTGTGCCCTCTGCCAAGTTGGGGCAGCCGGCTGTTGGGGGACAGCCTGCCAGAGCCCTTCTATAGCTGGTCCTTCCGGACGTGTCCGCAGCCCACCCTGGCCCAGCCGGGAGCAGCCGACACCACATCGAGTCCACCAAGACGAGGGACGCGCGTGGCACCACACTTCCTGCCCATGGCTGTCACGAGGATGTCCTTTGTCTTTTTCCCATTTTAAATCCTTGTTAACTTACTGAGCACAGATGACTTCATGAGATCCTGATTCAAAGCCTGCGCAGGGGGGGCGGGGGGGTCCCTTCCTACTTTAGCTTCGCAGGAGTCCTTCACACCCCCCTGCCAGCAGCTAGAGCCTTTTCTTTGTGCATTCCGGGCTCTGGGTGGCCCGGAGTGGGCCCTGCCTAGCCCCCCATGTTTGCTGTCCGGGCACAGGGCCTGGCTGGGACGCCGGCCAGGGGATGCTCGCAGAGTGAGTGCGTCAGCCTGTAGCTCCATTTCCACAGGGCGGGGGGCCCGTGGGTCGGCTGCTGTCCGAGTGAACCCTGAAGGCTCTGCCTCCATTCTCCAGCCAGGAGCCCTCCCTCCCCATTTGCGGTCTCTCTTCGCTGGTTCCCCGTGGTCCGGACCCATCTTCCGCACGCTGGGCCCTGTGAGTGTCAGGCTCCCGCAGGAGCGCGTCTCTGGGCTCCTGGGCTGATTCGGTGCTGGTTGGGGGACCCTGCTGACCCCAGCTAGCGGAGCCTGGACTCTTCTGTCCCCGCCCTTGTACTGGCTAAGAGGTGGCCAAGTCCTTCTCCCGAAGCTGCTGACTCAGGCCTGAATTGTCACCCGCCTCCCTGGAGTGGCCCCTGGTTGGAGGAGGGGTGGGGTGAGTAGGGGGCTGGGCAGGCTGGGTTTGGGGATGGGAGGTGCGGGGGTCCTGGGGGGGGAGCATGTGCAGCCTGACGCCACCGGCATGATGGCATGACACCGTGCAGACAGGGAGTGTAAGCCCATGGGCCGCATTCCAGAAGTAGGCCTGCCCTAGGGCCCTGTGGACGGCGGGCAGTGTGGCCCAGGGGTGCAGCCCGGGAGCACGGGAGCCGTCGTGCCCGGGCCCAGATGCAGGCTCTGAGCTCATACGCTGCCAGGCCCTGGTCAGGAACCCTGGCTGCTTGGAGCTGAGGGCCCCGTGAGAGACGCGCCCAGGGCTGCGGGAGGGTCACCGGACGGGAGTGGTGTGAACTCCTCTGAGCTGTGCCCTCTAATATGAAAGGAGAGCATGTTGTGGAGACTGGGGTAGGAGAGGAGGCCGGTGGGAAGCAGCCCTCCGGTGACCTGTTGGGGACCGGCAGGCCACTGTAGATGGACGGCTGAGGGGCTGGGGCTGGGGGAGTTCAGGAAGGCTTTTCTGGACAAGCCAAGGAGCAGGGCAAGGAGGGTGGGGGAAGGGGCAGGGATGGGGGGGACCTGCCTTATAGGGAAAGATCCCCTGGGTGTAGGGGGGACAGGGAGGCAGGGCCAAGCTGGCCGCAGCTGGTGGGGTTCGAGCTGAGGGTGTGAGTCTGCACGTGTGTGAGGGCGGGTCAGAGGTCAGCTTCTGGTTCTTGCCGGGGGGAGGTGGGGCCGTCACCCCACTGTCTGTCAGAAAGGCCCGGGAGACAGGGCCTCTGGCCCCTCGTGTGCATCTCAGCCAGGGCCTGGCCTTGTGGTTGGCCCCAGCGTGGGGACGTGGGTCCGTGTGTGCCGTGGGAAGCCCAGCGTGGGGACGTGGGTCCATGTGTGCCATGGGAAGCCCAGCGTGGGGACGTGGGTCCGTGTGTGCCGTGGGAAGCCCAGCGTGCAGTGTGGGGAGGAGCCCAGGCCCCACCCGGGAAGGGTGCTCAGAGCAGTGGGGCTTCTGGTGCAGGCTCGGTCCCGTCCATCGTTGCGGGGCCCTGCCTGGAACGTGTCACCCTCCGCCAACAGATGGACACGCGGCATCTAAGGCGCTAAGAGCTCGCTCGAGGCCACACAGAAGGCAGGTGCCATGGCCCAGCTTGAAGCTCGCACCTGCGTCCCCACCCTGCCGTTGGCACCCCGGCCCCTCCCAGGCACGACTCCCCCCTCCCGTCGCCCTGGTAGGCAGGTGAGGGGGTCTCAGTTGTTCCTGACTTAGGGAACCTGAAGCCCCAAACGGGGGGGGGTGCAGCACACAGGGAGGAAACCTAGGAGGGGCCGGAGCCTGCTCAGCTCTCAGAGGACCTTCCACTGGAGCCCAGGACCTACTCGACTTCCCGGGCTGGAAAGTGGAGGCCCCTGGTCTGAGTCCCGGCCGCAGACCCAGGCCCTGTTGCTCCCACAGAAGGACGTGCCCGCTTTGGTCTGGGATTTAGGGCCCTGGACCGGCCCCAGCCCATGGCCCTGGGCAAAGGGTCAGAAACTCCCTGAGCTCAGTGTCTGCAGCAGTCACTGGGAGTGGCCGGAGGGGCGGGACCAGAGGGAGTAGGGTGACCGTCGCTCTCTCCCATAGGGCAGGGAACAGAGACGCTAACGCAGGCTCCTCATTTCCACACCCCGGGTTAGTGTGAGTCCATGTGCACCCTTTTCCGGGGGGGTGGGTCCGCACCACGGTCTGGCAGGATGGGGAGAGGAAGCCAAGTTGGGGTGACAGGGAGAAGACATGCCAAACGGTCCTGGGGGGCTTTGCGCAGGGGGAGAGCTGTCCCTGAGCTCTGAGAGAGGAATGGGTTCTGAGTTGAGGGGTCCGGGGCTTGTGTCCCCAGGGGCAATCCTGGGGCAGGTCTGCTGTGCTGGGCTCCAGCTGACGTTTTCCTTGGAGGAGGCTGGTCTGTCTGGTTCCTGCCGCATTCCACACTGACCTCTGCTCCTCCTGCTCCTGGAAACTTCTCTGCTTCTTCTCCCTCGGGGCTCTCTCCTAGCCCTCCCCTCCCCCTGCGCTCTGCTCTCTCTCGGTGTCCCTGAGAACCGGGGCCGCCCAGCCCCCGCCCCTCCCCTGCGCTCCTCCCCACATCTCCCCACCCTGAGACATGGGGGGGCGGGGGGGGGAGCCCAGAACACACGGTCCTCCTGCTGCCCAGGGGTGCTGACGTCAGTGGGGGGGGTGGGAAGCGAGAGGCTTCGCAGGGGTCTGCTTGGGTGGGTGTGCAGCTGGGGCTGTATGGGGTCAGCCCAGGTTGGGGGACGGGCAGCCCTTCTCCACCCAGGCCTGGGGAGCGGGTTTCGGGGGGGGGGCCGAGATCCTGCAGACCCTCTGCCCAGCATCTTCCCGGGAGGAGTGGCCTGGTGGGGGCCCGGGACTCCCGGGCGGGGGAGGGCAGGCTGCGGGCTGCTGTGTGGGGCTGAGGAAGCAGCTGCGCTCTGAGTCATCCTCCGGAAAACGAAGGAGGCCGTTTCCATCACCATCTGTCTCCTTGGGAAGAGGAGGAGGAGGAGCCGCTGGGGGAGGAGGGGGCACGCCTCACCTCCGGCCTTTCCTGGGCCTGCATTGGGGGTGGGTCTTTCCCAAAACGGCTCTCACCTCAGCCCCCACAGGGCTCTCTGATCAGTGGGGAGGGGTGTCCCATGCTCGCATCGCCAACCAGGCCACCTCTGGGGTGGGGGGCCTTGCCAAGGGGCTTCTCCGGGATTCCCCCTGGGGACTCCCCTACCCCAGTCCAGGAACCCCAGAATCTGCAGGACTGCCTGAGCTTAGCACAGCACAGGGGAACCGGGTACCAGGCCCCCTCCCCCAAGTATTGCAGTGGTGCAGACCCCTCTCCCCTGGGGCCCTGGGAACCTCAGTGGCAGCTGTGGGAGGGGCTGGGCTGATGCCCCACCCCCAGAAGGAATTCTGCAGGGACTCGGACAGGCTCTGGCCCTCCTCTGGCCCCTGGGGTCACCTTCTTGGTCCTTGGGGCAGGGGTGGGTGGAGAGGGTGCCCCCCTGATTGGGGCCACCCCCTAGGCTGCCCTGCCTTCCCAGTTGCCTGCATTTAGGTCAGTTTCCCCCGTCTTGTTATGTGCGGTGGGACACCTGAGGCCCCAGAGGGGAAGGGGCTCCTGGACCCCTAGTCTCGCTGTGGGTGCCTCCCAGCTGGGCTCTGGAGTATGGAATAGAGGCTCCATCCTGGCAGTGACGTCTTGTGCTGGGATGAACGTTTGACCAACATGAAGCATGGGGAGCTGACTTCGGCCTGCCCTCCCCTGCATGCCCCCTTGAGCCGATGTATGGTGGCTGTCCCCCCCACCCCCCGCCGCGCCCTGGCTTCCCAGCTGTGCTATATTTCTTTCTGGGTTTCGGGCTCCTTGTCTAAGATGGGGCTGGCGGGGCAGGGAGTGTGCTGGGTGATCGCGCACTGCCCTCCACACATCAGAGCCGGCAGGAAGCCACCGGACGGAGGGGCATGGCGTCCTGGCCCCTGAGCACTGGTGCGGGTGCCCATGGGGCTAGGCCCAGTCCCGGCGAGGGCCAGCCCTGCCGCCCTGTGTGGTGTGGTTCAGAGATGCAGACGTAAGCAGGAGACTTTTCGTTGCAAGAAACCCAACCTGAAGGAGGCAAGGCAAGAAAGAGGGATTGTCTCCCCAAAGTCCCATGGAGGTGGGAGGGGGCCTCTCCCCGGCTCCTGTGTCGGTGTCGCCCCGTCCCTGGTCTGCTTTGCACGATCCCCCACCTGCCATTCCTGCTGACAGCTCGCTACTCCTTGTCCAGGGGCCTTGCAGGAAGGGCCGTGTTGATGATGATGGGCTCCCCACCCTGGGAGATGCCCCCCCCTCAGGCATTCTCTGTGACGAGTGGAGGGGGTGCCAGGAGTGTGGGCTGCTTCCCTCAAGGCCTGGTTCAACAAAGGGGTGGCTCTCCAAAAGAGAAGAGCTGGCCAGCGGGATCTCTGCGGGTGCTGTGGGCCCGCCGATCGGAGCCCCTTTCCTATAGATGCAGGTGGACCTCTCTAGAAAGATGTGGTTCCCGCGGCTCAGGACTCCTGGCTGGGAGAGGTCTCTCTGACTGGATGTCCTCACTGAAGAAGGCTCTGCATGGCAGCCAGGAGAGGCTGGCACACGTGGCTGTGGCCAGGGGGATGGTCAGCTGTCTGGGAACAGCTCCTTGGTGCTAGGAATGGAGAGGCTACCTTTTGGGTGAAATCAGGTATGGGCTGGGAAGGTTTTGAAGCCTGGAGGCAGGTTCCCTCCTTCCCATGTCAAGGACGTATGGCCCCTGCCCCAGCACACTGGGCTTCCTCCTGCTGGGGCACAGCAGAGCATTTCCATTTAAGGGACACAGAAGCTGAGCAGATTAATCCCAGACACGGTAAGATGTGTCCGAGCAAGGGTCTTCCTAGCAGCAGGCACCTCCTTTGCTTCACCCTGGCTCTGTCATGGGATACTTAAGGCTGTTTGGTGTTAAAACCATTACCATTTCCAGTACCCATCTGCCCATCCATCCATCCATCCATCCGCCCATCTACCCACCCACCTGCCATCCACCCATCCACCCATCCATCCATCCAACCAACTACCCACCCACATTTACCCATCCACGCACACAGCCATACATTTAACCAGCCACCTGCCTACTCCTCCCATCTATCCACCCACCCACCCATCCACCCATCCATCCATCCATCCATCCATCCATCCAATATTTCCTGAAAGCCTGCCTTGTGCTGGGTGCAGGGTTGGTACTTGTTAAACCAAGTAGGCAAAAGCACAGCAATGCCCTTGAGCAGGGTTGTCAAATTTAGCAAATATAATTACAGGGTCTCTGATAAATTTGAAGTTCAGATAAGCAGTGAATACCGTTTTGGTATAACCATGTAAGTATGTCCTATGCAATATTTGGTACAAGTATGTCCCAGATACTGCATGGGACACACTTAGGCTGAAACTTACTTGTTGTCTGAAATTCAGATTTATCTGAATTATTCAGATTTATCAGATTTATTCTTAATTAAACACAGAGTTTATTCTGCATTATCTGGTAACCCTGCCCTGGTCAGCTGGTGAAACGATGGGGTGATAGACACATCCACACTCCACCTGAAAGATCTAACTTAATCCTTATCAAAATCTATGAATTGGTGATATTATCTCTATTTTAAAATTGTAAATACAGAAACTCAGAGAGGTTAAGAGAGTTGCTCAAGGTTGCTCAGCTAGTGATGGCTAAACTAGAAGCAGAAAATAAAGGTTTTTTCCAATGTTTGGTATTAAAAATATCAAGTAAGGTAAACAATTTACAGAAGAGTCTGTAGAAGTCATTTTAAATTTGACCTCGGAGAAATAACCATTGTCAAATTGTTAAACCTTATTCCGGACATCCTGCTCGGCAAATATGACGCAGAGAGGAGGATGCAGGTCACTGGAAAGCCGAAAGGGATAATCCTGCAAGGCTTCACTCTAACACCAAACATCAAATTTATCTCATTTGGGTTTAAACGGAAGGAATTGGTGAGTTTCAGGGAACTACTTCATCACTACGAAGGAGGCTGGTTCTGAAAGGAGCTCTCTAGACTGAAAGACACAGATATGAGAGCGCGCAGGGATGGTGGTCCTGTCTCTGCCGCTGCGGTGGAGGCCACCGAGTCCGCGTGGACACAGGCTCGGGCACCCTCCCCACTTCTTCCTCGCTCTGCTTCCCAAATGTGCAGGCCTGGGGGTCCGGCCCAGCACACGCTCCCTGAAGTGGAATGTGCACTGACAAGCGCCTCTGATGCCACCGTCTGAACCACCCTGTGACCAACATGCAGATGGAGGTGACCATCCTCAGGTCCTGTCCCTGAGTTCCCTCATTCCTCCTCCCTCCCATACCCCCACCCGAGGATACCAGAGGTTTGTCTCTTGGGCTTTGGTATTTCTGGAAGTGGAGCCTCCCGTGTGAGGTCCCTGGCGTCTGCGTACTCAGTGCAGTGAGAGGTCTGAGAGGGGGCTCCTGTCTTGTCTGCGTCATTCCAGTGGGCGGACGCCCCTAATTTATTCACCCGAGTTACTACTGATGGGAGGGCTTCGGCTTTTGGCGTCTGTGTTGCTCTGAGCATTCTAGTAGGTGTTTGGGGACACGCACACGCTCGTTTCTGCTGGATAAGTCTTAGGTGTGTGTCTGCGTGTGTTCGACTTTCACAGACGCTGCCAGACACGTTTCCAAAGCGGCTGTGCCAGCGTTCACTGTCACCAGCGAAGCACGGGAGCTCCAACTACTCTGCGTCCTTGCTGATAACAGGAAGGTTTCGTGTTTGCCGTGTTGCTCCTTCTGTGGGTTTGTGGTATGATGTTGGGCTTTTAATCTGCTTTTCCATGCTGGTTAGTGGAATGGGCACCTTTTATACGTTTATGGATCTCTGGACGCTCCTCCTTTGTGATGTTCAAGTCTGTTTGACCATTTTCCTGTGGAGTTGTCTGTCTTTTTCTTTTTGATTTGTAGGGGTTCTTTATATATTTATACATTCTGGACATAAGCCTTGGATGCTTTGCTGCACGTTTGTATTGCAAACGCCTACCGCCTGCTCTTTCTGCTCTGGTTGTGATGTCCGTAGTTTTACTCGCGTTTCAAGTTCGGGGAAGTGTTGAGAGTGTTGTCATGCACGTGTGTCTTTGCTTCAGTTTGTGCACAGATGTCGTCCTTTCTGGACTTCTTCACGTCTTCCTACAGTTTCCCATGCACACCTGGATCATTTCCTTTAGTGTCTCTTCTGGGATTCCTCCTAGCACAGGGCCAGGGAAGACAGGTTCTCTGTGTCTTACCTTCTTCTCCGGACGGTGTTTTTGGCTGACCTTTCCCCCACTGTGTGCACTCTGAGGAGCTCTTCCTTTGTCTTCTGGCTTCTCCTGGGTGTTGTCCCATGTCCTGCCACTTTGCGTGTCTAGTGATTTGTAGTTGTGTCCTGCACATTGTGACCGGTACGTTGTAGGGGCTTGGGGCTCTTGGGGTTCACTTTCAGAGCATTCATTTTTTTTTGTTGTTGTTAGTTTGTTTTATTGAGGGGTTAGTGGAACTGGACTCAACCTGTGAACAGTCTCCCCTTTGTGTAAAATCTCTGTGCCACCAACTGAGCTGCTCGGAGTCTGTCCGTGCAAACACATCTCACAGACCAGCCAGGGGTTTGAGCAGAATCCATCAGGGAACATTCGGGGCTCCCTTCCTGGGGTCGTCCCTCCCTTTCCAGCTGCCGTGGTCACCCCCAACTCTGTCCTCTGATTCTTCAAGCAGGCAAGCCTGTCCCCGGACACAGAGGCACAAACATGGGACACTCACCCAGTGAGCGCTGAGTCCTGAGTGTCTGTGTCCTCCAGCATCGGTCTGGGTTTGGCTCTCCTCCACTCTGTTGGACAGTTGTCCTTACGTCCGGTGATTGTGGATGTTCCCACACTGCAGCTGGTCCGGTTGGAGCCACTTGGCCATTGCTGGGAGCAGCCCTCGGGCAGTTGGGATGGAGGAGGGCTGAGTCCCGCAGCCCAGTCAGGAAGGACGAGCTGGATTGCAGTGTTATTTGGTGTGACTCGGTCTTGCTCTGGCTAGCCGAGGTTCAGGGACTGGTCTCAGCAGAGAGAGCTGGCAGGGCCCAGCCTCTCACTGGATACCGCACCAAGATTTCCCTGCAACACGTGTTTTGGGGTGGGTGGAACCAACTGTGCGTCCGAGGACCCTGAAGCCTCCGGTTTTGTCATGGCTGCCCCTGTGGCTGTGGGAAGCTCCTCTGGATTCTGTTCCTGTCACTGTGGCTCCCCATCTGGCCCAGTCTGGTCTTTGGCCCTGACGAACACCCTGGGCAGCAGGACGGCCACGCTTGTTGGCTGTGTGGGGGTCCCCTCTTGGGGCTGGGTCTCCACAGCCCCACAGCTCTCTGAGACGTAGCTGTGAGGCCCTAGTGTGTGGCCCCCCTCGGTCGCCAACGGGAGTGACGTCTCCCACGGGGGACCCACCCCTTCCTGCCCCTCCAGGCCCAGCACCGCTAGCCTCCCCGGGAATAAAGACCCAATGAGAGGCGGGACCAGAAAGTCTATTGAAATCACTGCTTTCCACATGGCATTAAAAAAAAAAAAATCCCAAATTTTAAAACATGAGTGCATTTTGCCCCAGGGATACCGATCCTGGGACTTGGGTCAAGAGGAAGATTTAGCATATACACAGGCTTTGAGCTCCTGGTGTGGATGGCAGTTTACAACATTGGAAGGAAAATCCTAGAAACAGTGAATTCTCAATGGTAGGGAATTTGTTGAAGAAACATTCGCTTTATGCATACAGTAATAAGTCACATGGTCACTAAGAATATTGGGTTAGAGTTGGTGGAAACAGGATCACGTTCTGTGGCTGACAGAAGTCAGCAAAAGCCACGGTGGTGTTGATAGTGCCTTTCAGTACACGTCACCCTCCTCGTGTTCACTATGGCCTGGTTGCCCCTATTTCCTGTCTTTCCTTTTTTTTTTCTTTTTTTAGATTTTTATTTATTTCTTTGACAGAGACCCAGCCACAGAGGGAGCACAAGCAGGGGGAGTGGGAGAGGGAGAAGCAGGCTTCCCACGGAGCAGGGAGCCCCACGTGAGGCTCGATCCCAGGACCTGAGCTGACACTCAACCAACTGAGCCAGTCAGGTTTCCCTACTTCCTAACTCTTTCGTTGGACTGTGTTTTTGAGGTACGATTTACATGCACTGAAGTCCGTATGCCCGAAGCGTGCACGACGATGAGGTTGACAGACTGACCTGTGGGACCCACGCCCAGACGGGGAGAATGTCCACCCTCTTCACACACCTCCTCTGGGCCTCTCTCTGGTCTCCAGTGTGTTGTAGGTGACGAATTAGTCAGAGGAACATGTTTCCAGGCGAGCAGACAGACGCAGGGTTCTAAGAGGCGAGCTTGGCTTCCTCAGTCGCAGAGGCGGCGCCCAGGTGAGGGGGGCCCAGGTGAGGGGGGCTCAGGTGAGGGGGGCCCAGGTGAGGGGGACCCAGGTGAGGGGGGTCCCAGGTGACGGGGGGGCCCAGGTGAAGGAGGCCCAGGTGAGGGGGGCCCAGTGAGGGGGGCCCAGGTGAGGGGGACCCAGGTGAGGGGGACCCAGGTGAGGGGGGCCCAGGTGAGGGGGGCCCAGGTGAGGGGGATCCAGGTGGGGGGGCCCAGGTGAGGGGGGCCCAGGTGAGGGGGATCCAGGTGGGGGGGCCCAGGTGAGGGGGGGCCAGGGGAGGGGGGGCCCGGGGGGGGGGGGCCGGGGAGGGGGGGGGCCCAGGTGGGGGGGCCCAGATGGAAATCCAGGCCCTGCTACAGGAGCTCCGCAGCAGCCCAACCGCCATGGGGAGGGCTCAGCTGCCTGAGGCTGCCATTCCTCTAGTAGAGGCCTTTGTCCTGGGATGTCCCTGCCCACGATGGGGTGGGAAGGAGAAGGGGCCGTACTCCAGGGTGGGGACACATGGTGTGGGCATTCTCGGGACCCAGCTGTGGCTCCGTGGCTCTGGGTGACACGTCCGACCGGCTTCACAGACTGTGGCAGGGGAGGGTGGGGCAAGTGCTGCGGGGCCTGAGAGGGGCTCAGTGTGGGGCCAAGGGTGGTTCCCAGGCCCTGGGGCCGCCGTGGGCCCCGGTCAGCGCAGCTGCTCTAGCAGCAGCATAGGCCACGGCTTAGACAGCAGACGTTCATTTCTGGAGGCTGAGGTTTGAGATCGAGGGGCCGCACGGTCAGGTTCTGGGGAGGAGCCCTTTTTAGCTTGCAGAGGTCACCTCTGTGCTACATCCTCCCACGGTGGGCGAGGTCGGGACCGTCTCTTCTCATGAGGGCACCAGCCCCGAGGTCAGGACCGCGCAACCTCACTTACTCTTACTGGCCCCCGCCACACCCCCTGCATGGCCTGTCCCCAGATCCAGCCACACTGGAATCTTAGTAGGTGAGTTGGGGGGGCGCGATGCAGCCCCTCACAGACAGCTACCACACCAGGGCCTGCAGACAGGGTCGTGGGGCTCCGGGTCCTGGAGGGGCGGTTTCCTGAGCGGACCCCACCCTGCTGTCACCTCCCCTGCAGGTGGCCCCAGGTCTAGCCCTCCCCGGCTCAGTCTCCAGGAAAGCACTGGCTTCTTTCCTCCACAGCTGGGCCGGCAGGGCCTCAGCGGGGAGGGGGCCTGTCCCGGGCCTGGGGCTGTGGGGACGTGAGGACAGCATGTTCCTCTTGGAAGTGGGACCTGTGCGCCGTGGGTCACCTGCCCAGCACAAGGATTACTTCTCTGGTCAAAGAGAAATTCAAACCATTGTTATTCAGCACCGTGGGTTCTTCTTTATCGAAACTTGAACAACTTGGCCTTAAGCTACGGTCTCTCCCCGTCCTGGACTCTCTCCTCTCCCCGTCCTGGACTCTCTCCTCTCCCTGTGCTGGACACGTCTTCCTCTGCGGCTTGAAAATGCCATGCGAGGGGCGCTCGAGTGCTGAAGCATCTGCCTTGGTCAGATCCCAACGTCCCGGGATCGGGATCGAGCCCCGCATAGGGCTCCTTGCTCAGCGGGGAGCCTGCTTCTCCCTCTGCAGTGCCCCTCCCCGCCAGTTTGTACTTGTGCACACTCTCCCTCCCTCCCTCCCTCGCAAAAATAAATAAAATCTTAAAAAAAAAAAAAAAAGCCTCCTGAGAAGATGGTGGGGTGTGTGTGTGTGTGTGTGTGTGCGTGTGCACGCACGCTGGGAGGGGTGTGGTTCCAGCCTCCCCAGCACCCCCACTTCCCCGCCCCCCAGACCCTGCCCAGAGATGAAGGAATCACCTCATCTGCATATAGGCCCATCTTCCAGGGGCCCCTCTAACCAGGTGGGCACAGGTGCCCACTCTGCCGGGGCTAAGACCTCATTATCCAGTGACCTTTTGGAAAGCAGAAGAGGGGAGCAGAGCTTTCGGGGGGCCGTCTTCCCCACCAGGGCACCCCCAGCACCTGTCTCCTCGGTCCCTTTCCGATTCATGGTGAATACGGGCTCTTCCCCACTCAACCTGGGGAGGGCACCGGGGCAAGGATGGATTCAGGGAACCAGAAAAACCCAGCAAGAGCCCGTGGGAAACCTCGGGCACCGAGGTTCTTGAACAGGGTGGCTTGTGGGAGGAGAGGGGCCGCAGGGAGGCAGGGAGGGGACAGTAGGGGGCTGGTCCCCAGGGCGAGGCTGGAGGGGTGGACGCACCTGCGGGTAGGAGGGCTGTTGAGAGCAGGTTGGCAGTGGCTCCGGCATCACCCCCACCCGCCGCCTCCAGGCCCAGGGTCAGCAGTTCGGGGCCCGTGGTGGGTGGGACCGAGGCTGAAGGTGACGATCCCACCAGGGGGCTTGCTCGGAGCACCTGCAGGGGGAGACGCTTCTGACACCAGATCCCACGCGCCAGCTGGGCGTCCTACAAGCCCCTCAGTTCTGACACGTCCGCAGGAGCCGGCCTCAGACGGGCGAGGAGCAGAAGGCCGGCAGAGGACAAAGCACGGGTGGGCCCCTCCCGCCCCGGGACCGCCCTCCGCCCGCCGGCAGATGGGATAGCGGGCCACCCCCAGGCGCTCCTGCCGTCGCCCAGGACAGGAATCTCCCTCACTTCACCATCGTCCCGGTGGTTTCCATGGGAACAGCCTCCTTGGTAATAGCCTAAGACTCAGAGACCCACAGCTCCGTCTCCTGGAGCCCCGACCCCGTACCCCTACAGGAAGCTCCCACTGACTCACCGTCATGCTTCGCTGGAGGGCACCGTGGCCGGGCCTCCCATCTCCCCAGAGTCCTCTTGAGCGGATCAAAGTCCTTTTGGGCGGCTCCCAAGCCCGTACCTCCCCCAGGCCCAGGTGTATCATCAGCTGCAGCTCACAGGCCCCGCGCCCTTGCCCTCCCTGCCCACCGCCTGTCCTGCGCTTGCACAAAATCACCTTCTTGCACCAAAGATGGCTCCAGAATTCTTTCTTGGCCGTGGGCTCCGGCCCTCAGCTGCATTCCCCTACTACATCAAGACCCAGCAGGCGAGCGCTCTGTCCCTCTCGACAGCCCCTCCCCCACTTAAGATGCCGCTGGCGGTGGCCCTGATCACCTGTGCTTCTGACCCACTGACGACGGACGCCACTCAGGAAACACTACAACTCAACTGGGAACATGACCCGCAGAGGTGTGTAGGGGAGGGCGGGGTAGAGGTGGAGTCCCCCTGCCCGAGCTCGGCACTCTTCCGGAATCTCCAACAGTTTGACAACGGAAGCTCTTGGACCCCAACCCCGTGCTTTTTGGCTTTTTACGCACGCTTCCTTAGGCAGCCACGATTGATTACATCATTGGCCATTGGTGATGGATTGAACCCCCCGCCCGTCTCCCCTCCCAGAGGTCAGGGGGTGGGGCCGAATGTTCCAGCCCCCTGATCATGTTGTGGGTCCCTGGCCGCCAGCCCCATCCAGGGGCTTTCCAACATCACCTCGTTGTGGTACAGCAGACGCGCTGAGGCCCTCCCCACTAAGCAGACCTGCGTTTCTTGTGACAGGTGGCTGACGGCGGAGCAGGGCGGGGAGGGCACATCGCCGGGCCTCCTCAGGCTCTGAGGAAGTACGACGAGGCCGGGCAGCTGGCCAGGACGAGAGGCAGGGCGCGCCTTCTCGGGCCAGGGTCGCAGAGGCTCCCGGACCGTGGCCCGGGGAGGAAAGACCACCGCCTCCGACGCGCGCTGCGTGGACTGGGCGCAGACGGGCCGCGGAGGTAAGAGCAGGAAGACACAGAACCAAGCACAGCCCGCGGGCGCCGCGTGTGGAAGCGGGAGAGGAGCGCCTTGTCCGTGCGGTGCCAGCTGGTCCCATCCCAGGGGCCCGGGATCCAGCCCTGCTTCGTGCTCCCCGCTCAGCGGGAACCTGCTTGTCTCTCTGCCCCTCTCCCTGCTTGTGTGCTCTCGAGCTCTCACTCAAAGTAATAAATAAAAGTCTTTCAAAAAAAAAAATAAGAAGCAAGAAAAGAAATCACAAGAAAGGGAACCTAGCTAGGGGAAGCATTAGGCTTGACAAGCTCGCTGGCCAATGACAGAGAGCAGGACGGGACGGCCGAGCCCGGGGCAAGATGTAGGGGCAGAGGGAGTGCCGGAAGGATAGCAGGAAGCCAGCGAGATGGCACTGAAGATGGAGGAGAGAAGCTGAAGGACACAGAGGACCAAGTGGAGGTGCCCTGGGACACAGGAGCCCCTGAGGGCAGGGGAAGAGCCCGTGGACACTGGCTGTGCCAGAGGCCAGGAGGGAGAGCGCCACACTCTGCGGAAGGAGTCGGAGGGTCGCACTGAACTCTGGTGGGGGCTTAGAGCCCCACTGGGAAGCGTAGGGTCAGCAGAGTGGCAGGAACAGCCCTGCAGACAGCAGGGGCAGGTCGAGGGGCAGGGGACGCTGGGCACGGCTAGAAGGGGTAAGCACACCCCACAGGAGCCGGAGTTCACACGAGCGAGCCGGAGAGCTGAGTGGCAGTCGGACCCTGTGCAAGGACGCCGGAAGGAAGAGAGAGGGTGAGGAGTGGAGAGACTGTGTCTCCGCGGGCAAGGAGGCTCACAAAACCCACGGCTCTCAGTTACTGGAGGCCACGCAGCAGAGCACCCCAACACTTAGCAGGGCAGATACAGCTGTCGGTTGCCATCTGACATGCTCCCTCCGAGCCCAGGCTTGGCTTTCCCTCGGGCCAGATGCTGCTTGGGTTGCTGTCGTCTGAAGGTGTGACTGGGGCTTGAGGTCTGTCTCCAAGGTGACCGTTCACACAGGGAGCAAACTGGGGCCCCTCCCTCCGTTGCCACCCCTCCGTGCGCGCCTCTTCCCCTCCCCCGTGCGCGCCCACTGCTCAGGCATCCTCACCACACGGCTGCTCGCTCCCGGGGCGAGTGCTCCGAGGAATCAAGGCCGAGGCCGCAATCCCGCTTATGACCGCGCCCCAGAAATCAGCACTGCACCATGCCCCACGTGCGGCTGTGCACCCCATGGGCCTGATCCGACGGGGGTGGGAACACACAGCGGCAGGAATCCTGGGCCCCAGGGACACACAGGCCCTCCTGGGGGTTGCTGCCAGGCCACGACAAAGCTGAAAGATAGCGGGAAATGAGACATACTCGGAGTTAGAGCTGAACTGAAAATCATTTTGGAAATTCACATGAAACCAGAGGGGACACAAAGGTCGGTAAACGCAAAAGTGAATATTTTGCGAAGGCTAGAGAAAGTGTACACACCCACGGAAGGGATCGGAAAGAGAGTGGCAAATCCCGAGAACAGTCATGAGGGTTCGGTGGGCGTTTGGGAGGGAAGTGGTGCGGGGGGCTGACACCCACAGAGACACGCCCAGCACGTGGGAAGGCACGTGGGACGGCAGGAGACACCACCTTGCGCCCAGGAGGAGGGTCCTCCGCGAGTGAGCCTCGGCAAGGACGCGAGGCTGGGTCCACGGGTGCGGCTGCTGGGGACAGGACAGGCCGCTCTTGATCTCAGCTCGTCATGATCTCAGGGTGGTGGGATCGCGCCCCGAGGGGGACTCTGTGCTCAGTGGGATCTGCCTGAGAGTCTCTATCCCACCCCCTCTGCCCCTCCCCCCATGCACTCTTTCTTTCTCTCAATTAAATAAATAGAGTCTTTAAAAAAGAGAGTTATAACTCCACTCTGCTGGTTGAGAGGAGCCCATCAAACAAGGCCACGTACTACCTTTATTCACACGGGATGTCCCGAGTAGGGACTCTGCAGACACAGAGGCGGATCCGTGGTGCCGGAGCTGGGACAACTGACAGGTATGCGGTCTCTTTGTACCTTATCGTTATAGTTCTGGTGCACAGTGTTGTACAGACACTAAAACCCACTGAACTGTACGTCGGAAATGGGTGAATTTCATAATATGTAAATTCTATCCCAGTCGAGGTGTTTCGAAAGAAAGAAAAGGAGCCAACATACATAGAGTAGGATTTCCTGGGAAAACCCCAAAGCACTGGAACAGAGAAGACACTAAAAACTAAAATCCAAGACCACTTACCCAGCACAAAAAGATTCGAAACCTAGATACGGAAAGGAGTATCCTATACTTGGGGAAACTGACCCAGAATGACTAACACTGACACAGAGTTTTGTAGAATTTTTAGATCCTGGGACTCTAAGGCCTTAAAAGATCTATGGGAAATCCTGGAAAGCGGCCGTCCAGGCGGGTGGAACTGCGGTGTGGGTGGGCGGAGGACCTTGCGGGCAAGGGTCAGGGACGCCGCTGAGCTCCGGGGAGCTGTAGGGATTCCTTCTCCCATCCCAGCACACAGCATGGCATCACGCGGTTCCACAGAGCACAGCACAATGTCGCACACGGTCTTTGCCCAGAGGAGCGGGCGAGGCAGGGAAGGAGCCCGCTGAGGGTCAGGTCACTGACGACAGGCACCTGTACTCCCAGGAGGGAGGGAGAGAAGGGGAGGCTGGTGTCTGTTGGAGGCAGAGCTGGGTGGTTCTCCTGGGGGCTGCTCCCATGGTCAAGGTCCCAAGACCCCTGGGAGAGGCCTCTGGGGACAAGGAACCTCCTCTCTGGGGGCTTGGGTTGGCCCCGTCCAAGACCGGGGTCCCTCTTCAGCTTGTGGTCCCTCTTCCAGCTCTGGTCACATGCCAGTGACGGGGAGCTCATTCCTCACCCCGTGGCTCATCAGAAGCTCCCTCTCTTGCCCAAGTGAGCTCTGTCCCATCACTGCTCCCAGTCCCCAGGCCCGTCCCTGGGGCCCCTCCCACCTGGGACAGCCCCAGAGCCTGCCCCCAGCTCCCAGATCGGTTCTGATTTCTAGGCCAGGCCCTTCCTAAGGGGTCTGCCCAGTCCTGCTGGAGACACTGCTTTGCTGGTTCCCCAACGCGGCTGGGAAGGAAGGGAGTCTGGGCCTGTTTTGCAGTCTCGGGGGCTGGAGGGAGTCCTGGGGGTTAGGCCCTGCAGACCTGAGTGAGGCTTTGCCCCCATGGGAGAGGCCGTGCTGCGGCGTCTTGTGTGGGTCTGGTCTGGCCCAGTGACCATCAACTGCCTCCAAGTGTCGTGACCGCCAGGGGCAGCCAACAGTGCTGGTGGCCCTGCTGGCCAGCGTCCTGGGCTCGTGGGGGTGTGGGCGGGGCCGGGGAAACATCCCATCCTGAGCACCTACTACGCGTCGGCACATGAGGTCATGTCCAGCGCACAGACCGTTTGCCCTCCAACCAGGAGCCGTCAGTGCCTTGCTTTGCCGACGGGGGACTGAGGCCCAGGAGGCGAGGCGGCTCTGGGACAAGCTGGGGCTGGCAGGCTGGGCCGGGAGGTGAGGGCCGTGGAAGGCAGGGACACCCGCTCTGGCCTGAGCAGTCCACGCCGCCTGATGGTCCCAGGGCTGCACGGGGCAGCTGGGGCCTTGGCCATGGACTCTAGGACCCCCACGTGTGTCTTGCTTTTTCTGGGCTTTGAAGCTGAGTGTCCGCCTGTCAGCCTGAGGCGGGAGGGCAGGGGCTGCCCAAGGGGACGCAGGATGTGCCAAGTGCACGCCCACAGGTCGGTCACATGGCTCTCAGCTGGCTGGATCAGGCCTGGCTCTAGGTCCTCCCTCCATGCTCTGGGCAGCCTGGGCATTCTCTGAAGGCGTCCAGGGCTCCCTCCCAGGGGCCTCGGCTGGTGCTCTGCAGGGGCCAGAAGAGAGAACACCTTCAGGGCTGTTCTGGCCAAGCCTGGGTTGCAGAAGGGACCCCTCCTTTGTGGGGCTGGGGGTCCACCCAGCCAAGGGCAGCCTTCACATTGTGCCAGAGCTCTACGGCACCCTCCTGCCTCCAGTGCTCCCAGACCTGGTGCCTCTGCTCCGGGTGGAGGCGGGTGGAAGGGGAGGGCTGGCTAGTGCCTCCAGCCACGCCCCTCAGCCAGGGAATGGGGAGCTGGCAGAGGGGCGGGGCTGGGCTGGGACCCAGGATGGGGGCTCCCAGTGTCCCCCCCATCAGCCCTGCAAGTAAGTGCACAGAGCCCTCCGTCCCTGGCCTCACTCGGCAGGTGCAACGAGCCACCTACCGCTCACCTGGTCCTTTTGGGGGCAAGGCGCGCCCTCTGGTGGCAAAAGGCGGTATCACCCTCCTTTGTCTTCCTTACTGGTGGTCTCAAATCAGGGCGGGGCGGGGCGGGGCGGGGTGGGCAGACGGGGTAGGTCCCCAAAGACCTCTGAAGGCCCAGCTGGGGCTCGCAGTTTTGGAAGGCTGAGGTCCAGCGCCCCAACTTGCACAGGCACCGGATGGAGGGGCAGCTTGTCCCCTGCCCGCTTTTGTGCTGGGGATGACGCCAGGCCGGCCGCCTCCACCCCATAACCAAACAATGTGCTATTTTTCATCGCAGAAACAAACCCCCTTTGTTCCCAGTGTACTCCAGTGAACCAAGGTGCTTAGAGTCAACACATCTGAGGCCCAGAGCAGGAGAAGTCTGGCTCCGGATGCTGCAGGCTCCCAGGAAGTGACACTCGTGGTGGACACAGGGATCGCATGGGAACCCCCGCCCGTTTCCTCCGGAGACGACTTCCCAGTTCAAGGACACTTCTGCGGCCAAAAAGCTTTCTGTCCAAGAGTGTGACGTGCTTGTTTCTGGTCTGTGTCGGGAGCCCGCGGGCGTCGGTACTGCCGCATCTGAAGGTCGGGGGGCCGCTGGGGTCCAGAAGACCAAGATGAGCCTTTGCAGGCCCCACGGGCGCTTTCCTCGTGGAGAAGGGTGGCGGAGCCCCAGGGCAGCCCCCGGCTAGGTGACGGTTGTGCGGGCGGCGTGCGCTGAGGATCCGGCACAGGAGGAGAAAATCGTGCCCGTTAAGAATCGTCTTTCTTCAGTTGGTGGCGGTGGGCTCGGCTCTGAAGATGGATCCAACGCCGCTTTCCAAGTGTCCACAACGCGACCATCAGGCACGGGGGACAAGGTGGGTGGGTCTCAGAGCCTCGGACGAAAGCTGCGGTGCCACATGACCACTTTGACAGGAGTTCTAGGATGGGGTGAGGGGGAGATCATCAGCATTGGCCCCCACGGGGTGGGGCGAGGGCCTGCCTGGCAGGAGGGAATGTTCTGGAGTGACAGTGCTGTGTGCCAGCGTGTGGGACTGGCTCCCGCATGAACCCACAGGTAGGTACCACCGATGATGTCCCCACCCCTCGCCGTTCTGGCCCGTGCCCCGCCCCCCCACTGCTGTCCCCGCAGATTTCCCAGTTCTGGACATTTCCTGTGAACAGGGTCACAATAGCAGGTGGTCCTTAGTGACTGGCGTCTGTCACTGGGCGTCGTGTTCTCAAGGGCCTTCCTGCTGCGCGTGCTGAGCTCCCTTCTGTGGCGAGCAGTCCCCGGCTTTCCTCAGAAGGACAAAGAGAAGCGTGAAGAAATCTGGACTCCAGGCGGTTAACCGTCTGCCCGCTGGAGAGTTTCCGGGCGGGCAGCGTCTGCAGCTGAGAGCACGATGGGGACCACGACGGGGCGGCAGCGAGTGGGTGGTCCACCGGGGAGCGAGTGTGGTTGCCGTGTGGGGCATGTGGGGCGGGGCCTGTGGCTGTCCCTCCACGCCCCTGACCTTGACGACCTGCTTCCCCACCTGGCCCCTGGATGGGCAGCGACGTGGCTGGACCCTGGGGCTGTGGAGACCGGGCGCTGGCTGCCAGCGCGGGAAGTGTGCTTCTGCCCCTTCGTGGGCTAGAAGCCCCCGGGCTCGCTGTGAAAACCTCGACCATGGGAACCAGCGTTGCTAGAATGCATGTCCGCCTGCAGGGGTGGGGTGGGGGGCCGGGCCTGGCTGTGCTGTGCTCCTCCTAGGCCCAGCCTCGCACAGGACAGCGCAGACTGACGCCTTCCTACTTGTGCCAGAACGGCGAACGGCTACCGGGCTACCCTCGCGGCTTTGGCTGCGTCGTGGTCTCTGGCTCGCCCGTCCCGTCACCAAATGTAAGGAGGGTCTGTGATGGGACATTTCCCCTTCAACTCAGACGACGGCGTGGGCTGCGTGTGGCATGGGCCGTGGCGGCCGCGCCGTCTGGGTGCAGCATCTGTGGATGCTCGCGGCCTTTAACTCCGGGTCCCAGGTGCGGCGACAGGGAGCCCCTCCCCCGCGGCAGCAGGGCCACCTGGACTGGACTGGATGGGCGGACTGCCGGGTGCACGCTGCCGTTCCAAGCAGGCGGAAGATGACCTTACAGCAGGCCCATCTGTTGTCGGCCCCGAGCGTTCCTGCGCGAGGTCAGGGACCGCTGCCTGCGCCGCCCCCCGCTCCCAGGAACCCACTGAGATTTCTGGGGGTCCCCACACGTGCCCTTTGTTGCTTGTTTGGTATTTCAAAGGAACGCACTGTCTGTCTGTGTTGACTGCCGAGGCCCGTGTATCTGCTACTTCACGGCGGGCGATCGTCCGTCTTCTCTTTCCCTCACGCCGTGTTTGGGTCTGGCAGTCGCTGGGCAAGGTGTCTTCCTCTCCCGCCGTGACTGCTGTGCAGGCGAACTCCCCCGGCTTGCCAGCAGCTTTTCTCCGTATGTTTGGGAGCAGAAGGTTAATAACTGTGATGTGGGCTCCGTGGACGTGTCAGTCTGGCTCTGCTGGGGCTCCGCCATGCTCTCTGCCAACCCTAGTACCTAATTTCCAAATTTAATTTCCTGCAAGACTGCGGGGCCTGGCTCCCGAAGGCTCCTGGGAAACAGAAGCAACCATCGCAGACTCCGACCAGACAGAAACTCAGGGACCAGGAAGCATGAAGCACAGAGTGATGTCTGAGCCGACCGGGGGTGCCCCTCGCTCTGACACCTGCTGTCCTCCAGCCCCGTCCGGGAGCCACGTCGGGGGCAGAGACAGAAAGGCTCTGGTTCGTAAGTGACGGCTCAGCTCCCGAGTCCCATGGAGCTGGACTCTTGGTTTGATGACTGCAGAACTCTCTGCAGTCATGCCAGGTCGCACGTGTCCCCACCGAGCTGGCAGGGCAGCTGTGGGGCGTCCCCTGGGAGGCGCTGCTGTGGGCTGGGCCTGGGAAGCCTCTCAGACTGGGCGGTATCTGCCAGGCGGCTCTGACCTCGTGATGAGACACCCATCAGCTGCAGCTGTGATGTGACGCTTGGCCTCCTGGTCCCGCAGAGGGATGACAGGCCCTGGGATGAGATGCCCGGAGATGCCTGGAGCCAGCGCCTGCTGAGCGGACCCCAGTGTTCTGGGACGGCAGGCTGGCCAAGGGTGATAGTTCTGTGAGCGGCTTGGCTGGGTACGGGGGTCGGTAGTATTGTGGACATGTAGGTGATTCTGGATGAGACTCCTAGATGGAGTACACAGGTGGCCTCCCCATGTGGTGGGCCTCACCCAAGCAGTCGAAGGACCGAAGAAAACACAAAGGGTAAGGAGGAGTACTCCCTCTGCCTTCCTGTCTTTGATCTGGGACATAGGTCTTCTCCTGCCTTTGCACTTGGACACAGACTGGAGCTTCACTGTTGACTCTCCTGGACCTCCAGTTTGCTGACGGCCGAACTTGGGGCTCTCTGCGTGGGCCAGTCCCTTATAAGTCGCTGTACACACTCAAATCCCCCGTATTGGAGGATTCTCCAGAGAACCACTTCCACTCTACCTATAGGTCCTACTGGCATTCAGGCCTGCTGGCCCCACTCAGCTTGTCTGTATGTTCTGAGACGCCCAGCCTGGCTTTGCTGCAGGCAGACCCTCCCTCCAGAGACGGTGTTCTTGATGGCGTGTGTGCAGGGCATGGCTGCTCAGTTCGGAGGGTCGCAGAGGGCTTCCCGTCTCCTCAGAGGTCAACCTCCTCCAGGGCTGGCCAACGGGGTAGAGGGCCTTCTTTATCCGAATAGAGGGTTCTCTGTATTTCATTCAGTGCTTTTGCCTTGAGATCTACCTTGTCTGATAATCCTGTTGCCCCTGGTTCTGCCTTCTTTAAAAAAAAAAGACTCACCTGGTATAGCTTTGTTCATAATATAGCCAACCTGGGCATTTTGTGTTTGGTGTGTCTCTCGTGAGCAACACAGCTGGATGTAGAAGACGACCCACGTCCTGGGGAATTTATTGCATTTACAATTATTGGGCTGACTGTGTGCTTGGTCTTAGCGCGGCTGTCTGATCTGGGCCTGGGGCTCCCTGGGCCTCGCTGTCTGCCCCTGACACTCTGGCGAGTGCCCACCGGGTGCGTGTCCCCCTGCTGACCATCCTGCAGGTGCACATTCCTGTGGCTTGCAGAAGGGACGTGAGTGCCCGAGGTCATGGGGCGGGTGAATGGAGAGGCAGGAGGGACACCTGGCCTGCTGGGAGGTCTGACATTCCCTGTGTATTTTATTTGTGGGCAGCCCCACGCTTTGAAAATGAAAACACTGTAGCCTGTTTCAGACCCACGCTGTGGAGTAACTGTCTCTTTCCTCCACCCGAGGGCTCCTCCCAGAATTTCCGTTTCTAGCTGCCGTGAATGCCTCTACCTGAACCGTGTGCTGCTCGAGGAATCACTTCTCAGTGGCCACGTTAGGACTTACAACAGCGTGGCTGGTAATTACTAAAAATAGTTTATGTTGGGGGCGCCTGGGAGGCTCAGTGGGTTAAGCCTCTGCCTTCGGCTCAGGTCATGATCCCAGGGTCCTGAGATCGAGCCCCGCATCGGGCTCTCTGCTCGGCGGGCGTCTGCATCTCCCTCTCCCTGTGCCGCTCCCTCTGCCTGTGCTCGCTCACTCTCTCGATAAATAAAATCTTTGGGAAAAAAATAACCTTTAGAAGAAAATATAGTTTATGTTTCATGGTTCCTTTGTTCATCATCATTTCTTCATCTCCATTTTCCCCCTTTCTCCAGTTTGCATTCTGTTTTTGCTGGTGTGCACACTTGAATGGTTTTGCTTTCCCAGAGAGGGTCGGAGGACAACAGTTTCCCCTTCACGTTTGAACGATGGCCGGCTTGGGCCCCAAAGTTCTCCTCTGTGAGCCACTTCCCTCTGGCAGATGGCGCTCCACTGTCTATGAAGGAGAAAGCTACACCCCCTGACGTCTGTCCCACCACAGGCCACCTGCTTTTTCCCACCAGCAACTTGTCCCTCTCAACTCTGGTGTTCAGCATTGTCACCCGCATGTGTCAGGTACGTGACCTCTTGCTTCTTTTAACTGTCATTCCTGCCTGACGTATGGTGATCGTTACGACGAGACCTCAAGTTTTTGTTCAGATCAGAAAAATGTTCTCTCTCTCTTTTTAACTAAACATTTTTATTTAAAGGTGTAAAATGTATTTTATTTTAAAGTAGAATTACATAGGTATAATTTTACCTCTAATTGTATGTAAGGTGTGCAACACGGTGTGTGCAGGGCATGGGACGCGTGTCACACAGGAAGTGATGAGTACTGTTGGGCTTCTCACGGAGTTACAGCTAGGACACCCGAAATCTCTTCTAGGATATTCCCCGTTCTCAGTACAGGCTCGCCTGCTCAGTGTAGTCACTGGGCTGTAGGGCGATCTTGGGACTGAATCATCCTATCAGGAAAACTGGTTCTAACAACGTTTCTTTCCCCATTTCTTGGTCTTGTTTTCCCTATTTTGTCCTCCTAGGACTGGACCTGCTCTTGTTACATGGGATCTGACCCTTTCCAGAATGGTCTGCTCAGCTACACGTAACAAACCCGGAGTAAGTGGCCTAAACCATATGGACATTGGCCGTATTACCTTGTGGATGTTTCCACTTATTCATCAAGAAGCCGGAGGACGGTGGTCCCAGAGTGGGTTCAGTAGCTTGTGCACGGCTTTTGTACCCTCCTTCTGCCCTGCCATCCTCAGTGGGCAGACTTGCTGCCTCTTGATCACGAGCTGGCTGCCGGGGCTCCAGCCATCGGTCACGCACGCCATGTTTAAAGGCAGGAAGCAGGGAATGCCCATGAGGTGTAGAAGGTTCCTTGCCAGCCTGTCCTCCCTCTTTCATAGGACAGGAGAGTTCTCACTCTGGAGCCCCTCAGCAGATGTCCTGCTGGCACAGGGCAGCCCTTGCTCCCGGGGAGACTGGGAAAATGAACTGTTGACGTTCTCAGTCTCCAGAGTAGGGCCCGGGCAGGAGAAAGGGACAGCGCCTGCCGCCCGTCTTCGCGTCGGCCTCTGATGCTACAGCTCAGGCCGAGATGGACATCAGTGCCCCGTCCAGGCTGCTCACGGAGCTCCCTCCCGCTGTCATGCTCCTTCTGGTGAGCCTTACTGCCGACCGCGTCTCTGATTCCCGGGAGCTCTCCCGGGGTCCAAAATTGTTCCTTTCCAGGGGCAGCTGTGTGGGCTGCACGGCCCGCGGGGGCTTTTCCAGCATTGCTTCTGCTTCTCGAGTTGCGGTGCCCTCACTTCCATCCCGCTGCCTTTCGCGGACGACCCGAGTTCTCCGCTGCGTGTTTGTACCAGTAACTAAAGGACTAGCTCGATCAGGATTTATCGCCCGCCGCACAGTCAGTGCATCGCTCGTGTGGCTGGCATGTGGGGTCTTCCCTGCCCTCCTGGCACCCTGGACTGGGCCCTGGCCGCACGCAGGGAGGGTGGTGGCAGACCCTCGTGTGTGTCATGTCTGTACGGCTTGTGGCTGGGCTGGAAGTGTGACCTTGCCTGCCTGTGCTCTGCCCTACACCCGGAGCCCGGCTGCCCAAAGCACTCCCTCCTATGCCCCGCAGCCCAAATGTCCTGTGTCACTGGACTCTGCTCATGACCGTGACAGGGAGGACAGCGGGCTCTAGCCTCCCCTGGGACCTCCGCACTTGGAAGACGTGACTCAGATCTAAAACAGAAGCAAATGAAGGCTCAGGGAAGGGAGAGGGAAGCTGGTTCCAGGCAGGGAACAGCATGTCAGGAAGCTCTGAGGCCAGATGAACTTGCTTTGGGGGGCTGTCCGTGGGGTGGGGAGGCAGTAGGGGGCCAGGCTGGGCAGGGCTCTCTCCAGAGAACAGAAGGCCCAGGTGGGTTATAAGCAGGGTGGTGCCGGGGTGACGTGGTTCATTTAGGACTATCCCTCTGGTGGTCTGTGTTGCAGGACAGGGCAGGTGTGCCCTGGGGGGATTCAGGGGAGAGGAGATGGCGGGTAGACGGGGGGAGGTGGCCCTGGGAGTCAGGGTGCTGGGACGAGTGGGATGAGGGCAGGACTGGTGCTGACCTGCCCGGGGGGCTGCGTCTCTCAGCCTCCAGGCCCTGCTCAAGCCAGGAAGACGGCAAGGCCTGTCTGTGCCCCCCTCCGGCCTCCTCAGGGGCTGTTTCCCCGCCTCGTCTCAGGCACTGGAGGCCCACGGGAAGTGGAGGTAGGTGGAGGGATGGGGTGGGCACAGGGCCAGGGGTGGGGCTCTGTCCTGCGTCTCCCGTGGGAGTCCACAGACCCCTGAGCCCTGGGGTGAGGAGGGCTGCAAGCCAGGGACCAGGTCTGGGGGACCCTGCCCTTGCTGACTCCCCAGAGGGCTTGGCGCCCCCGGCATGCTGGAAGTGGCCCCGGTACAGTGGCCCTGCAGACCTGGGTGCATGGAGGAAGGCAGGCCCGGCCGCCAGGCTGCAGGTGTGGGCTGCGTCCGGGCCCGGGAGGCCAAGGTGCTGGGCTGCATCCCGTCCCTGCAGGGTCATCCGCGGGCGGCTGGAGGAGCGGGTCTCCAGGCAGGGCAGGGGCCGCAAGCCAGGCTTGGGCCAGGTCGCGCGGCCAGCGCCTGGGGCGGCCCTGGGGGTCTACTTCAACGTCGGCTGTGACCCCCTGGTCTCCTGTCGGTCCCCATGCGAGGTCGTGCCCACACTGGCCACGTGAGGGCGCCCGAGCTCCACCCCCTCCCCCGGCCGCTTCCAGAGGCAAAACCCAGGGCTCCGGGCACTCGGAAGGGCTGGGGAGTGTCTGCTCCTGTCCCTGGGGCAGCCCACCCATGCCAGCTGGGCATGGGGTGCCGGCCTGATCGTCCGGCCCACGGATGAGGGCCTGTGGGGAGGAGCACAGTCAACCCGAGGGAGGAGGGCAGGCGCCCCTCCGCCATGCAGGCAGGCCAGGAGGGCTTCCTGGGGGAGGCAGCGTCTTTGGCAGCAGCCCACCTGGAGCTGGGGTCAGGGCTGAGACGTGGTTTCTGTGGTGCTGACGAGGGCCACACCTGTGGACAGCCGCTTGTCCCGTGCTCAACTTGCCCACAGTGCGCTGGTCCGTCTGTGGCCTCCTCCTGTGGCCTTGCACGGAGGCCCCGCCCCCAGCAGCCCAGGAGGAAGCCACGTGAATAATGGATGCTGCACAAACAGACGTATCCGTCCGGGTAGGGGGGAGCTCATCCCTTGTTAATATTTATGAAGACCTCGGCCCTGTCATTCAAGAGCCTCATAAATATTAATTCCCAATTAAACATTTATATGAAGGCGGTTGCTTCTCTTCCCCCTCCAGGAACCTGTTTGAAGCTGGGGCCGGGGTGGGTGTGGGAGCGGGGTCTCCAGGGAGGGCCTGGGGGCTGGAAGCAGTGACATGGGCTTGCAGCAGAGGCCCCTGCTGGGACCTGGGCTGCACCTGCCCCGGGAGGCCCAGCTGCTCAGAGTGGTCTGTGTGGACCTGTCAGGACCGTCGCAAATGTCCCACGGTCAGGACTGTGCCGGCTGCAAATACCACACCGTAAGCTGTTCCCCCGAGAGATCCGTCAGCCACGTACACATTAGTACGATTTACTTGGCCACGGCCATGGGTGAGGGTTTGGCAGAAGGTCTGAAGTTGGCTGACGCCGAGGATCTGCAGGGACCCCCCAGGGGCCAGGGGTGGGGGTCTCCGGCCTGCCCTTGGGTCGTCCTCCACTCTGGGCTATCTTGTTTGTCGTTAGTGGGTTTCGGGTCTGCTTGGTGGGGTGGTCACTGGCGTTCCTCAGTGCCCATGCTCCAGCAGCCTGTCCTTGTCCGCGTCCCCTCCCCAGCCCCAGGTCGGACCCTGTCCACAGGCGGGGGAGGTGCTCTGTGTGTTCCCTCCAGGCCCAGTGGCAGGGGTCCGGGTGGGGCTCCAGCCCACAGGCCTGGGACTGCACTTACCACAGTGGGGGCCTGTAAGGCCCGGCCATTTATAAGTCTGGGGGGTGCGGACCCTCACGGCTCTGCCCTTCTGGATGGCTGAGGCTTTCTGGGGCCCCGGGCCATGGGGCACATGTGCCCTTGCTCTCAAGTGGTGATGCCTCGTGACCCCCAGCCATGCACCATGGTCCCCGCCGTGGTGTGCTTGTAGACCCTCCCCAGGGTCGGACCCCCTCGGCTGGGCCAGGCAGGAGCCGCAGCTGGGCGTTCAAGGGCATCTCTGGCTGGCTGGCGAGCCGCCGGCGGGTCTCTGCTCTGTGGGTGGCTGGGATCTTTCCGCACATGCGGGCCGGCCCCCACGGCTGCTTTCACTTTCTCCTTTACGCTTCTGCCTCCGGTCCATCTGGAACCGGCTTTTTATAGGACGTAACGTGGGAACCCAGATGCACCCCCGTGGAAGGAGCTGGCCCTGCCCCGCAGCCCCCTTTCCCTTTAGGAGTCTGTGTGTCCACGGGCCAGCTCGCTCCCTGGTGGGCATCGCGGGCCACTGCTGAGGTGGTGTGTACCTGGCAGGGTCTGTCCTCACGCCGGGGCTGCTGCTGCAGTCGGCACCCCTGCTTCCGGGCCTTTGTCCCTCCTCAGCGACTTTACAACCGGATTTCCAAGTTTCCTTAAAAAGCCAGAACCGCGGTTTGCGTGGCGGGGACGACTGTGCTGCGTCATGCGTTCTGGCAGTAGCACCCGAGTTCCCGGCGTTCTCTGTGCGCCGCCCGCTGTCCTCTGTGATTGAGTTCCCGCGGCTCAAAGGCCGCGGGGGCTGCTGTGAGCGCGATCCTATTTTCTGGGTGATTTTCACGGGCACGGAGTCACGCTTTCAATTTATGGTGCAGCTCTCGTTAGTTCCAGCCGTTGGTTCATGCCGTCGCATCAGCCACAGGCGGCGGCAGCCGGAGGCCCTGCCTTCCCAGACCTCGGGGTGGGTCTCTGGTGCTTCCAGAATTACGTTACGCAGGGCAACAAGGGACATCCCGACTCCCTGCGGCTCTCCAAGAGACCGTGTCTTGGGTTCCTCTCTCAAGCCTGTGTTTCAAGGGGTTTTCTGGGAAATAGACTTTATCAAGGGAGGGATGTTGCCTTTGAGTTTCCAGAAATTGTAAGTAGGTGCTGAACTACGTCAGTCCCTTGCCGTGTCTGCAGACACGCTCCCCGGGCTGTTCTGCCCTTCTTGTCCTTTCAGGGGACGCGCGAGCCACAGCTGTGCCCAGATCCGGGGTGAGTCTTCCTCTGGGCTGAGCGTCCTCCCCAGTTTTGCCCAGTTTGGTGGAACGCCGCCGATCACAGGTGCACGTTATCTCGCGCACCTCTGAGCACGCCGGGGCTGTCTGTGACCCTGGCCTAGAGCTTCCCGAGCGCTAGTTCTGTTTCACGCTCACCCGAGCACTCTTGCGACCGTTCTTTCCAGCCTTCTTGAATCGTAGAGTTTCGTCAGAGCACCCTCGATGCCAGCGTAAAACTGAAAACCAGAGATGAGTCAGGCGGTCCCCAAGGGCCCACACGGTCAGGAAGGAGCCCCCCGCATCACTCCCAGATGTGCCTCACCCCTGTCCTTTTCTGCCCGGACGTGTCCCCTGGGGGTCCCCCATGCCGTCAGGAGCGTGGGGGACGTGCGCTTCGCACACACGGCACCGTGGCTCCGGGTTTCCTTCCCGGCCGCTGACAGCCCTCCGGACGTGGACGTTGGTGCTTCCCTCCTCGCTCCAGAGCGCGTCAAGGGGAGGCATCTGGACACGCTTCTTCCCCACGTGGCCTTTTGGCATCTTGTTGACACGCCGTGCAGGCTGTCCCGGCCACAAGGGAACGTGCGGGCTGCCCCACGCGGCTGGCCCCCACGCTGCTGCCCACGGCCTGGGATGGGAAGCCGCTGTGTCCACTGGGCGACACCGATCGTCCACAGCCGCTATGTCCTGTCCCACCCTGCCTGCGGTGCTGAGCTCAGTTCTGTCCTGACCCCGCGGGTAAAGGGGCATGGTCCTCACCTCTGGCACTAGCCACCTGTTAGGGACACTGACTCATCGCACTTCTGACTGGCTGCAAACTCAGGGTTCCCGTGGCCCCCCCCACGCCCCCGGGTTCCATAACTCAGTAGACAGACTCACAGAGCCCAGAAGGCCGGGCACTCAGGACGAAGTGCTCACAGAAAGGACAGAGATCAGGAGCAGGCCAGGGAGGAGAGACGTGTGCGAGGCCTGAGCATCCTGGCCTGCCCTGTGGACTCTAGGAGTCGATTGTCTAGAACATTCCCGTGTTCCCCTTGGGCAGCGAGCCCAAGCCCTGGTGTCCAGCTTGTTCCGGGGTCCTATTACGTGGGCGTGATGGATTGGATCGCTGTCCCCAGCCCTCCCCTCAGTGGGCTGCCCCCTGCCCTGCGTGGTCTCTCTGGTGACCAGCCCCTCCCGGGAGCTCAGGGGAGGTCGGTGGCTTCAAGACAGTCCTGCCCGCTGGGAGCCCAGGGGTTTAAAAGCTCTGCCAGGAGCTTGGCCACCAGCAGACAGACTCTGATTCCATGCAGCCTGCTTCAGTGCTGTCAGACCTGGGCCCCGTGTGCAGCTGGGACATGGAGGGAGGTGGAGGCGTGCTGTGGGGTTCCAGGACCCCCCTTTATTCAGGGCACCAGCGCCGTTCAAAGCCGGGTGGGAGGATCAGCTCTCCCTGTTTGGTTCTGGACAAGCTGACAAGGAGAGCTAGGCCCTGGGGGCTGGACTGGAGCAGCAGTGAGGACCGCGGTGCCGTGGCATGAGGTGTGTGCAGCGGGGAGCGACCCCAGGGGACGGGGCAGACAGCCGTGTGGGATGATCCCCCAGGATCACCCAGGGAAAGGGGGAACCCGGGCTCTGTGTGCACTGTCCTGAGGCAGGTCACTTCACAGGCCTGGGGGCTCCCGGGGGCCCAGCGAGCCCCCAGGCCCTGTGCCCCCAGCAGAAGCAGAGTGGGCAGTGCACGTGTGAGGGGACCTACGTGAGTTCGCTTCTTGGTGAGTCCCGGACAGAGACGCCATCAGGCGAGTCGTCTTGCGAAGGAAACTTGATGGCCGCAGGTGTCAGATCATGGACTGACTCCGAGCAGGGCTGGGTGGGTTCCTTTTATTTAGGGTTAGGATGAGGACTCAGAAAGGGGGGCCTTGTCATCGCAGGCGGAGGCGGGCGGAAAGACGCGCATGCCCCTTAGGGAATCACCTTAGACACGCAGGGCCCATCCCGTAAGCGAGGCTTGCGCTCCTCCTCGGCCGGAGTCAGGGTTGTGAGGAGGTCTCTGCGTGGGTCCCTCCGTGGGTCGCTGCATGGGTCCCTCCACGGGTGGCTGTGTGGGTTCCTCCGTGAGTCCCTCCGTGGTGCGTCAGGGCAGGCGTGAGTCAGGGGTGAGCTCTCACGGGTCTGCGGGAAGCTGTTTGAGGCCAGTCATGGCCTGAGGTGTGTGTCCCCCAGAGTCACACGAGGGGGCCCTGCACCCACCATGGGATGACGTTTGCGGGTGGGCCCGTGGGGATGGTCAGGGTTAGGTGGGTCTGGAGGATGGGGCCCCTGCGTGGGATCCCTGCCTTCCTGAGAGGGAGCCGGGGATCTGCAGGGGCTTGAACCTCAGACTTGCGACCTCCGGGACTGTGAGGAAGACGTGTCCGGGTTTAGGCATTTAGCCTGTAGAGTTGGGGCCACTGGAGTGGACTGAGGCAAGGCCCTTCTTCTGGTCCTTGGCACAGTCTCCACCCTCCTGTCTCCAGGATGCCCCTGGGCTGGGCACTGTCACCATGGGACAGGCCTCTGCTGTCCTGCCTGGGGCCCTGGTCACCCGCTGGCCACAGCCTGCGCCTCCCGCCTCCCTCCGCAGCAGGGGCTGGGCAGGGCAGGCTCTGAGCTGAGGCCTGCAGGCTCAGCGGTCGTCTCCCCGGAGTCTCCCTTGCAGAGCCGGAAAGACTCGAACCTGAGCCTGGAGGAGGGCGGGGAGGGGACATGCGATGTCCTGGAAGGGCTCCGCGGAGTGCCTGGCCCCGGGAGGCTCTGCGGCTCCTCCTGAAGGCCCAGGCTGTGGCGGGGGTAAAGATGGCGTTGGGCTGCATCCAGGCCTCTGGCGTGGAGTCCTGGCCCCGTCCTGAGGACCACAGCAGCAAGTTCACGGTGAAAGGAAGTGCCTGTGGAGCAGGTTGGCCTCCCTCAGCTGGGGCTGCCTGCGTACCCCACCCCCTGCTCTGCAAAGGGCCCAGCACACGGTGGGCATCAAGGACAGCTGGTGGAGGATGGATGGAAGGTGGGGTGCAGGGGTCGGGGATGCGAGGGTGGAGGGAGAAAGCAGTGCAGGGAAGGAGCGGTGGGGTGCAGGGATGGGTGAGGGTCATGGAGGAGAGAGAGCTAGAGAGAGGGAGGAAAGGGAGAACAGAGGATGGAGGGGTGGAGGTGGTGGGTAGAGAAGTAGAGGATGGAGGGGTGAAGGGAGGAGGGTGGAGAGGTGTTGTGTGTCAGGTGAGGGATACGGGGGGGTGGAGATGAGAGGTAGGGGCGGAAGGTGTGGGTTGTGGGAAGGAGGGGTGGAAGGTGGAGGGGTGGCACTCCAGTGGGCCTTGTGGGGGTCTTTGCTCACGTGCAGGCCCTCTGCCGCACCCCTCCTTTCTGTCTGTTCTCTCTGAGCCCCAAGGGAGCGTCATTCTGGGGCAAGGTCAGGCGTGGTGGTGGGGCTGGCTCAGTCCGTGCTGGGCCCCGCTTCGGGGGAGGGCGGTCCCACACGGCCTGGTGCTGGGGGGAGGTGGAGCTCCCTGGACCCCAGTCCCTGGTCTGGCAGAACCGCGACCCGTCCCCGCGTGGCCCCAGCCGTCGGTGGGGTTGCCGGCTCTGTGGGCTTGAGGCCGCTGGCCTGACCGCTGCTGACCGCCAGTGCCCAGCACCCCCTCCCCACCCCCCTGCCCCAGCTCCTCAGGCTGTGCAGAGAATGGGGGTGGGGCCCAGCCTCGTTAATTATTCAGTGATTTAAATGAGATAGCAAAGGCTTTCTATGGATTTGCATAGAAAAGCCATGATTTCCAATCTGTCCTGAAGGCGGGCATCTCTGTGTCCGGAGCTCTGTGCACCAGGGAATAGAGGTCAGCGGGAGGGGGGACACATGGCAATGGCCCGGAGATGCGCCTGGCGATTTATACTCCCACCTGGCCATTACTCCTGCTCCCGCGGCGGGACTGTGCTCAGTGTATACAATGTTAAGGTACCATAAATAAGAGGCAGGAGGTCAGCAGCCGTGGGAAGTGTTGCCTCTGCTTGTCCCGTGGAGGTGGGGGAAAGAGGCACAGAGGTGGGGGTGGGGGTCAGCATCCCCAGTGGCCTCAGTTCTCCCGTCCCCGGTGCACTAGGACCACAGGCCCCTGTCCTGGGGAGCTGCCTGGGAGCTGGCCGGGGAGCCCAGGGCACCCCAGAAGGCAGCAGCCAGAACTGGGTGGACAGGGGCCCTGTCGGGGGTGGGGCTCAAGGGGAAAGGGCCTCCCCCACGGTGGCAGGGTGCCGCCTGGGCCCTCCTGCCTCCTCCCCAGGGTCGCAGGGGGAGAAACCCCATCTGAAGGCATCTGGCTGCCCACCTTGCTGCCTGTGTGGCCCCCTCTGTGTGGATCCTGTGCGAATCCCAGGGTGCTGTAGCCCGTGTGTCTCAGCTCCTTCCTGCCCCGGGCCCTGGGCTGCGAGCTGCCCCAGTGGGTCTGCTCACAGAAAGGATGTGCTCCCCTGCTTTCCTGCTGGTGGGGGCTGGGCAGCTGAGCCACCCCCAGGGCCGGGTGGGGAGCCCCATGGAGGCATTGGCAGACAGGGGCTGGCACGGCGCTCTGGGCTGAATGGTGTTGCCCCAAGTTCCTCTGTTCAAGCCTGAGCCCCGGTGCGGCTGCCTTTGGAGAAGAGAAGCAATTAAAGTTAAATGAGGTCAGAAGGGCTCTGCCCTCCGTCCACTCACAGGAGGGTCCCGGCCAGACGCCCTGTCCTGGCCGTGGTTGGCTGGCTTGCACGGGGCCAGACCCAGGCAAGGAGAGGAAGGGAGGGCCCCACCCTCCTGCACGGCCAAGCCTGTCCCCTCAGTGTGGCTCCGTGGCTCTGTGTGCGGTCTCAGAGCTGGCCCCGCTCATCTGTCTCCATCTGTCGGCCCTGCTGTGGAGACCTCAGGCTGGGGTCTCGTCCAGGCTGGCGGACAGTCGGTCCTCGGTCTCTCTGTGCCGGCTGAGCCCGGCGGGAGGGGAAGATGGATGTTTGCTCTTACAGACCCTCCATCAGCGCCGGCATCCCGGGCGCCCTAGCCTGGCCGTGTGGAGGAAGATGGATTGGCCTGACTTTGTGGAGAAACTGGCGGAGGATTTAAGCGCCTAGTGAGTGACAGCAGATGCACGGCTGCCTCTGGCGGGTGACGGCTCAGGCCGGGGCTCCTGTGACCAGCCGGGGTCACCTGTAGAATCAAAAGATGACAGATAGCCAGTGACCCCCTTCCCCGCGTCCTCCGCTCGCTCTTTCACCTGGGACGCACGTCTTTTTTCTTTTTAAATTGCTTTTTATAGGAATTCTTTATACATTCCGGATTCTGATAACTCATGAGCCCCGTGCACGGCCAAGCTCTTCCCCAGGCCCGTGCTTGCTCTCCTCCGTGCTTTCCACATTCAGAGGTTTTACTTTTAAGAGGGACAAACTTATCAACGTGCTCCTTTATTGTTTGTTATTTTGTGCGGTAAGAAATCTGTTGCTCCACCAGTGTTCTGAGCAGATCCTCTCTGTTTTCTCCTAAAAGTTCCGCAGCGTGGCCGGTCGCCTTCTGGTCCTCCGCGCACCTGGGAGTCGGCGCGCGCGGGTGTTAGGGAACCGAGTCCTTCCGGCCTCGCTTGTTAAACTGGCGTTTACCGCAGGTGGTACGGCACGTGGCTCCTGACCGTGTGCAGCTTTTTCAATTTAAACTAATTAACACGGAATGAAATGTAAAAGCAAAATGTAAGAAAAGCCCAGCTGGGCTGGTCCTATTTCAAAGGCTCAGCGGTCGCGTGTGAAAATGAGCCAGGGCGGGAGAGGAGGGAAGACGCAGGGAAGCGGTTCACTGGCCCGGGTGCCAAGGAGGGCGCTCAAGGAGGGGCCAGGCCTCCCCGAGGGCCCCCGACCACTGCAGAGACCCCACACCGTTCCGAGTGCCGAGCCCTGGTCCTGCGTGCTGCGTGCCCCAAACCAGCGGCAATCAGCGTGGCAATCAACAGAGTCACAAAACCCAGTTTCAACATGGAAAACCGCTTCTCAGGAGTTCATCCTCACGGGGGAAAGTGTGAGCAGCAGAGAAAACATTTCCACGTGCAGGGGAACGGCTGCCTTGGAGCTGCGGGAGACGCTGCGGGAGACGCTGCGGGAGGGAGTGTCACGCGGTGCGGCCGCTGGGCGGACCCGGCAGACATCGGGATTCCACGTGTGGCCTCTCCTGGAGCCTTTGCTGCCAAGACCTCGCGGGGGAAGGACTCTTGGAAGCCGGTGTCTGGTGTCCTCAGACCTGACCCCACGTCCCTTTGCGCTTGGCTGAGCACGTCCCACGTCCCCTCACTGAGGTCGATCACGGCCGTGAGCACCACCAGACCCCCAGCCCTGTGAGCCTCCCGGTGAGTCACGGACCCTGGGGGGTCCTGGGGGCTCCGATACAGTCTCTCCCTCCATTGGAGCCCCGGTCAGAGCACCACAGACCTGCCCTTCTCTCCTTCCTGACTCCTTGGGGTGCAAACACCCTCCCTCCCTCCCGGTTGTCTTCTGGGGGACTCGGTGGCTTTCTCGCCAGCTGTGTCCCAGCTTCTGGTGCATCTGTGCACTGATTTAAAAAATGTTAATTTTAATGGTTTTTGAAATAATATTTTAATAATTTATATGTGTATCCATCAAATTATTTGCATCAGTATTATAATTCGTATTTTGTAAATATCGCATATTTACATCAGAATAAAGTCCCGAGTTCTTATTTTATCCATTTTAGCTCGATCCTTTGCTATGGGGGTGGGGGGGGGCTCGCTGGGGTGTCTCTTGTTCTTTGGCCGCTTCTGGGTCTCAGGACAGACAGTCCTGTTCTTTCCCTCCCTGGCGGTTTCTCCAAGAAGCTCGGTTCCTTGTGTTGATTTTTAATTCACTCATTCGTGTTTGAGTATGTGAACCGTGGACGTCATTCTCAAAGTCAGATCCATGCCCAGGAAGGTTTGCCTGGAGGACTGTCTCCCCGCTCCTCCCACCCCGTTTTGCTCCCCGTTCCCTCGGCCTCTCTGACTTACTCTTCCTTGTCTGTTTGCACAAAGGAGCAGACCGCGGAGCTCCGTGGGGTCTCTCTCCCCCTCACACAGACGGTAGCGTGCCAGACGCTCTTCTGCTCTCTGCTTTATACCTGGAAGTCAGGCCACAGCCCGGGTTCATGGGGGTCTTTGCCCCTTCATGGGGGGCTGCCGAACCCCCATGGTGAGTCACACTTTATCCAGCGCTCTCCCGTGGCCAGCTGGGGTGGCCCGTGGTACCCAGCGGCCACCAACGCCACCGCAGCGAGTCGCCGTGTGTCTATGTGTTTGGGGCTGGAGCCCTGGGAGGGGTGGCTCGGTGCGGAGGCAAGTGCGTAGTTCAGTTCTGTGAGATGCTGCTGGGGTCCCCTCCAGGGGCCCGGCCTCGTGTCCCCCAGCCGCACGCGCAGCATGTGGTCAGGCCTTTCTGATTTCACCCCTGTGAAACGGTGTCTTGTGTTCTTGTTTTCACTGAGCTCAAATCCTCGTAACACAGACTTGACGATTTTAGCCGCTTCCAAGAGCCGAGCTCAGGGGCGTGAAGTGCATTCCCACCGTCCTGCAGCCGGCGCCACCGTCCGTCTCCAGAACCTTCTCCCCTTCCCCGAGCGGAAGCTCGGCCCCCTCCCCGGCGCTCCCGTCTACTTTCTGTGCCTGTGGATGCGACTCCCCCAGGCCCTCGTGTGAGTCTCACACAGACCTTGTCCCTTCGTGACAGGCTGAGGTCACGGAGCAGCGCGTCCTCCCGTGCCCCCACGTGGGATCCCGTGTCCGGAGGTCCTTCCTGTTTGAATCCGCGGACCTCGAGGCTGCTTTCGCCTGCACTCTCTGGTGAGGCGCGTCCCAGTTCTGGCATTTGAGTCCAATGTGGGGTTGCCTGTCGGGACCATCTTCGCTTCCTTTTTTGGGGGCTTGTCTGACTGCATCTTCTGTCCATTTCTCCAGCGGGTTCTCGTCCTCCCCCTCCAACGTTCAGGAACTGTTGGTAGGTTACAGTACTGACCTTGTCTGTGACACGACTTGCAAATGTGCAGGTGTTTTACCACTTTGTCAGTCATCTCTTGGCTTCGGGGTGGTTTCCCTGTAGAATTCATCCGTCGCTTACTGCATCTGGGTTTTGAATCCTGTGAGGAACACTTGCCCCGCACCAGCATTACGAGGATTCCCCGTCTGCTCTGGCTCCGGTCCGGGTTGCTCTCTGGGTCCCGGGGCCGTCGGGACCTGGGTCGTGTGTGTGGTGTGAGGTAGGGATCTCATCGTCTTTCCCACGTGGCTGCCCCGTTGCCTCATGGTCTTTCGGAACAGACTGCGGAGCTTCTGCAGCGGCCCCACTGCTCTCCATCCCCGCCAGACGCCCGTGGGAGGGTCGGGTTCTCCGTGGCCGCGGCTGTCGGCAGTTGTTCTCGGATTTTCATGTGGCCGTTTTGACGGGGGCGCCGTGGCCGCTCCTTGTGGTTTGGACTTGCATTTCCCGAGGCACAGGTTGTACCGAACGTCTTCTCATGATGGGTTACCGTCAGGCTCTCTTCCTCACTGAGGGTCTCTTGCGCGTTTTCTCGTGGACCATTTCTATTATCTTCGCGTAGTCCCGATCTCTCTTTCACAAATTCTAGACACCAGCCTTTAGTCAGACATGCGGTGGCCAGGATTTTCCTCCTCGGACTTGTCTTATCAGCCTCTTAACAAGGTCTTTTGCAGAGAAGAAGGCTTCCATTTTGATGAAGCCCCGTTTATCAGTTTTTTGGCTGTTTCTTTAAAAATGAAGAGTGCCCTTAGTCTGGCCCAACGATTGCACTCCTCGGCTTTTACGTTGGAAACCTGCCGGTGAGCGCTCACAGCCGTCCTGCTCGTAATATCCCCCAACCAGGAGCGACCCGATGTTCTTTGGTGGCTTAGCTGTCTAATGGCGTTGGCTAATCCGTCGGTTCTGAATCCGCCGAGATGCTGGACATGCCTCCCTTGTTCCTAATCTCGGAGGAAATTCCTCACTGTGTCCGCACTTGGTGGGATGCAGGCTTTAGGACAAGGTCTGAGTACAGGGCCTGTGCGTGGAGCCTTTGCTGCGTGTGTGCAGACATGCATACTGTGCCGTCCCTGTGTGTCAACACCGAACCAGCTTCGTGTTCCCGGGGCGAGCCCTCTCGGCCGTGGCGCCTTGTCTTCTTTGTGCGGTAGTGCGTGTCCTCCCACGATGCTTTCCGTCGTGCTTCTGCCTTAGTGTTTATAAGCGAGACTGCACTGTAGTTTCCGTGTTTTATCCCACACAAGATTGTGGTTCCAGTGTTACATTTGCAGGTTTTCCTTCTTTTTCGCGATCTCGATCCGTTTGTGAGATACTGGCCCTCTGATCTTTGAAAATTGGGTAGCACTTTCCTGTGAAATCACCTGGGCCCGGGGCCTTTTCTTCAGGCGCCATTCTCAATTTCTTCTTAGGAAATTATTCTGTTTATCGTTTTTATCTCTAGTCGGGTCAATTTTAGTAATAGGTATTTCTTTAGGAATTTATCCCTCTTATCACATGCACTGGCTTCCCGGGATTTTCATAACAAAGTGCTACAAACCAGAGGGACTTAAAACAATGGAAATTGTCTCCCATTCTGGAGGCGGGGAGTGGGAACAAGATGTCAGTGGGACCACAGTCCCTCTGAAACCCAAAACCCACAGGGAACCCTTCCCTGCCTCTTCCTAGCTGCCGGGGTTCTGGCCACGTTTGCTCCTTCTTGGCTTGCGCGGCGTCACTCCCATCTCCACAGCTCTTCCCCCGGCATCTTCCCTCTGTGCGTGGGCCTCAAATGCCCCTCTTCTTCCCCAAACACCAGGAACACCAGGGCTCACTCTTGCCAAGGAATTAAAGCGACGCGACGGGACCTCCGCGTGAGCACTTGCACTGACAGCCCCATCTCCAGAGAAGGTCACGTTTGAAGGCACTGGAGGTTAGGACCTCAACATATCTGTTTTTGGACAGGGGACAGACCATGTAACCCGTAACACCTGTGTTTTCAGATTTATTTGCTGAGATGTCTGCAAACTAACCCCACGACTTTAAGGTTTCCTCTTCTCCAATGGTTGTTTTCTCTTGTTACGTCTTATTTCATGCATCTGAGCTTTCTATGTTTCACGATTGGGCCACTTACCAGTCTGCCCATTTAGTTAATTTAAAAAAATTAGGCTTTTGATTTATTAATTAGGTCGAGTGTTTTTCTGTTCCTCTACCTCATTAATTTCTACTTTTATCTTTATTATTTCATTCCTTGAGCTTTCTTTCGGTTTATCCCACGGTTCGATTTCTAGCTGCATGAGCTGGGAATTTTATTGCTTCTCGCACTCTTTCATGTTAATTGATGGAAGCGTTCACGTTTTGAATTTTCCTTTGATCACTGCTGTAAGTGTATCCCATGGAGCCAATATTATGTATCTCCACCGTCACCATCCTTTAAAAAAGTAATTTCAGGGCTCATTTTCACCTTCACCCAAGAATTTTTTACAGATTAAAAATGTTTTCCAGAATTTTTCGTTTTGTCAGGAATGTCTCGTTTTACCGTACTCCGATCGAGACTGCCGGTTGTGGTGTTTCCACTTCCTGGGCTTACCGGTTTTTAGTGACGGCATACGGGATCTGTTTCTGGGAATGCCCGTGAGCGGCGCGTCTGGAGTCCTCCAGGCTTAGGCTGTGTGTGTGCAAACGTCAGCCGCCCCGCACCTCTGTGTGCGCAGCTTTTCTCTGCCCTCACGCGTCCCTGAGTCCCGAGTCTCCCCTCCAGGAAGAACCTGGAACCCAGCTGTGAGGACAGCAGGTGGCTGGTGTCCCCCGGCTCCAGCGCCCCCGGGGCCCGCTGCATGTTCGCACCAAGCGGCCTCGCTCCTGGGCCTCCCTGCCGTCGGCAGCGCCGGGGCTGGCAGGGTTGGGGGGAGGTGGCGGCACCTGGCCAGGTTTGCCCCACGTGGGACGCCTGCTGCGCAGGCTGCGAGCGTCCGCCAGGCCGAGACTGTGTCTGACGTGTGTCTCCCAGTCTGAGGCTCTTCCTGCCCGATCCCGTGTCCCCACCTTTATCCTGGAAAGGTGTCCCCCGATAAGCCTCCTGTGGTCCGACTCCATCCCCTGCTGCCTGGGGAGGGCCTGCGCCGACACCTTCCTCCCCACTCACCTGGTCTGTCCCACTCTGGGGTGCCGACCGGGAGCTCAGCTCCCATGGCCCCTTGCGAGTTCCGAGCTTTCGTCTCCCAAACGTGACTGCTGTGTTAGTCGTTGTGCAACGTTTTACTTTTGTTGGGAATTGTGTCTTCTGGTGTTAAAAGTCCTTCTTTGTCATATTTAGTGTTTTTTGTCTTCAATTCTACTCTGACTGCTTCTGGAGCCTTCTCTATGTCTAATGTGTCTTTAAGACAATCAGTGCCACTAGCGGTAGCTTTTTGACTCGCTTTATTTTGCGTGTCTCTCCTGCTCACAGCGTGTGGCTGGGTGCGCTTGTGAGCCAAGCGGAAATCTGTCCCTTTCACCGTGAGTCAAGCCCATGGTCACTTACTGACGTGATGTACGTGTTTGGTGCGATACTTTACAATTACATGCGCTGTGATACTTTCCTGGTTTGTTCTTTGCTCTTTTAGTTTTGCCGTTTTTCTTAAACGATTTGTATTTTTAGTCTTATGATTCCCTCTGTTCTTACACTTTTTAAATGCTCCTATTTCCGTTCCCCCCGTTTTCTTATTTAACATTTCAGCGTTGGTTTGCCGCTTTTCAGTGGAAACCAGCTCCTGCCAACTGCCTTTCCCTCTTCTCTGCTTCCGACGCGTCTCACCCGAATGTGAGTAGGTTAGTGTCCGTCCTCCTCCCCACATTCACTGTTTTGCTCAAGTCTTTCCCTCCCTGTCCCCTTTCCAGATGGATGAAGTTAGTCTTCTGGTACATTCCTCAGGAAGGGCTCACGGCGCGGAGTTTCCCGAGTTCCTGTATGTTTGGAGCTGTTGGCTGTGGCCCGGGCGCTTGGAGGACGCGGTGGTTGGACACCGGTGCTTTCCTGCCCCACTGAACTCCTTCATCCTGAAAACAAGCATGAGGTGTCCGGGTTAGAGGAGGCCCCGCCCGTGATTTCGTCACTGAAGGCCTCCGTGTCCGTCCTGTGTCGGTCCCTACGGCCCGTGTCCACGCGAGCAACGTGGTGCAAAATTCCTATGAAATGGGGGTTTTGTGTTGCTGGAGGGCCCTGGGCTCCTACAGGAGCTGCTGCCCCGCCCCCGCTCCACCCGGCCACGGTCTCTCTGGGAGGACAGAGGGCTCTGGCTTCCAGCCCTTCCGGATGTGAGGCAAGGGCTCTGGCATCTGAGTGTGGCGAAGGGAGACCTGGCTGGGGTCCCCGGTCCTGGGCGCTTCGCCGTCTTGGACTCCAAGGCTTGTCTGCTCTCAGGCGCCCTAACGCGGGCGGCAGGCACGGCTGCTCCGAAAGCCACGGGGCTGGAGACACGGACGTGTTCTCCGCAGATGCACACGCGCTCCGTGCGGACTCTGACCCGACACCTCGGGGTGGGGCCACACGGCCGCTTCACTCTGTGGTTATGTTCGAGAAGTCGCCAGCTCGTCCCTTTCCTCGTGGGACCTGTGTGTGGTTCATCTTGGAGACGCAGGAGAGTCCCTGTGGGGTGTCTCAGGCTGCATCATCTCAGGGCAACCGCCCCAGAGGTCCACGGGGATGGGCGTTCCAGGCGTGGGCTGGCGCCTCTCCTTTCTGGGTTACGTGTCGGCCGGCGTCCGGCTGTGCGTCTGCTCTCCTCGCCCGGGGCTGCCGCTGGGCGCCTTCCTCCTGGGCTCTCCACCTCTGTCTCTCTGGCTCTGTTCGCTTCCATCATTGTCTCATTTTCGCACTCGGGTGCTTTCCTACTTTGCGTTAAGGCCATTATTCAGTTGTTTTTATATATATAGAGAGAGAGTGCGGGAGAGTGGGAGGAGGGGCAGCGGAGAGAGGGGCTCTGGGACTGGCCGCTAAGCGCGGAGCTTGCCGCAGGGCTCGATCCCGTGACCCGGAGATCATGACCTGACGAGAGTCGCACGCTCAGTGATGGTCCCCCAGGCGCCCCTCCTTCAACCTTGATGTCTGCTCCTTCTTGGCCGCCTCAGGGAGCGCATGGAGCCCGGTTCGGGGCAGGACTCAAGGTCTTCGTGCCTCGTTGTTGCTGCCGCCGAGGAAGGGGCTTGTTGTCCCTGTGCTGGTTTTCACGGTCTGGGCTTTGTGCTGACTTAGAAGAGGCGTCATTTCCTCCTGTTCCTTCCGTGGCTCTGGGGGGCCTGGCGGGACCCGGGGTTCGGCGGCGCCTCTCCCATCGCTGTCACCCAGTCCGGTTTCTTCAGTGGATCTTTGCGCGGGCGGCGGGAGCAGGAGACGCTGCTCCTCCAAACCTGGGGTTCCTCGTGTTCTGACAGGACCCAAAGCTTCCCTCTCTGCCCCGTCCTGCCTCTGCTGCCCGGTCCCCAGAGGCACACCCGGTGTCCTTCCGGCTCCTCCCCGCTTCTCCGGAAGCGTCGCCTTTCCCAGACCCGGGAGCCCTCGCAGGAGCCTTGAAGCCCCGCGTGCTGGGTCCTGCTCCGAGGCCGGGTCGCTGCGGACGGGGGCACAGGGTGGGCCGCAGTCCTGTCCCCGCGCCCGTGCCTTCGTGATTCATGATTATCCCCGGGCTGCTCTTCCTCTCTGCAAAAGTGTGCAAAGCCCCTGCCGGGACCCCTTCTTTCTTTTCCCGCGTCACTCGTCTGCTGTTCTGCAGTTGGGCGTTTCTCGTGCTCCGATCAAGCCGCCCGGGGAGGGGCTGCCACACGGTTCTGCTTGTCCCCCCACGGATTCCGGTGGCCACACACCGTGACGCAGGCCCGGGCGGCTTCCGTTCTCTGGTGCCCAGACGTCCGTGGGACGGCGAGGGCCGGGCAGGTCTTTCTCACACGCTGGAGGACCAGTCGTTCCATTTTCTGTGATCGCTCGTCTTGCTTGTAAATTCTCCACCGTGGGCCCTTCCCTCACCGATCCCCAGGAAGTCTCTCCATGTCCGAAGAATTGGGACGCGCCGCCCTGTCCCCACGTTCGCAGGCCGTCTGCCGGGTGTGCTGATGGAGGACACGTCGCACGCTTTGAGTGCAGGGAGGGTGGTGAGGCCTTACTGTGCACTTGGGAACGGGGGAGTTTGAGAACGGGGCCTTCGGAGCGGAAGGCCGGACTCAGGGACACTGGGCTCTCTGCCCGGGGCGCGGGGCCTGTGGGGACACAGGGAGGCAGGAAGCCTGAGGGTGTGTGGTGGGGGCTCTTGGATAAAAGGAGGCTGATGACGAACGTAAATGTGAATGCATAATCTGCCGGTTTGCAGAATGCGGGGCCATTTGCATAAATATTGTTTGAGGAAAGCAATTAGTGGTTCATTTACATGCAGCCAAGTAGCAATTTGCACTTTTTTCCCCTGGAAGGAGTTCTTTGCCTGTGCACAGATTTGATGCCTTGCGACTGGCCTTCTAATAGTGGGGCGCGATCATGTTTTATTTTTGGTTCTTCTCTCGGTTTCCTGAAATAATACAACTTTTCATTTTCAAAAGGAAGTTGCTCCGTTAAAGGCCTGGCCTGCGAGCCTGCACCCCTGCCCCCCTCCCCACCCCGCCAGTTGGCCCCGTTGGAGAGGTTTCCACATTCCCATTCCAGTGGGGCAGAGACGGGAGTGAGCAGGGTCGTCTGGCCCCAGGGTCTGGGCGAGAGCGCTCCCTGGGGTGTGGGGCTCTTGGGACCCAGAGTCCCCACGGCGCAGGGCACGTGGGGCAGCCTCTGCACACCAGCCTGCCCCTGGCTCCTCCTGGCCCTGCTCATTTCCACACCTCCCCGGAGGCCTCCCCCACTCCTGGGCACACCGTGCTCTTGACTTCTCCAATCGGTGCGCGCAGCCCAGTGAGCTCTCGCCTGTGCAGCGGTGTGGACCCCCGTCTTGGGTCAGGCTGCGGGGCAGGACGGTCTGCCTGAACTGGCATCCCCAATGGTGGGGTCTTCGTTCAGAGAGACGGGGCATGTCCTGGCATCTGGAGGCTCCGGGGGCATGTGGAGTCCCCGTGCCCAGCCCGTAGCAGAGAACGCCAGCCAAGCCTGGCCTGCCCCCCTGGACCCGATGAAGATAAGTCTTAGCCAAAGCCTTAGCCTCCCCTTGTAAAAGAAGAAAACTTTGCCCTGGACTCTCTTAAAAACGGTGAGGAGGACTTTATCCAAGGCCATTGCAGTAGAGGGGAGGGGGGCTTGATTTGGCGTCGGACGGTGACCGATGCCCGCTTGTCGCCAGCGTGCCGGGGGAGCAGATGACAGGAGCGTCACCAGCAGGAGGAGACCCTGACTGTCCATGGAAGGTGAGGGACCTTGAGAAACGGACTTAGCCGGATTCTTTGCTCACACTGGACTCAGCTGGCCAAGGCTGAGGCTGACGGAGGTTTGGTCAAAGAGGGGTCCTTGTCGCCCCCAAGGGTCGTGGCAAACAGATACAGCACGTGCCCTCCCTGGGGAAGCGCCCCTGCAAGGCTGGGTCACAGCCAGGCATCCCCCGGTTTCCAGGGAGTCCCACCGTGAGCAACGTGAGGCTCCAAGCAGAGAAGGTCTATCGGAACCAAAGTTCCTGCGGGAAGGACCCGGTGGCGTGGCGCTGGCCCCCTGACTGGAGAGAGACGCCCGGCATCTCAGAGAAACAGGGAGACGTCTTCCTGGAAAGAAAACAAATGAACACGAAGAACAGATCCAATACGTCTTCCCAGACGGGCTTGTGGATGAGGGACGCGCCGTGGAGGAGGGCACAGTGGAGCTGTGAGGACAGACCCCCAGGCCCTGCACCCCTGTGCTGGGATGGCAGGGGGAGTCCCTGGGGGTAAGGCAGGGGGTGACGGGCCAGCAGGCTTTATGGGCCTTTCCAGGGCCGAACGCAGACGCAGCCCCCTCCAGGAGCCGATAGGATACACTTAAACAAGCAAACCCCGGCCTTGCCCCCTGACCCGCAGAGCACGCCGTGGGTCGTTCCCAGATACTGAGAAAACCCCGAGGGCTTCCGAGGTTGGGCGGGTGGCGAGGGGTCGCCCAGCCTATTGAAAAGGAACAGGGGCCAGATTGACTGAGGCCTGCCTTCTCTGCGTCGGGCGTGACCCATGAGGACCGCAGGGTCTTCTCAGTTCAGAGACGACCTCCGCGGACGACCGTGACGAGTGTGTGAGCGGGAAATGAAGACATTCAGCTACCGCAGTCCCCGGCGGGCAGCAGGGGCCCGGGGGTTGTTCTAGGGTTGGAAGAAAGTGACTTACGGGATGTCGTGTTGAAAGGACACTGGGACCCTGCCTAATGCTCGACGCTCTCGGCAAAACTCGAGCTTCAGTCCGTGTTTGGTGGGTCGGTAGGAAGCCAAGAGCCGACTGGAGACGGGCTGTGAGTGTTTCAGAGCTGGGTAAGCCGGGGATGGAACAAGATAAACCTTTTCCCTAAAATAAAGAGGAAAAGGGGAAAGGGAAACAGGTAGAAAATGAAGAGTAAGGTGTCATTTTACCAGGAATAGTAGTGTGTGCCGGGGGTAGACTTCCAGACTGAACAGAAATAACAAGTTCTAACTAAAATGTTGCTTATGAAACATATGCTTAATGTACGCTAGGACAGTAAAGCAGAGAACACTGAAGAAAATCTGTTAAAAATGCCAACACAGGGGCGCCGGGGTGGCTCAGGCGTTAAGTCTCTGCCTTCAGCTCAGGTCATGATCCCGGGGTCCTGGGATCGAGCCCTGCATCAGGCTCCCTGCTTGGCGGGAAGCCTGCTTCTCCCTCTCCCACTGCCCCTGCTTGTGCTCTCTTGCTGTCTCTGTCAAATAAACAAATAAAAATCTTAAAAAAAAATGCGAAAACAAAGTCAGCAGTCCTTGTAAAAATACTTACATCATACAGAATCAAGTTCAAGGCAAAGTATTTAAAAGGGACACAAAGGGGGGCATTTCCACGTGGCAAAGGAGCAGCTCCTGGAGAATCCTGGAGGGTCGTCTGTCTGCTGACGTCGAGTGTGAAGCACGGGAGCGCGGGCGTCTGTCGTCCTGGCAGGACGCAGCCCCCACAGTGGAAGAGAACGGACCACGGGAGTGATCCCGGCAGGCGAACGGACAGGCGTGAGTCTCTTGTTGACATTGGAAGTGGACAGATGAAGACTTTCAGCTCAAGGAGCAAGAACAGGAACAGGCTCGGAGAAGTGAAGTGTCGTCCTCACGGCCGCCGTGGAGCCACAGGGATGGACCCAGAGGTCTGCGTCGGCGGTGCCCTTCCCGGCACGGTCGAGGGGGAGGGAGGCCCCCACGCTCCCAGGTGGGGCTCACATGCTTCCTGTCAGTCGTCTGGGCAGGGGGTGCTCCGGGGAGGTGCAGGCATCAGCTCCCTTAGCCGGAGCCCGTTATCACGCCAGTGACCTCCCGCGTCCTGCACGACGCCGTGCGAGGACGCCTTCCCTCTGGGATTGCTGACGGAGCCGCCGCACTGTGCGGGCGGACGCTGCTCTTCTCATCCTGCCACCGGCCGCCGGTCCGGGTCTGTCTGCGCCCTGGCGCTACAGCGTGCTTACGGGGTCCATCCATGGTGGGCCCAGAAGTAATGTGTTTCTGAGCCGGCAGCACTCAAGTCCCAAAACAGCTCAAACGGCGTCCTTATCGTCCTGTGAGCACCCACCAGCACCAACGTGTGCCTACAACAAGCTTTTACTCATTCTTCATCTCCAGTCTCTTCGCTAGCCGTCCGTCCACGTGCTTCCGCACACGTCCATCCCCCGTCCGCTGCTACTGCCCCTTCATGACGCTTGTTCGTCCTTCGTCCTTCCTGCCATCCACCCACCCATTATCCATCATCGATTGATCGATTGATCCATCTGTCCACCGTCCATCTGTCCACCGTCCATCTGTCCACCGTCCATCTGTCCACCGTCCATCTGTCCACCGTCCATCTGTCCACCCGTCATCCATCTGTCCACCGTCCATCTGTCCACCGTCCATCCGTCATCCACTGACCAACTCACTCACCCTCTGGTCCATTTGTCAAATCCCCCGACGGATGCACCTGTCCATTTCCTCATCCATGTGTCTCCCCGTCCCCCAGCCTCTTCCCCCAGCCATGTCTCCACGGCTCCCCGTCCCCCAGCCGTCCTCCATCCATCCATCCACGCTCTCAGCAGCCCACCCTTTCTTTGGCAGGTGTTGGTTACTTTGTCCCTGGGCCCAGTCCTGCTGCTGCTCTTGGTCACTTCATGGGTATCGTTCCTAAGAGGACCCTCCCCGCCGCCTTCCAAATCCTCCTGCCCACAGAGCTCAAAGCCCAGTGTCTGTTTCCCAGGAACCTGACCTGGGGGCGGTCTCAGAAGCAGACGCTAACACAGGATTCTGGAGGGACCACCAGGGTGCTGGTTGGCCGTGTCCTCCACCTTGGTGGCTGGTGGAGAGGTGACAGCCCTGGCCACATCAGGGACACCTCGCCTGGGGTGGGACACCAGGGGAAGGAAACACACTGGTTGGTGGCCCATCTTGAGATCTTGACAGGTGGAGGGAAGGTGTGGAAGTGTGGGATCAGATGCCGGCATGGGGGCGGGCGCTACCAGAGAGTGCATGACTCACCTCCAGTTGAGGGCCAGGTGTGACAGGCAGAGGGCCGCCTTCGCAGCCTATGAGCGGGGGCGGAAACAGCAGGATGCAGACCCAGGCCTTGGTTTTGAGGGCAGCCGAGCTCTGGAGGAGACGGTGCTCTCGACCTTAGCAAGTTTACCCTCCAGCATTTCGTTCCATGGCAGCTCTGCCTCAGAGGGGGAGTACCTGCTCCCCCAGCAGCCACGGAGTGCTGTCCTCTTCCCAGGCTCCTTGCTGAGCTCAAGTCCCTGTCCCAAGGCAGCTGCTTCTGTGACTGGTCAGCCTGTGGCTGTGAAGGCCCGAGGCCCACAGGACCAGTGGAGGCCATCCCTGGGACTGCACGTTGACCCTCTACCCCATCTGGCTTTCCTATTTTCCTTTCCCAACTGTGGTTGCAATGCCCCTCCCAGGAGCCCTCCCCGTGGGGGCTGGGCTCAGACTGCTTTCCAGGGAGCCAGACCTAGGGGCAGCTCAGAAATCACGGCCCCCAGGTCTTCGTGATCCCCGGGCCCACGGAAGTGGCCCACTCTCTCCCACCCCACACTGCGGGCTAAGGCAGGTGCTCCCTTGGGGACCAGTGTCCTGGGGCTGCCCAAACAAACCCCCCGCACTGGGGAGGGGTCAAATGACAGACGCTCACTCACCCCCTCTTCCAGAGGCTGGATGCCAGGGTGTGGGCAGCGCTGGCTCCTTCTGAGTTTGCAAGGGAGATTCGCAGACTCTCATAGGTCCTGGGGTTCTGGTGGGCCTCAGTGACCCCCACCTGTCTTCCCAGGACGTGCTCTGGGCATGCAGTCTGCCTGCCATCCCTCCCTTGGATGAGGACGCCTGTGTGTTTGGTTAGGGCCCGCCCTCAGGTCCTCTGCGAAGACCATCCCTGTCTCCACATGAGGCCACAGCCAGAGGTGCCAGGGGCTAGGACCACAACATACATATATATATATATTTGTTGTTGTTGTTGTTGTTGTTGTTGTTCAATCCTTAACATCTTGCTTGAAGGTGATGCAGGGGTCCCTGCCTTGCAAGACAACACATCCTCTGGGAAGGGTCCCCTGCTGGCAGTGGGACCAACGACAGGTTACGTCACAGTCGGGCTACTGCTGACAGGGGAGTGAGCGTGCCCTGGGGGCCTGCAGGGCCTGCAGGACACACCCCCGCATGACACAGGTGATGGGCTTGTGTTCCCAGGGGACAGACAGCTGCATTATCCACTCCACACCCCATAGCACCAAAGGAAGCGAGCAGTGGATGAGCCCGAGGTCACGTGATGTCACGATCCCTTGCTGGAAAGGTCCCTTTTCCAGACCCGAGCCAGGTTAGAGACTCAGAACCCACTGGCCAAAGGGCAGGCCCAGCAGAAGGAGGAAAGCTGGCCACACGGAGGTGCGTGTTGGGCTCTGACCCCTGCCCTTCCCTGACAGGATCTCTGTCCTTTGTCCAGGCACCTTCATGGGGAAGGGAGATACCCACACATGCTGAGTTCGAGGATGGTTTGGCACAGGGTTTGAGTCGAAAGGAATACCCCGGGGGCACGGGGTCATCTTGGCCTCCTCGCTCAGGTAATAAACAGAGTTCCGGGCTCACCGTGGTCACCTGTTGTCATTTACTGCGTTCTTGAGTGTATAAATAGTTGGAAACATATACACGCGGCTGGAAGAATCTGTACCTTGTTTCCGTGGAGGGAACAGCCAGTCAAAGCCTCTGGAAGGGACCTCCGCATCCGCCGAGAGAGTAAACCAAAGCCAATCTCCCGTCCTGGAGGAGGTGGCAGGGACGAGAGCCACTTTGAAGACTTAGAGGGTGTAGAGGGTGGTCCCCACCGTCGCCACCTGAGTCACCAGCCTGGTGCCTTTGTGACCTGGACGTGTCCTACGGGGTGACCGGGAGTGTCCACAAACACAACCAAGTAGAAGTCCGAACCGCAGCGTCCTTCCTAGATCCGCTGTCTTTGCCGAGCAGAGTAATGTGTCCCTCCAGCACGCGACACGCAGCTGTCGGTCTGGCAAATGCCCTTTCCACCCCCCCGAAACGGTCTGCATTCCTGCGGGAGGAACAGCCGTGTTAACTCTCTTGTCCTCTGTCGTAATGCCGCTCAGAGGACTGAGCCATCTGGACACACTTCGTGCTGTCACACGGGCCCACTGTATCAGTGACATCATGCTAATCTGATTCAAAGGAACAAGAAGTGGCAGGTATGTGGGGGCCTCGTTAAGGTGCATGAGCTCTGCAGGGCTCAGGAGCCCCCACACTGGCATCTGTTCAGGGGCTCCGTGGTCTGGAGCGAGCTGGGGCATCCTTTGTGAAGGAAAGAACAGATTGCTGCATTCTGCACCTGCCGTCACCACGAAGGAAGTCCGGCCCTGGAGGCCTCTTGGGTTCTAAAGCTCACGTAGCCCACACGGAGCCTCCGTGTGACACACATGCTGAGTTTTGGAAGGCTGCCGTCTTTCATTGGGTCCCAGAGCCGGAGAAGACCTGGAAAAGGCCTTAGTATTAGAGACGCTAAGAGCGGTACAAACAGCCCTTGGGACACACACATGGGCGGATCTTATGCTGGTGGTATTGGAGGCGTTTACGGGGGGCGGGGGAGAAGCCATGTGGAGTTTATGATAAAGGCCGATAGGCTCATGCAATGTCCGCACTGAGGTTCCGGAGCAAGGTCCTGCCATCTGCAGAGGAGAAGTGAAGCCAAGTACGCGACAGCTCCTGCGGGCATGAGTTGACACCGCGGGCAGAATTGACCCACAGGAGCTGGATTCTATCTGACCCCTGACATCAGAAGGTCCTGCCCACGTAGCAGCCGTCCACCAGAGCAGGGGAGTGGTCTGTCTAGACCAGGACCAGTCACAGCCTAGTCACAGGTAAGCGGCAGGAGCGGGATTCTGCGGGACTTAGGCTGAGAACACCCACAAAGGCAAGGTCTGTGGGACAGAGTAGAGCCCCACGGTGGATTCTGGCCCTGGGGGGAGCGGTGAGAGGAAATCTTCCCAACGAGTAGAGCTTTAGAGAAGCTGTCCCCCAGCTGGGGGACTTTCTGTCTGCTGCAGTAGGTCTGGGCCGCTCCCGGGGCCGCAGTGGATGCTCTGGTGTGTTGCTCCTGTCCCCTCCAGGACAGAAGTGCGTCCTCCTCCTGCTCCTGAAAGTGTTGCCCGCTGTCTGCCCATAGCCACGTCTCTCTCTAGAAACTGCCTCTGCCCAAGGTCTTTCATCCCCCCAGGGCCACATCCCTTGACTGGAGAATGTGGGACAATAGGTGTGGCTTCCATGTCTTAACTTGGGACGTCTCCAAGTGACTCTCAGACATTCCCGTGCTGGTAGCTGGGGCCTCTGTTGAGCTGCTCCCGGCACCGGGTTCTGTGTCCGGCTTCACCACGTGTGTTGTTGGATGTAAATTTCAGAGTCTCAGAGTCTGTTTCCCGGAGAACCTGACCTGAGATACCGGAGAAAGGGCATTGAGTTTTTTATGTTTATCCTGTATCTAGTCTTTGTACAAAATTGCAAATTCTACTGTATATTTCAATTTCTTGACTTGGTTCATCGGTTGGAATTGTCAAACTAACCGTCAGTAATAGCTGTAATGCTGAGAATTTTCATCTCTTTACCTGATTTGAATACGTGCAGATTTTTGAGGTGTTTTTTTTTTAATCATATCTACATAAATTTCTTCTGGTCTTACACATTTTTTTTTTTAAATGCATGGCCATTCAGTTGTATGAAATGCCTTTTGGGTATCTCTTGACAAAAACACTGGGTTTTTCTTCTTTATCTGCTGGTGTAATAAATTGTTGACCAGTTTCATAAAGCTTAGCTGTTCTTGGTTTTGTAACAAATGCTATCAGTTCATGTTTTTTTTTTTTTTTAATTTGATAGACAGAGATCACAAGTAGGCAGAGAGGCAGAGAGAGAGAGAGAGAGAGAGAGAGAGGAGGAAGCCGGCTCTCCGAGGAGCAGAGAGCCCAATGCGGGACTCGATCCCAGGACCCTGAGACCATGACCTGAGCCGAAGGCAGAGGCTTTAATCCCCTGAGCCACCCAGGTGCCCCCAGTTCATGTTTTTGATTATCCTTTACATGGAGTTGTATTCCACATGTCAGTATTTAAAAATTCCTTCCTACTTTCTTTGCCTCATTCTTCTAATGAGGTATTAGCATTAATGTGATGCTGACTTTTAAAAAATGAATTTTAGAGTTTTAGTATTTTTTTAATAGATCAGAGTTATTTCAGTAACAAAGGAATTCTCTGACTTATGAAGGTTAAATAGAACTCATCTTTAAAAATGCCAGGGTCTTGTGCCTTTTAAGATGGGAGAAATTTAATAATCTTTCCGGCTTATCCTGTAGTTTTCCTGTTGGTCACTTCCTTCTTCACTGACATGGTGTCTGTAGTTTTGACCAAACCCTGAAGTTAACACCTCCAGACGTGTTCTAACTTGTCAGTCCCCTGGATCACGGATGGATGGGATGCCCACTCTTGCCCAAGATGTGTGGAGGGGTGTGGATGCTGAAGCCTACGTGGGCTTCCTTTGGTTGGATTGGGGTCCTCAGTAGTAGCAGAAACTCCAAGTGAACTATCTGAGAAAAGGGCTGCTGTCCCAGACCTGTGGGTGGTCTTCAGCGTATGCTTTGAAGTGATGACAAGCTGTGATGCAAGTCACAGAGACTCGGCACGTGTTGTCAAGCACAGGAAAGGACGTTCGAACTCGGGGTGGTAAGGAGAATCCAAGCTTACGATCAATGAGATATTGTTTTCCATGCAGGACTGACAGAACTGTAAAACGGACCTGTCTCAGTTTAGGAGACGGTGTCTGTGACACGGATATGGGAGTGAGTTTGTGCAACACAGTTAGACACCAGTTTGGCGACTTCTGTCAACGCTTCACGTGTGTATAAACCTGGGATGTAGAAATTCCTCTTCTAAGAATTTCCTTCCTAAGAAGCACCGCGCAAGTGGGCAAGCAGACAGACATAAGGATGTTCACGCCACGGTATCTGAAATCGCGAATATTGAAGAATTAACCAAAGAGGAGGAGTTAAGCGAACGCGGCCCCGTGGTTATTATGAAGCTTATGCAGTTATTAAGAAGAATAAAATAGATCTGAGTGTGCAGGCAGGGAGTGACCCCATTATGTGCTGTTGATACGAGGATCAGCCTGCGGAGCGAGCCTTTGTGTCCGTTGTGTGAGTGTGTTGAGGCGCTTAGCACGAGGTCTAGAAACGTGGTTACCCCTGGTAGGGTGGCAGGGTAGTGTGGGGAATGCGGAGGACACGTTATCTGTTCACTTAATTTGTATCTGTACTGCTTGACTTAAGAAAAAGCATATATTACTTTGGCAATAAAACAAAAAGGTCTTTCAGTGCTTGCAACAGAAATGCTGATGTACTTTGAAACCAGGGGGCAATTTCTTCTAGAAGGAGCGGTGCTAGAGCCTCCTCGCTGGGAATTGGACTAAACGTGACTTAGTCTTTAAGGGAACCAGGCAAGGCATTAATTCTATTAATTAATGCATCGGCAGATTCCGTCTCAGCGAAGGCTGTCTTAATGAGGTGCTCGGGGCATCCATTATTTATCTTACAAATACCAACTCAGGGCCCTACTCGCGTCAGGCCGGTAACGGATGTGCCCTCTGAGCCAGCGGCGCTGGAGAGAAGCGCACGGAGCTCGCAGACCGCTGCCTCCTCCCTGCGCGCACCCCTTCCCTCCGCCGCGACCCCGCGGGTTCCCACGCACCCAGACGCCCCCACTCTCCGTCCTTTCTCCCCTACGCCGCGCACCCCAGAGCCCCGCGGAAGAGTCCCTGCGGCCCGGCCTGCAACCTCACTCCCGCCCAGCACTCTGGGCCTCCCGCACACGTCGCCCCGGGACCTCTCAGTCTCCTTTCCTTCCGGGGCATGGGGGGCTGGGACCGAGACCGCCCCGTAAAGCCGCGCGGGTCGCCCCCGGTGCCGCGAACGGCAGAGTCGCTCTCACGCGCCCACCTCGCCACACCGCCCTGCCCGGGGGCCTTCCCATTCCGCGTCCCCCGGGGCGCGTCCCTGCCCCCCGCGCACACGCCGCGCGGCCCCCCGCGGCCCGGCCCGGCACCCGGGAGCTGTCCGCGGTGCTGACCGCAGGCGCCGCCCGCGCTCGGCCGCTGCGCACGCGTCCCGGGCGGGGCGCGCAGGACCCGCCGGCGCCGCCACTGCGCAGCCTCCCGCGCGGCCCCGGCCCGGCCCGCGCCCGCACCCCGCGCCCCGCGCCTCCTCCGCGGCCCCGCGGCCTCCGCCGGCCGCTTCCCCGGCGCGCCCCGGCCGGCCATGGCGCTCAACCACTTCCTCTTCGCGCAGTGCGCCTGCTACTTCCTGGCCTTCCTCTTCAGCTTCGTGGTGGTGGTGCCGCTGTCCGAGAACGGCCACGACTTCCGCGGCCGCTGCCTGCTCTTCGCCGAGGGCATGTGGCTGAGCGCCAACCTGACGGTGCAGGAGCGCGAGCGCTTCACGGTGCAGGAGTGGGGCCCGCCGGCCGCCTGCCGCTTCAGCCTGCTCGCCGGCCTCCTCTCGCTGCTGCTCGCCGCCGCGCACGCCTGGCGCACGCTCTTCTTCCTCTGCAAGGGACACGAGGGGTAAGTGGGGGCCCGGCGGCCGCCCTGCCCCGTAGACGCAGCCCGCGGGCCGGGCGCCGCGCCCCTTCCGAGCGCAGAGCGGCGGGCGCGCTCGGACGCCCCCGAAAATCAACCCTGGGCGCTCACGGCCTCCGTGCCAACTGCCTTTGTCTGCGCGGAACCCGGGGACCATGAGGGGCCCCCGCGCTGCGTACAAGGCCAGTACCTTCCCCATTAAACGTGCCCCCCCCCCCCCCCCCCCGCTTTGGGCATTAACCAGTCCGGCCCTGGGAGGCAAATGTTGCATTGTCATCTCTGAGGGGCCCTGGGCCCTCCCTGGCTTGCGGGCTCAGCCCAGGCCTCCGGGCTGTGGACAGCTCCACGCGCGGCCCTGCGGCTCCTCCAGGTGCAGGCGAGGGATCAGGCCAGGCGGCCGGCTGACGAAGCAAACTGGGGAGTCCTCTCCTCATCCCCACACCCTTCCTCTGGGTAAGAAGGATGACGGTGAGATGAAGGCCAGAGGGCACATCTCTAGGCCCATAGGCTTGCCTGGGGACTCAACAGGGAGCAGCGTGACCACGAGGCCTTCCCGCCTCCTGGTCTCCATGTCCTTCTTCACCTTTCCCCACCCTGGCACCATGTTGTGAGGGAGGGATGTGGGCCCCTCAGCCCATAGCCTCCCTTGTGCCTCCACCGCTGGGACCCCCTGGGGACCCAGCCACACCCAGCCTTGCCCCTCATGGACCTCACATCTGCAGAGGAAACCCGGACTCCCAAACCCCGCCCCACCCTGGCCACATCCAGCCCTCCTTGGCAGTTCTTGGGGACACGAGAGACAAGCTACGGCTCTGAGGGTCTCAGTGGGACAGACGGTCAGGTGGGCACTGTTGAGGGCTCTCCGCTTGGCTTGGGCACGGACAGAGGGGCTGGAGAGGATTCTCAAGAGTGGTGGGTGAAGAGGCCTGGAACAGCCCAGCGTGGGGGCCAAGACACCCAGAGGGGCAAAGTCCAGCAACCCACATGTGTGAGTTTCGGGGCAGCCCTCACAACGCACCACCAACAATTTATTCTGCTGCAGCCCTGGAGGCCAGAGGCCGGGGGTCAAGGTGCTGGCAGGGTGGGTTCCCTCAGGAGGGAGAATCCTTTCTAAGCTCGCTTCTGGTGGCTGCCTGCAACCCTGAACATTCCCTGGCTTGGGCTTTGTGTGTCCAATCACAGTCTCTGTCTTCACAGGGCCTCTCCTCTCTCCGTTTCTTCCCGTCTTCTTATAAAGACACCCACCGTTGGACTTAAGGCCCAGCCTAAATCCAGGACGACCTCATCCCGAGATCGTTAGCTGAATGGCACCTGCAAAGACCCCACCCCCAGTTAAAGTCACACACACTGGTACTGGAGTACTGGACACACGTTGTTAGGGTCACAGTTCAGCACACTACACGAAGGTTCTGGATTGAGGGTCTGCAGGAAGCCACTTGTCAGCCTGGGGGGCCTCCAGGTGCTGTGGGGCTGGGGCTTAGCCTAGGGTGAGCCTGGGCCGGTCAGGGGGCCACCCTGCCCTGCCACAGGCCTCCTTCTTCCACAACGGTGGCTGGTGTCCCCAGGAGGCATTTGAGATGCCATCTGCCTGCACGTTGTCACGCCTGGGTGTTACCCTAGTCAGTGTCTCTGTGCAGATCGGGGCGGGGAAGCAACTTTGATATGAGACAGGGTCTGAGGAAGAGGACAGACAGCAGTAGGAGAGAGTAGCTGGGGTCCCTTCCATCTGGGAAGCTGAGAGCAGTGGGCACAGCCCGTGCAGGGGCTGTGCTTGGGCCATCAGCTGATGCCCACCAGCCCCCCTTGTCCCTGTAAGACCAGTGGCCTCAAGAGACCCCATTTTACAACTGTGAGATGAGAGGAGAGAGACCACCGTTACTTTGCTCTCCAGCTTTGAGGCCCGATTTGTGGGAAATGACCAGGACTCCCTTTCTTGAAGGCTCTGGGCCCTTAGCTCTCCCCGCCCTGCTCACAGTCTCTGGGGGTCCCTTTGGGCTCCAGAATCTTGCACCACTGAGCCACAGAGGCCGGGCCCTACCTTCCAGGTCCCCACCAGCTAGACCCCGAGCTCCTGGAGGCCAGCTGTCTTACAGGGACAAGGGGCATGTGGCAGCCAGCCAACCATGCTCTCTGTCGAGGTGCCGATCCTTCATCCCGGTTTTCTGGCAAGACTGAGCCAGAGCTCCCCTGGACATCCAGGGCTGGCCCTCCATCTGGGGGGGCCCTGGGCTGGATGAGCCCAAGGCAGGCGTGCACCTCATTTCTCTCTGCTTAGGGCTGAGCTTGCGAGTCACAAATTAGTGTTTGTTGAATGAAGACAGAAACATGCCTGCGTGTGAGGTCGGCTGCCCCACAGCTACCCTCCCCGGGCCCCCCACCCCTCCCCAGCATGGAGGTCTGCAGGTCCACAGTCTGGCCGAGGGGTCAACTCTGCAGGCTGCCTGTGTCGGCAAGTCCTGGGCCCCCAGAAAGGTTGGGCCTGCCTCCTGTAGCCACAGGCAAGATGGGAACCCAGAGAAGCCAATCCCAGCTCAGCTGCTGGGCAGGCCTCCTAAAGCAGGCAGACAAGTGTTGGGTCAGTGGGGACTTGGGACGGACAGGAGGCTCAGAAGGGCCATTAGAGCGAGCTCATGGGATGGCAAGGGCCCTCAGGTATCTAGCCCATCAGGGACCTCAGTGCCGCTGTCCAGCTCGTAGTCCTAGAGGGCCCTACCCGCTAATTCTCCTGAGTCCGGCTGCAGAGACCAGCCAGGAGCCCCACCGAGAGCGAGGGTAGAACCCTACACATTGGTCTGTGGGGCGGGCTCACAGCTGGGACCCCAGAGCCTGGGTCAGACCTTGTCCCTGGCGCCAGCTCCCTCCTCATGTAGGGTGTGTCCCTGGGCATATGGGGACCCAGACAGTTTGTGTCCAGGAGCGGACAGGGTGAGAGGAACGGGTGCATGACTCAGTGGCACCCGTGGCTTCCCGGGGTGCTTCCGGCTGGGGGCGCATGGGTGACCTGAGGGTGGGTCGCAGGCCTGGTGGTCTGGGGCAGCTTTGTCTGAGTGTGCTGAGCCCTCGAGGTGTGCAGGCGGCAGCAGTCTGTGGTTGACGGCTGGGAGCACACCGGGTCAAAACCAGCCATCTGCTGGCCCACACATGTCCCCCAGCCCACAAACGCTCCAGGGCTTCCCGGGATCCAGTCACCATGGAGACAGCACATGCAGGCCGGCACCCTGAGAGGCAGTGAGAAAGATGAAGTTAACCCAGGACGTGCCGGCCCTCCTGGTGGTTTGGCTGCTCCCCTGTGGGTTCTTGGGGAGCGGGGAGCTGGGTCACATTGTGAAATCTGTGGGGCCGGGCCCAGGTAGGCTCTGGACACACCCAGTTCTTCAAAGCTCTGGGAAGCCCAGGCAGGCTCCATAGAAACAGACCAGAAATGGACATGGCAGGAGGCTCTTGGGGGGATGACTGCAGCACCCCCTTCCCTGTCTCATGGGATGGGGATGCCATGTTCCTGTCATCGGAGAACCCCAAGTCTTACCTGTATAATAGGGATGTGGCTGAAATCTGCAGACAGTCTGGGTTTCTGGCTCTGGGAGGCTGTGTTGGAACCCCGCTGAAGGGGGTGGTGGGCAGGTCTCCGATGGGAGTGGGGGTGTGTGTCTCAGGCTGTGCTGGGGGCTCCCGGAGGGGTGTCTGGCCACACAGGGAACAGCGAGCTGCTGGTGTGCATCTCTAGAATTTGGCACAGACCGTGGGGCCTACTTCCCCCTCCCATGACAGGGAGCAGGATTTGAGGTCAGGTGGTGGCCTGGCCAGCATGTTCTCTGCACCCTGGCCATTCTTCCTCTGGCTAGGAGGGCCTCCTGGGGGCAGCGGCCTCTCATCCAGGATGCTGGGCACCTGCTGGGCAGGGCACCTGGTGGGATGGCAGAAGGCTGTTGGCAGGTGGAGGGCACCTAGGAAACTGACATCTGGGGGTTTGGCCTTCTGTACTGAGGACAGGCAGCTTCTTTGCTCCCCCTGGGACCACCGTGTTCTCCTCGGCTGGAGTGGCAGGCCATCCAAAGTCAGGGTGTAGGTTCTGAGGAACCTCTGCTTTCCTTAGAGCATTAGCTCTGGGAGTGGATTCCCTGAGCCCTGCCGGGGCCCACACTGACCACAGGGGGCATGGCTGGCCCCCAGCCACCATCTCCAGGGATCTGGCTGCTGACCATGCCCCCACGCTTCCATCCCCTGTGGCTACGGCCCAGCCCCACGCACGCAGCTCCGGGCAGCAGGTCAGAGGTCTGGGGAGGGAGCACGTGCTTTGGAGCAACACCCTGCGGTTGTCACTCTCTATCCCTTGCCCACAGAAGCTCCCTCAGTTTCCACAGTGACCAGGTGGGGGCTCTGGCTACCCGATTTACAGAGGTAGAAATTGAGGCCCGGAGAGTAACTTGCTGAAGGTCATGCAATTGGCCCGAGGTGGGCCAGATTTGACACTCTGCTCTGCCTGGTGACAAGCCGGGACTTGGGGTGGGCCATCATGTACCCCTCTTTATGACCATAGGCCCTGACACCGTATTCAGAGCACCCAGGACCCACCAGATTGCGTTGTTCAGAGTTGGCCGTCGGGGTCCCCACCAGAAATGGGTGGTTCACCCAAGCGTGGCTAGCCTGAGGGGGGCGGTTGGCAGAGACGAGAATGTGGGCCAGGCGTAGGCGCCGCAGTGGCCCAGTCACCCCCTCTGGCCATGGGGACCATGGAGGGGAGGGTTGGTGGCCGCCTGGAGGGGGCACTGACCTTTGGTAGAGGGACAGCCCACCGGGGACGTCCCCTAGCAGCCCCCTGGAGATGAGCTCCCACCACCCCCGGTCCCCTGCCAGGTCCGCACTGGCTGAGCTTGGCCAGGAGCCCGGGAGAGGGGTCACTGCTGTGGTCCCCTTGGGACAGTACCTCAGGCAGAGGATGGAAGAGCCCCTAGGGGGGCCATGTCGGTGTGGCCCTGCCTCCTATGCTCCCCACCCCCTCCCCGGTCACAGCTGGGCCTTTCAGGCTTCCGTCACACCTCAGGTCCAGGCCGCCAGTGTGGATGACCATGTGGGCACAGGGCCTCGGGGCCGCTGAGCAGGGGAGTGGCTTGGAGAGGGTGCTGGTCCTAATGGGCTGCGAGCGAGCACTCCTGGGTTTGGATCTTGGCTCTGCCTCTTCTGGAAGGCTGTACTGGCAAGCGCTTCCACTCCAGGCTGTTGGGAGGCTGGGATGGGACTTTGTGGTGGGGGACAGTGAGGGAGAGGCAAGTGTCCCCTGGTGGCCCTGCATGGCCCCCTCGCCCCAGCTGGGCCCAGCCCCCAGCTGTCTCCTGGCACTGGCGCACGGTGACCTTCCTCTCCTGTCCTTTGCTGAAGCTCCTTCCTCTACGCCTTCCTGAACCTCCTGGTCAGCGCGTCTGTGGTCTTCCTCGTCTTCATCGCCAGCACCATCGTGAGTGTGGGCTTCAGCATGTGGTGTGACGCCATCACGGAGAAGGGCACTGTGCCCCACAGGTGGGCCTGAGCCCTGCCCCTCCCTGCTGCCCCCAGTGACGTCCTGGGGCATGAATCCTATTCTGAGCACGAGGTTTTGCTCAACCTGCCCGGGGCTCCCACCTGTGCACACCTGGCCAGCACCTTCCCTGGACCTGTCCCCTTGATGTGGGTGCCCTCTTCACATGAGAGTAAGGCCCCTGCACCCCCGGGGGTAGGTCCAAGCTGGGGCACAGAGGCCCAGTGTGCTCAGGGTCCTGGAGACCAGATAGGACCACACAGCCAGGCCCCGCAGATCCCACCCTGTGCCGCCTTCGGAGGTGGGCTGCGGAGAACCGAGCTGGCTTTCTCCTGGGGGTTTGGAAGAGACAGCCTTAAGGATGGGGAGGAGCGAGAGCAGAAGCTTTTGGTTGGAAGGGGTCAGGGATGAGGTCTTTGGGGTCAGGATAGCTGCCTCACCGTTTAGGGGTGCTGCGTGCCGCTCCCTGTGCCCGATGTCCAGCGTCACCTGCCACCCCATGTCTTGCTGTTTCAGCTGTGAGGAGCTCCAGGAAATCAATCTGGAGCTGAGCGCGGACAACTCTGCCTTCTACGACCAGTTTGCCATCGCCCAGGTAGGCGGGGCTGGCCTGGTGGGAGGGGCTGCCAGGCAGGCCGGGAGGCATGCATTGTTGGGGAGGCGTCCGTTCACTGTTGAGCCTCACTGCGTGCACTGCCTGACTCCCAATGCCCTCCTCCAGGGGAGGCTGAGGATGGCGCCAGGCCGAGGAGACATAGCCGAGGGAGCGGTATTCCTGGATTTCCGGGGCTGAGGGGGGCTCTTGCAGCTGGAGGTGGAGAGGGGTGAGGCATGGGGGATCCTGGGAGGAGGGGACAGGTGAGCTAAGTGCAGACGTGAGGTCCAGGGGCTGAGAGAGTGGGAAGGAAACTAGGCGTCCCATCCTGGGTCTGCAGTGCCAGGGCCGGGACCTTGGGTTCTGGTCCTGGCGCCAAGTGGGCACGCTCGGACAAATGCTGGGGCCTCATGGCTATTCCCTGGCCAGGGGAAGCCGATGTGGTGTCCGAGGAAGGGTGTGGGGGGATCTAGCCTGTGAATTTGGAGGAGCCCACCCCTGATTGCTGTGGGGGGACAGCCCTCTCCCAGCCCTGCCCTTGTGTGAGCTTTGTTCCCTGCCCTGCAGGTGCGTTTCAAGGGAGTCCTTTAGCGAGGATGCTGGCGTGTCAGGATTTGCTAGTGGTCAGTAGGGGCTTTTTCTCAAAACTTGCATCTGTGTTCAGGCAGATGCTATTGGCGAGGGGTGCCCAGGGGTGCCCGGTGGGGCTGGTTCTTTCCAGCTCTGAGCAGCGCTTGCTGGCACCCAGGTCCACTTCTGGACCCCAGGTCTGCGTCTCAGGGCTCACGCTGGCCAGGGGCTGCTCTGAGGACCCTTCCCAAGGAGAGGCGCCCTCCAGGGGCTGGGCGTCCAGTGCGTCTGGAGGGTCTCTGCTGACGTGCGCAGAGACCGCCAGAGACACCCACACTACAGCTCAGCGGCAAATGCTTTAGCCCTAATTTGCGCCAATTAGATTAGAAAGGCGAGAGCCGGGTCTGGTGACAGGTAACCCCCAGTGAGAGTCTGGGTGCTGCGGCTCGGGCCTGGTTCTGATGAGATGGTTTCTCCTTCTGCTGTTTGGGAACCACAGCTAAAGGTCGATTTGTTCCAGCAGCTGGAGAAGGAGGCGTTACGGAGGGGCTCTCCGCGGAGCGGGGCCGGCCTGGCTGCCTGGGGGCCTGGGTGGCCAGAGTCCCCGGATCCGTTGTACCACCTGGGGTTCAGAGGGTGGGGGTGGGTGGGTGAGCCAGGAGGTGCCGCAACCCCTTGGGTCCCACCTTGCTCTGGGGCAGGTGGGGGGGCACCGGCCGTGGAGGGTGGGTCTGGCTGGCCTCCTGACCCTGCCCCTGCCCTCCCTCTCTGTAGTTCGGCCTCTGGGCCTCGTGGCTGGCCTGGCTGGCCGTCACCATCCTGGCGTTCCTGAAAGTCTACCACAACTACCGCCAGGAGGACCTGCTGGACAGCCTGGTGCATGAGAAGGAGCTGCTCCTGGCCAGGCCGACCCCCCGCGCCTCCTTTCAGGAGGAGAAGAGTGCCGTCATCTAGGGGTGGGCAGGGGAGCCAGCCCCCCGACGCCCTCCACCCCTGCCCGGGCTCACGGCCCGACCCAGGGCAGCGGCTGGGGACTCGGCCCAGCCCCACCTATCCCTCGCCTTGCATGTCTTCCCCCGGCACTGTGCACCGTGAGTGACTGCGCTCGCCCAAGCACCCCATTCCCAGCGCGAGTGTGCTTGTGGATGGGGGCGGGCGCCAGCCCTCAGACAGGGACACGCAGAGGCCCTGGGGTGTCGTCTGGGCCCCACGCACGTGCAGCACGCCTGTCTCGGGGGCACTGGCCTGGCGAGCCTGGGCGGGGCGTGTCCACCCTCTCGGGCGCCTCTGGCCCTCTTGCGGGTCGCGCCTCAGCCGCATGGCATCTCCACCTGCTTGCCCAGGTGTCATTTTGTGCCAACCCTGTGGCAGCAGCCAGTGTCCCCAGAGTGACCCCGACCCATGCTGACCACCCATCACTCTTTCTTGCTCCTGAGCCGTGTGTGGGACCTGGGAGCGGGGGGGCCAACGGCAGGAAGGAGCTCCCCGGCCGTGTGTTCCTGCTTCCAGCCCTGCGCTTTGCCCACCCCGCTGCAGGGCTGAGTTCCCTGTGCTCCTGCTCCGCGGCCCCCGGTAGCCAGTCCGGTCTCAGGAACAAAAGCACAGGTGCAGTGGTGTTGCCCGCCATCCGGTGGTGGCTCTGTGGACGTCCTGGCAAGCAGCCATGGTGTCAGAGTGGGGAGCCTGCGCCTGGTGCCCGAGGACTGGCTGGGGGAGCCCTGTGTGGCCCTGCCTGGAGAGGCCCTGGACCCCCATGTTTGTCACACAGTGTGGGGAGGTGGGGACATGGGCTGGGGGGCGCCCCACCTCCTGGGGACGGGGGGATGGAGCAGGTGCCACTGTGGGTGTCTGAAGGTGCATGTGAGTGCTGGTATGTTCACATGCATGTAAGTCTGCGTGGGGAAGGTGTGTGAGCTGGGGCATGTGTTGGCCGCACACCTGAGTGTGTTGTGTGTGAGCACAGATGCACCAGTCTGTGGGTGTGATTGTGCGTGGGAATACGAGGGTGTGAGTGTGTGAACGTGAGCGGGAATGTGTGCCTGCACAAGTGTGAGTATGAGCGTGTGCATCTGTGTGCACCAGAAGGCGTGTGCAGAGATCAGGGCGGGAGAGGACCAGCAGCTCCTCAGTACCTTCCCCCACCGGGACCACCCCCCCACCGTGCCCTGGGCGCCCAGTGGACAGTCTCCCTTCCCATCCGATGGCGTCCAAAGCACCGAGGCCCCTAGAGGACACGACTCCGTCCACACAGAGACAGGAAGAGGAATTGGGGGGACCTGGAACCCCAGAGCTCAGTGACCTCACTAATTGGGGGGTTGCTTGGCTATGGATCCCCTCCTCCCAGGGCTCCCCGGCTTCTGCACCTGCACGCAGCCCTCTGAGTCCTGTCCAGGACTGGGGCAACCCTTCCCCCGGGCTGACCCTCCTGCTGCTCCCCACACTCCCCGCGTCCGTGCCTTGTGCTGCTGGAGGTTTGGTCTCCCAAATGGGGGGCTCAGGGTCTCCAGAGGCCATGGGTCTGGGTCTGGGTGGAGGTGACTAGTGGGTCGGGCAGCCAGGCTCTGGGAAGGAGGGGCAGCGCCAGGCTGTGGGCTCCTGGAACCTGAGGGTCCACTGCAGGTTTGGGTCTCAGGCTGGCAGGGACGTGCGCCCACACTCACCTATAAGTGTCACCTGCACAGCTGGATGGCCGTTGTCACAGACCTGTCTCAGGCCGGCGGAACCTGGCACCTCTAGGTGTCCGTGTCTGGGGTCTTAGGGACAGCTGGGCCCTGGGAGCGGGTGGTGGGACCACGCTGTGTGCCCTGCAGGAGGCAGGGGTTGGGGGCCCTGGGGCAGGACAGGACGGGCAGGCCCCAGGCTTCCTGAGATGGGACCCCAGGATCGTGTCTGCGGTGGTGCCTTGCTTCTCCCAGCTGCTGTCGACGACTCGTCTTTGTTTTAATTCTACTTCTGACGAAATTGAAAGTCATGGTTCTTCCAGTTCAGTGTATCTATTTCTCAAAGTCAGAATAAACACAAGAGTTCCTGAGCCTCGCCTGTCCCCGCCCTGCCCCCTCCGCTGTCGCCTCCTGGCTTCGGGACTCGCCCACCGCTCACACATAGAAACCTGCCGGCGCGCATCCCTGTAGCTTCAGGAACTGACGGGGTCAGGGCCGGGCCTGCCTGTGGCTGGACACTCATGCGTGCGCACATTCCGGGGGCTCTTCTCGCCGCGGCGCCCCAGGTGCAAGGGCGGCTGTCTCAGGGTCGTCTCCCCGGAGCCCCGGCTCACGCTGTGCGGACCCTCCGGAGACCCTTGGCTGAGAGCTCCGGCGGTAGGGCTTCCCCAAGATGCATCCCAGACTAGACCGGGCTGAGCCTGAGGCCTGTGCCTGCCCCATGGGTTCGGGCACGTGACCCAACCTCTCCGAGCCTCAGTTTCCCTGCCTGGAATATGGGGCAATAACGTGCCTGTCCTCTTCAGGGGGTGGAGGTGAGAGGAAGTGGGGGGCCGGGGGGAGGGCTGGGCAGTTCCGGAGTTGGCGGCAATCACCCTGGTTACCCTAGAACCAGCTGGAGGGTCTGCGAGGGCTGGGGCTCGGGCCCCCCACTGCGGCCCTCTAGAGGCTACATCTCCTGGAGACAGGCCCACTGGGCTCCCTGCTCTGGGCTCCCCAAACCCCGACCCTGGAAAACACCACCCCTGCCCTTGAGGCCCAGAAGGGAAGGCTCCCCGGTGCTCCCACCTCTGCTTTAGCTGAGGAAATCCGTCCCCATGTCCCTCCTTTGGGTAAAGACCCCCAGACTGATAAAAGGGGTGGCAGTGTGTTTTAATAGAAATCCGTGTGTCCCTGCTTAGCCCGTGGGGCTGGACGCTCAGAGCCTAACCCCAGGAAGGGGCAGCACCGCACTGGCTGTCCTGTGGACCCCTGTCTGAAGGTGGCTGGGGGAGACGGCGTCTTCCTGGTAGTCCCTCCGGGTGTCTGGCCACGGACCTCCCTGCTGTGTTCAGGCGTCCCCCTCCCTGCAGAGTCTGGAGGGGCCCCTGGAGCCTGTCGCGCCGTCTCCCCACGGCCTCGCAACGCCGCAATGGCGCGCTGTATGCACAGTCACGGGACACCGAGCCCCTGCGGCGGACAGGAGGCGCAGCCTGGGGGCCCCGCACAGGGGGTTGTGCTCTGACGGTGGCGGGTCTGGGCGGAGCGAGCTCCCTCTCAGCCACCACCAGGCTGACAGCTGAGGAGAGGGGCAGCCTGTATGTCTCCCCGGAACACGAGGGGTTCCTGAGGCCTCGGGGCCCCCGGGGAGCGGTCAGACTGGCTGAGAGGTTGGCGCCCCAACGGCACCAACAAGGGGAGACCCCAGGCCCCTGCCCTGTGTGTAGCGTCAGGAGGGAGGACACACCCAGCTGCCAGACCCACCTGTCTCCACGGGGTTTTGAGGTCCAGGCCCCGCAAGCCCCAAGCAGCAAAGGCCAGTGTCCCCTCTGAGGGACCCCATGGGTACAGGGCCGGCGTCCCTATCGAGGGGTTCTGCGTGGCCACATCCGGGCCTGGCCCAAGGGTGCGGAGAGCTCCCACCGGGGTGAGGGAGGGCCTGGGGCTCTTGGGGGCCAAAGCATGTGTGGATTCTCTTTATAATAAAACTGCATAGTGGAGCCCAACGTGGGCATCAAGAGGGACCGCTTGTCGGGGCTCCTGCCCCCCCCACTCGGCCAGTCGCAGGCCTGGAGGGGAGCCCACCCCCGTCAGAGCTGCAGCAGGCCGCGCCAGCAGGAGAGGGCCGTGTGCCTCAGGTAGAGGCTGAGCCCCAGGACCCGGGCCCGCAGGTCGTCAAGGACCAGCGCCACGGGCTTGGCTCGGCCACAGCACAGACCCAGCACCAGCATCAGCAGGACGCACATGGACAGCCGAAGGAGCAGGGAGCCGCCTCGGGGCCGCAGCCGGCTGGGCGCTGGGGTGGGGGGCGGAGGGGGACCCGATGAGCCCCTGCCCGCAGGCCTGGCCCCACAGTGAGGACCCTGCGGGGCTCCCTCCTCCCTGCAGGACTGGTGGGGAGGCTGCAGACAGAGCAAGTTTCACCCCAAGTGTGGGCTCCCTTGGCGTGGGTCCCTGGGGTACCTCGCATGGTTCCCATGGGAAGTGGGACACCCCTATCCTTGCCTGGGGCCTCTGCCAGTGTTGGGTGGGTTCCGAAGAGCCTCCCGTCAGCTGTGCCCCGGCACCCACCCTGGGGGAAAGGGTATGGGGGAGTGACCACAGAGGGGCACAGTGTGTCAGGGTCCTGGCTAAGAGAGTGACCTTGCCAGGGTGGGGCGGGGGGCCCTGCTGGAGGCCCCGGGGGTGTGCGAGGGTTCAGACTCACCCCTGGTGGTGGTGGTGGCCGTGGCGGTCTCCCTGCTGGCGATGTCTGGGAAGGAGAACTGAGGGTGGGCTCGGGCAGGGAGGGCCCCCGCCTTGGGGTGCACGCTGCCTCCGCCTGTCCAGTGTCCTCAGGATCCCGCATCTCACGGCCACCCCGCAAAGCTCCCGGAGATGGGCCGAATCAGGTACAGCCACCCCGTTTCACAGGCGGAAGGTCCACACAGCCCTGTCCGGCTCCCCCACACATCACCCAGGGGTGCCCCAGCCTCCCGGCTTTAGGCTCAGGCTGCCAGAACTCGGGGAGCCCGAGAGGCTAGGTGCTGCTCTCAGAGCCTGTGGGAGTGTGGAGTGCGGTGACCCCGTGGTGGCTCGGGGGGACCTGCAGGGGTCCTGGGGCAGGACCATAGGGGCTGGCACCGGGAGAGGGCTGGGCAGGACCCTCGTTCCTGTCCATCCCCCACAGTGCACTGGGGAGGCCCAGGCCAACCCCTGGACCACCTGGGCCCTGATTCCCCGCCCGCTGAGTCTCTGTCTGCAGGGCTGCTGGGAAGCTCCTGGGGGAGTGCAGAGCTGAGCTTGTGGGGGCGAGTGCTGGACCCGGGAGGGATGGGCGCAGAGAGCAGGTGTGAGGAGTCCCATGAATGGCACAGGGCCCTTGGGAGAAAAGCTGAGACCTGGATGGGATGTTTAAGGTGGGCCGTCTGGGGAGACACCAGCATGTGCCGTCTGTGAGTTTTATCCACCACTCGGCAGGTCTCAAGAAGCACCTTGCTTGGGGGCAGTGTCAGGTGGGATCTAGGATGCCCCCGTGATTCCGGGCCCTCTAGTGTCATCCTGCCCTTGCTTCTGCTCAGCAGAATAAGGCAAAGTGGAAGGGATTCTGCAGCTGAGGGGCAAACCCCAATCAGCTGACTTTGAGTCCATCTACAGGGAGAGTATCTTGGGTGGGCCTGGCCTCATCAGGGAAGCTGTGTAAATAAGAGGGAGTGTCCATCCGCTCCTGGTCTCAGAGGCGCAGCGCTGTGGGTTCTGTAGCTGCAAGGAAGCCAAGTCCGCAAACAGCTCTGTGAGCTTGGACCAGGGCCCTGGGCCTCCGCTGGGAGGCGGTCCTGGCCCACACCTGGATGGCCACCTTGGGAGACCTGAGCAGAGGACCAGCGACACCAAGCCTAGACCCCTGACCCACAGGGTCACTGTGATAATAAACGTGGGCCACTCAAAGCTTCTGAGTCTGCGGTAACTTGTTCTGTGGTGGAGCCAGCTGATACAGGGGCCGGTCCCACCGGCAGGCCTGCGGCAGTGCCAAAGGGGCCAGGGGAGGAGAGGGCCGGTGGCGGGGAGGGGATCTGGGGCTGGGGGAATCCGGGAGGTGGGCAGTGAAGGATGCAGGCATGGAAGGAGCTGCGGGGCAACGGGAGGCGTCCCGGGCTGGCGGGAAGAGTGGGCGGGGCACTGCCCACTGCCCTCCCTGTACTGGCCCTCCACTGCTCCTCAGATTTGTTTTTTCCTGCTGGTTCCTGTTTTCCCGACCGTTACTCTGTGTCTAGCCTGAGCTGTGGGCCTGGGTTTTACTGGGGTTCTGTCTGTGGAGACAGGACAGGGGGCAGTGGTCCCTCCCGATGGCCCCCCGTGAGGTCCTGGGCCGTGTGGCTCCCTGCCCCCTGCCCCATGCCTGCTCGCCTGCTGTTCTTACAGTGGATGGCCGCCTCCGGGGGCTCCCGGAACCGCACCCGCCTCGAGGTCTTCTGTGGCTCGGCCCCGTGGCCACGGCGCTGTGGCCGGCTCCGCCTCAGGATGGAGGGGGGCCACTGCCTGTCGTCCTCCTGGGACAGGGGTGGGAGGCAGAGGGAAGCAGACAGAAGTGAGCCCCTGGGGCTGGAGACAAGGTGCCCTGGCCAGGATCCCTCCTGCCGCCACCAGGTTTGTGCAGAGGGACGCCCCGGGGCGGGGGGGACTCGCTGGGGGGGGTGCGTGGAGACCCCATGGACGGGTCCACCTGCTGCCCCTGCCTGGTGGCCTGACCCAGGGGCTGGTACCAACCCCGACAGGGCCTTAGTGATGCCAGTGACGATGTCGGTAACTGAATGTGCACCAAGGGCCGTCTTCCTGCCCGAGCTGCTACACGAAACCTCACTGAGTCCTGAAACGCTGGGCCCCAGGTCTCCTCTGTGCCTGGGCACCACAGGGGAGGCTGGGCCCTGAGCCAGGTCTGTCTGAGCTCAGTGCCCGGCTTGTGTCACACAGCGGGCCTCACTCACCCGTGGCCACCGGGAGGGATCTGGGCGTGAGACCCAGGCCGGAGAGGGATAGAGCCTGGACACAGGTGCCTGTGCAGGGGCTGCCCTCCCACCCACGCTGAGTTTGGAATGAGCCTCAGTGTTCCCACCTATAAAATGGGGACAACAGACTGTTCTGAGCTGGGTACACCCATTTTGAATGGCTCCTGGCTGGGAGGTCCCAGCCACACAGAGCTTGCTGCTGGCCTTCTGAGGGACATGGGACCCACCTAATCCTGGGGTTGGGCCCAGCTCATGGCTGTCCCCTACCCTCGGCTGGGACTCCTGTGCCCGTGGCCTGCCGCCAGCCTGGCCATGAGCAGAGAGGCTAGGTGGGGACTCAGGTCTGAAGTTGGTCCCCATTTTGCCCTGGCATGGGCCTGTCCCAGCTGCACCCTCACAGGCCGTCCTGGTCCTCCTCTCTCCACCCTCCCCCACTGGCAGGCCCTCCTCCCTGAGCTGCAAGGTGACCTCGCTGGGGAAGCCTCTGAACTTGTTGCTGCCTTTCTCCAGAGCCTGCCATGGCTCCCACTTCCTCTGCCTCGCGGGCACTCTCTCCTGGCCCATCCTGCCTGCCCGGGCCGTGGCCTTGCTCCTCTGGGTATGACAAGTGTCCCCCACTAGGGACCTCTAACCTCCTCTGTCAGATGGAATCTTTAAAGAGCCACCAGCCCCAGCCAAGTGATTTCCTCTCCTAGGAGTCCTGGGGCCAGGACAGCTCAGGCAAGGACAGGGACCGTGCCTCCTGCCTCTGCTCCCCCTTCCCCAGCCCCAGCGGGAGCCCTGAGGGCTGACCCTGGTGCACTTGGCCTTGGGGTCCCGGGATCAGGGCTTGTCCAGGACCCAGCCTTACCCTCCCTGCCCTGGGCATTGGCCAGCCTGGAGCAGCCTCGTCATTCTTCCTGGTGTGATGTCGTGTCTCTGGCCGGGAGCTGGGGCTCAAGGCTTGCCCTGCGGGCTTCATTTACTGGAACATGGCCCTGAGAGAAGCAGAGACACTATTACTGTCCGAGCGGCACTGGTCGGAGTAGACGGAGGGCCCAGCAGCAGGTGCGGCTCTCCTGCTGGTGCTCCCAGCACCCTCGCAGGCAGCGGGCGCCCCCCACCCCCATCAGCTCTGGTGGCCACGCTGGGCTTCACGCGGCTGCCATCCGTGACTTACAACCAGCCGCTGGCCCGGGGCGCTCCGAACGTGTGCGTTGACCCCGTCACGTGCAGTGTTTGGAGGTGTGTCGGGGACTCTGGGGTGGGAGGGAAGGGGTCCAGGGCCAGGCGTTGTTGGGGCTGCGTGGGGCTGGGAAGTCTGCCCCAGAGGGTCTCCTGCTCCGTGAGGGGCTGGAGCTGGTGGGGCCCCCGCAGACTCTCGTCTCTGTCTCTCCGTCCGTCCGTCCCTCCGTCCCTCCCCGGCCCAGGTCTAACTTCCTTACTAGCTGTAAGGAGGTGCCTCCCCAAGTCCACCGTGAGCCCGTGACGGCCTAGCATCGTCCTTCCCAGCTATGGCCCCTCTCGGGGAGATTCTCTTTCCCCTGGAAGGTTCCTGACTTCTGAGACCTGCCCCGCCCCTGCTGTGGGCACAGACCACGCCCGGAGCCCGTGCAGGTGAGGCCGGGCCCTGAGCACGAGTCCTTCGAGTCTCTCGAGGGCCCCGAGGTTTGGCCCCACTTTCAGTGTACATGTGGGGAATTGAGGCCATGTGGACACCAGGGGAGTCTCTGCCTCCCCCGGAGAAGGAGAGGAGTTGGGGCTGGCACAGGGCCCTGCTCCCCTTCATCCCCGGCCCAGGCTCCTCCCTGGCTCCCCGGTCTGGGTCCTCGGACGGCAGCCCTGCCCCCTCTGCACACGGCGAACGGCGGGGTTTTGTGCGGCGTGTCCCTGTCTTCTGCCGTCCAAGGACCCCACCCCGTGTCCAGGGCTGAGAGCCGGGCTGAAGCGGAGGGTCCCACACGGTCTCCGCACAGGCCGTCAGGGTCCCCCAAGGGGCGGGCAGCCTCAAGGGGTGCGGGCCCCGTGCAGCCTTCCCTGGGGAGACGGCGGGGTACTGCGTGCCTCGCCTGGCAGCATTGGCGCCGCAGCCGTGCAGAGCCTGGTGACAGTGATGGTGACAGTGACGGTGACGGTGGCCCGCACCGGGCAGCTTCGGTTACTCTAAAGCGAGTGGTTTTCTCCTCCTCAGCGTCAGGTTTTTATTGCAAATGGAGTCAGGAAAGGAGCCCAGAGCCCAGGGAGGGGGACACGGCCGGGAGGGCGGCCTCCCAAGAACATGTGCCGGTCCCTCAGGTGAGGACACAGGCCTGGAGAGGCCTGCGGAGAGCCCCCGCTCGGAGCCCTGCAGCGCCCGGCCCCTGCCTGGGACCGGGGACGGCGTCGCGCATGCACGTGTGTGCGAGCGTGCGCGTGTGTGCGCGTGTGCATGTGAGCGCGAGGGCGTGAGCACAGCCGTGTGGGTGCATGTGAGCGTGAATGTGCATGTGTGTGCGGGCGTGTGGCTGTGAGCATGGCGCCATGGCACGTGTGAGCATGTCCGTGTGTGCTTGTGTGACTGGGTGAGTGTGCGTCTGTCATGTGCATGCGCGCACACACACGGTGCCATCTGTACATGTGAGCATGCGCGTGCTCGTGCACGTGGAGCGCCTCTGCGTGTGTACGGCGAGGGCGTGTGATCACACGAGCATGTGGGTGCGTGCGTGCGTGTGCATGAGTGTGTCTGAGTGTGAACAGGCCCGTGCGCACGCGTGTGTGTGGTGTGTGCAGTGTGTCCGTGGGTGTCTCTGTGGCTCCGGTGCAGGCAGTCGGGTGGGTCCCACCCGCTTCATCACAGGCCTTGTGTGACCTGCGTGACCTTGGAAGGCCCCCTAACTCTCTGCCTCAGTCTACTCAGCCGAAAATAGGGATCACAAGCACGACTTCGTCCGCGGGCTTGGGGAGGGCAGGCACTGCTGTGTGTCAGGGGCTCGGGGTGAGCCTGGGACAGTCACTCGGGGAGAGTGGCTTTGCTCAGGCACAGAGCCTGGGGTCCCTCTGCCTGTGTGAGGACGGGAGCCCCGGGCCTTCTCCAGCCCAGTGCCTTTGCCTGGGTCGTCGTCCGCTGTCAGCTGGTCTCCCCCCGCCTCCCGCTGCCCACCGTCCATGCCCCCCCTGCCTAGCCCTGTCTCTGCCGTCAGTCTGGCTCGGGCTCCGGCTTCCCCTTGAATGTCATTTCCTCCGAGATAGGTGAAAGCCTTTGCCGACCCCCAGGACTGGCTTGAGTCCTGGGCTCTGTGTTCCTGTGGCTCAGTGACCTTTCTCAGCAGCATGACTGGCCGGGGCCGCCGGTTCCCCACGCACTAAACAGGAGGAGAGGAGGAATACTCTTGGCTCCGCCTCCCGGCTCCCCCACTGCCCCCCTCCAGCCGCTGGCAGGGCCCCCTCCCCAGGCTGGACTGCGGAGGGCAGGGCCCTGCGTGGGAGCGGGGAGGCCTCAGAGCCTGTGGCAGCGGACAGTGCCTAACAGGAGTGCCCTCCACGCTCAGGCCGCTCGTGACTGATGGGTGATAAAGGGCGGAAAATAGCTCAGGCCTGGGGCCCGCGGAGTGTCACCACGGCCCTCCTACTACAGAGGACACACCCCGAGGGCGAAGCTTCTCGGTCAACAGCCTCTCACCTCTGCTGAGGGCACATTCTCGCTCCCTGGGGGTAGGGACCTCGGTTGCTGTCTGCCCCCCATTGTCTCTAGGTGGGGGCCTGCCTGGCTGGGCCTGCCGGTCAGAGAGGGCCAAGGGTGCCTGAGGCGCAGGGCCTGCCCCAGGCCGGGGCCAGGGGAGCCGTGGGGGGAGCCTTAGGCTCTCCTGGAGCCTAAGGTCTGGCCAAGACCATGTGTCCACAAGAGCCCTGACCGTCTACAGGGTTTGGCCCACCAAGGCTTATCCTCTGTAGCCCAGCACGGCAGCCGAGGCCCACTGCTCCCGGAGCCCCAGCTCTGCACACAGCTCCCACCAGCTCCTGCCCGGCTCACCGCCTCCAGCTGCACCGAGCCCCAGGGCTGGGCCACCTGTCTTGCCATCGCTCTGTGATGCTGCCTGGAAGGCTTTTCACCGGCTCCCGGGCCACGTCCCTGTGCCCTGCTCACCCCATGCCACCGGCCACCCATTGCCTGCTGGTACGTCTCTATGCTCGCCAGGGTCCCTCGGACACCCCACATAGTGCAGGCCTGCGCGGGGAGGGGGCCTTCCCCTGCTGTGACCATGGGGCGGGCAGCCAGTTCGGAGCCCACACCGGCTCCTGTTGCCCCTTCACGGTGCCTGTTTGCCCGCAGGAGCCCGGCTCAGGGGCTGGAAGAGCTTCCCGGAGGTCCCGGAGTCCTGGGGAGACCGAGGGTCTCCTCCTGAGCCAGCAGGTCTGGAGCTGGAACGAGGGGAGCCACAGCCTGCGCCTATCCGGCACACCCGTCCAGGTGACTCCTCCCCCAGGGGCCGCGGGGCCGGTGCAGGTAGGAGAACCACGTCGGGACCTCATCTTGCAGAGGCTGGAGCTGTGAGCCCCACGGCTCACAGACCACATAAGTGTGCAGCCTCCCCCCAAGCCCCGTGCGCACACACACTCACATTGCTGCCCCCCCGTGCGCACACACACTCACATTGCTGCCCCCCATTCGCACACACACACGCACACACGCACGGGCCCTGGCCCGGCCCACCTGGGCTCCTGCAGGGGCTGCCCCTGGGGTGATCTCACCCACCTGCCTGGCCCCCAGTCCGCTGGCGATCGCATCCTTGAGCAGAGTGGGAACCGGAGCTGTTGTGGCTCCCGGGCCAGCTGAGAAGTTTCCATTACAGCCGTGGGGCAGTGGCCTCTGGACAGTCTGGCCCTGGAGGAAGCCGTCCCCACGGGGCCTGGTGGCCTTGCATGGTGTTTGCCCTCCCTCCCCCTCACCTGAGCAGCTTGTCTGAATGAAAGCTGGGGGGCTGCTGAGGCCCCAGGACGCACACTTCACCTTTTTCCAGCTGGGGAAGGGGACAGGAGGCCGTGGGCAGTCCCTCGCTGGCCTCCTCTCAGGAGAATGGGGGGCAGAGTGAGGGCCAGTGGGCAGGGGTCCCCAGGAAGGGCCGGCCGCCCCCAGCCCACTCATAGCCCAGGACAGGCTGGCTGCTCCCCAGATAACACACATTTCTGACCTCAGCAAGAGGAGAACCCCGGGGCGCACTCCTGGCTGACAGCTTGCTCCCTGGGCTTGCCCTGACGCGCCTGCCTGGGCCGGGGTGTGGGGACCAGGCGCTGTCCTGGCAGGCTCCACAGATGCTCCCCCACGTCTCTGGACATGGGGCAACAGCGGGTCAGGGGCGCGGCTGTCTGCTGTGTGCGGGGGTGCCCTGGAGTGGGAGATCCTGACCTTGAGAGCCCCAGGCAGAAGGGGGCAGGTAGACTCCGGCCACAGGGAGACCTGGGGGGTCACTCACCCCGAGTTCTGGGCCCCCGTGTAGACTGGAGGTCTACGCCACCATCCAGCACACCATGGAGATGGAGGAGATGTGCCGACCTTCCCGGAGGGGACTGCACACAGTAGGCGCCCAGCGAATGGTGTGTTCTGAGTTGGGGGGTGACCCACGTGCACGGGGGGCCAGAACGGAGATTCCTGCCAGTCGGGTCGGCTCACAAAAGGGCCAGTTCCCTGGGATAACTGAGTGCTGTGGTCTGGGCTAAGTGCCCGGAGTGACTCCATTCCCTGCACGACCGGGCTGTGGCCGCATAGACCTGCCCTCAGCAGGACCCCAGGGCCTCTGAGGAGGGCTCGCCGGTGTCCGTGCCCAGCCCTGCTGTCCCGACGAGAATCCTGGCTTCTGGCCACTTCCGAAGGGACCGCTCTCGGCTCATGGCCGGGGAGAGCCATAGAGACGGGTGCCCCGGCTTTGTGGTGGGAACCGCCCAAGCCACCCCCCGCAGCGGCCGGGCCTCGGGCAGGAGCACGGATAAGGGGCTGGCAGGGCCCTCCCTTGGGTCTGGCTGGGCCGCTGGGGAAGGGCTCCGAGTGCTGGGAACAAGGGTGTCTCTGCGAGCACCCACCACTCCCACTTTTCAGACAAGACATGAGGTTCAGAGGGGCCTGGGTCTTCTGGGGTCACTGACCACCCTGGTTTGCTTGGGAATGTGCTCGTTTTAGCACTGAAAGCCCAAGTCCCGGGTGAACGGGATGGACGGCCCCCCTCAGTCTTTGTCCTAGGGCCACGCAGAGTTCTCTGCCCAGATGTGGTCCACCTGTCTGCCTGTCTGCCTGTCCTCCTGTCCATCTGCCTGCCTATCTGCCGGCCCGCCCATCCTCCTGTCCTCTTGCCCACTTACCCACCTGCTTGCCTGTCCGTCTGCCCGTCTGTCCACCTGCCTGTCTGCCTGTCTCCCTGTTCCACCTGTCCGCCTGTCCCCCTGTCTGCCTGTCTCCTGTCTCCTGCCTCCTGTCTTCCGCCTGGGCCAGGTTCTCTGCCGGCGTCTCTGGCTGCAAGTCTCCACTCCGGCAGCTTCATTCCCAAATGGGAAGTGAGCTTCCCCCTATCGCCCTGAGCTGGGCCCTCACCTGGCTCCCTCCGTGGTCCCAGAAGCCAGGCTCTGTGGCGTCCTCCAGCGAGAGTGGTTCAGGGTGCTGCTGGCCCGCTCTCAGGCCCCCCGGAGAGGCAGCCCCGGGCCCGTGCAGCCTCCTGCTGCTCGGGTCTGGAGCTGCCGCTGGCCGGCCTGTGGGGCAAGTCTGCGGCCGGCCGGCGTCCCCGCCCCAGGCCCCTCGGCAGGGCGGCAGAACTTGGCCAACTGGCAAACGTTGAGCTATAATTACCTCTCCCCTTTGGCAGAAATAGCAGTGACCCTGCAGATCGGCCACTGGCCTGGTGTGGGAGGGGAGCTGCCAGTTTCCCAGGCCCCGAACACAGACAAGATAAGGGGTCAGTGCCCCGTCCCTGCCCTCCCGGCTTCCGGTTCCAGAGCTTTGCAGCCTTTGGAAAGCTCATGGATCAGAATCAGAGGCAGAGCTGGGGTGGGGAAGGCCGGGAGGTGAGGGGGGGCTGTCGGAGGGGAGGGGAGCACAGAGTCCGGGCCCTGCTTGACCCCGCCCCCTAGAGGACCCCACCTGCTTCCCACCCTTGCACCCTCCCCGTCCTGCTCTGGACACGAGGTCACGAGGTGCCATGTGGGGGTGCGCCCTGTGTGTCTCCGTGCTGGGGCCGTGGATGGTCGGTGTCGGGGTCAGATGGCAGACATGAGGCTCCCTGCGCTTGGCTCTGCCTCCCAGGGCGGAAGCCGCGGAGGACCGGGTGGAGGGTGGTCAGCACCGCGTGTTCCCAAAAAGCCCTTCTCATCTTCATGTGTAAGGGGACATGGTGTGGTGTCCCTGTTCTAGGGACACCGCCAAGGAGGGCTGGGGACAGTTTGCCTTCCTGAGGTCCTGGGACCAGACGATCCCCCCCCGCACCCCAACGCTGCCATGCCTGGCTGGGTGACGGCCTGCTGCCCCCAGGGCCCACGGAGACTGACGTCGTTGCCGCTCGCCCTGTGGGGTTTATCGGCACACCGCAAGGCCCGGCCACGCAAGACCGGCCCCCAGCTCTGCTCCCAGCCTGCTAATACTTCCCAGCCTCGACTGATCAGACGCGCACGCGCCTCCATCGATTGGGTTTCATACCCGCTGGTGTCTGAAGGGCGAGATAAGGCTGGCCCCGGGAGGCCTCAGAGAGTCTTTGGTCCCTGTGTCCCCGGGGAGGTGCTGTGGAGGGCCAGGGGCGCGGGTGTGCTCCCAGCTCCGTTGCTGTCCGGCGAGGGGACCCCAGGCAGCACGCCTTGACTGTCCCGTCAGCCGGAAGTGACCCCTGGCACCCCAACAGTCCTCTGTCTGCGGGTCTCCACTGGACCCTTGCCCTGTGCCAGGCCCTGGGCACATAGCTGTGCCCTCGCTTGGCTTTGGGTTCTTGGAAGGCAGGAGACATCCCAGTCCTTACGTTGTCCCAAGAGCTGTGAAGCCCAGAAGGGAAAAGTGTTCTCCAGAGAAGGAGACAGACACACACATGCGGGGATGGGAGTCGCTCTAAGGGACCGGTCACCCAGTGCAGGCTGAGAGGCCACGACCGGCGGGCGGCAGACCCAGCAGAGCCCGCTGTGGGCCTCACTCGGAGCCCCCAGGCCGAGCAGTGCCGCGTCCCAGCGGGATGGCACGGGGAGCGGATTCTCTCTCTGCCCGAGGCCCTGTGTGCCCCCCAACTGATCGGGCGAGGCCCACCCACGCTGGGCCGGCATCTGCTCCGCTCGGTTCACAGACTCCAGCACCCGTCTCATCTGGAAACACTGGAGTCACGTTCCACCGAACCCCTGGGCGCCTGCGGCCCAGCCACGTGGACGGGGAAAGCGAGCTGCTGCAGGGCTGATTGCCAACGTGAGGTTGGGGAGGGCCCGGGGGCTCTGTAATGGGGCCGCCCCAGCGAGTCAGCCTGGCCTGGGAGCATCACGGTGACCTCCAGGTTGTCAAGTGCATGGCCACGGTTCCTTTGTACCTGTGGCCCAGCACTGGGCCTGACCACCCAGCCACCCCGGGACAGGAGTCCTGCTGGAGGAAGGAAACCTGTGGTGTGTCGGGGAGGGCGGGCAAGGGCCCGATGTGGCCTCTCCCTCACCATGGCCTGGCTCCAGGGCCGGGTCCCCCGTGGGCAGGCCGCTCCACCAGGCTTGAGGGGAGACTGGCCGGAAGGGACTTCCCCACTCCCCCCATGCGGTCCCATGTGTCCTTGGTCACAGGGCTGTGTCCCCCGTGGAGCGTAAATAAGTTTCTGTTGTTTCTTAATGCTCGAATTACCCCGTCTGTGGTACGTTAATTGTGGCAGCGGTAACAAACGACCCTGCTGCCTCAGTGGTGACACCAAGACCGTGGGGCTGGAGGAGCGACACTGGGGGCCAAGGACAGGGGCCCCCAACCCTCCAGTGTGAGCATGGGTCCTGGGGCCCCGGCGGAGTGTGGGGAGAAGCAAGAGGGCTCTCACCACCACTGAGGGCCAGAGGGATGAGGAGAGGCAAGTCCCTCCCGGACTCGACCAGAGCCCTTTGGTGGACTGGAGAGTGAAGCCTGTGGGTGTGGGGGTTTGGGAGGGAAGAAAGGAGGGTAAGGGGGGAGGGAGAGAAGGGGCTTTACATTGGAGGGGCTGATGCAATGCTCTGGGTGAGACCCCATGTGGGAGCTCAGGCTGGCGTCCACAGGCCACCCCTCACTGGAGCTGGTGGGGTGGGGACGGTGGGATTTTCTACCGGGTAGAGCTGTCCAGGAGGAACAGCTGGTTGGGAGGTGGTGAGTCTGCCACGACTGGAGGCAAGCAAAGGAGGAGTCCTGCCTTTGGGGTCTTGCCGAGGCTCTGTGTGGCTCCAGGATAATACTGGCGGGGGGGATGCAGGGGGAGAGGGGAGCCGGCAATGTGGAGCCTGTCCTGTCCGGCCTGTGTGTCCACCAGGGTGGTCTTGGCCCGCCGCTGCTGGGATGGATGCTTCTCTGCAGATTCAGGCGCAGGGACCTGCCCGAGGTCATAGGCCAGCTGGGCCCGGTCAGTGCCCGTCACTCTGGAGCCCACAACGTGTCATTCTCGGACAGAAGCACGCGCCATCAGGCCGCTCGCTCGCCCGGCCCCCCGCCACCCCGCCAGAGCCCTCGTTCAGAAGCGGGGCTGCCTGGGTGGCGTCCCCCACCCTGAGCCTGGCGGGGCCCTGGGTCACCGCGTTCCGTTTGCCCACGCCAGTCAGAACCGCAGGACGCGGGGCCCTGTCATCTGTCTCCGACAGCTGCGGTAATGGGAACCACTGGGCCCCATTGTGTGCTAACAAAAGCAGCCCCTTTTCCCATCTCCTAAATTATTCATGACCTCCAAGAGGCTGTAAACGTCCTCAGCTCTCTACAGAAGCCGTAATTACAATGATAAATTTTATTTATAAAGCCGGTCCCTCCCGCGAGCCAGCTGCCTGGGGGACCGTACATAAGCCATAACCAAGCCAGGGGCCACGGAACGCTGCCCGCCACAGCTGGCTTTCCGGCAGGTCTCAGGGCTGGCTGCCGGGGGGTGGGGCGGAGAGCGGAGGGGGCAGCTCCACGGCTCGCCCAACCTGCCCAGGACGTCTGTCTGAGCTTGGACGGGGTGAGCACGTGCACGGCCGCTGGTCCGGGCTCTGGGGGCAGAGCCATCCGACGGGGCTCTGGCTCCCGCTGGGGGGCTGCCCCTGGTCTCTCGTCCTGGACCTCAGGGCCCCGAGGACCCACGACGGGGACGTGGCTCTGGCTGGCCTCAGGGCTGAGTACTCGTACGCATGACATCAGCCCCCATGTTGTCACTGGTGACTGCACATCCCCGTCACTCACGAGGTCCGCAGACGTGATGTGTGTCCGCTGAGTGTTCTCGCCGACCCCTTGCATCACTGAGCCCTGCGGGCAGGCGCCGGTGTTGGCCCCATGCGCTGACCGGTTCTAGGGCTTTGTGGGGGTGGGGGAGCCCCGCACAGGGCTCTGCGGTGGCGGCACAAGAAGTGAGGGTCGTGCTGGGCCGTGGGCAGCCTCGCTCGCACCCTGCACCGCGCGGCTGCTGGGACACGGGGCACGGGACATTAGAAAGAGCTGGCACTGGAGCCAGAGGGCCAGGGTGCCCCCGCTACCCTGTTCCTGACCCATGACCTGGAGCCGGCCACTGTCCGTTCCAGAGCGGCTGACCCCTTCGGGGGGGTGCTGCAGTAGCACGTGGGGCTGGCGGGCGGGTGAGTGGTGCCGTCCACTTCGGTGCTGGCCCAGCAGCAGCTGAGCAGCCTGGGACCTGGTGCCCACCGCCCGCATGTGTGCGTGTATCCCTGAATGTCCTGGGGGTCTGGAGTCCTCCTGACCCACCTGCCACATGCAGGCAGGAGGCCCCCAAGCTGGCTGGTTTGAAAAATCTGTCTGTTGGATAGGATAAAGAGCCTGGGCTGGCCCTGGTATCGGGGAACCCAGCCATGGCCATGGTCAGAGTGAGGGCTGATGGGGGCCGGGACACGTGCCTCTGGGCTCCAGCCCTTGTTCCGGATGGCTTCCCAGTATGGAAGACCCGGCACGTGGGTCCCCTCCTGCTGCCAGAGCCCCAGCCCCCGGCGCACACACACCAGCGTGGGCAGAGCCCCTCACTGCTTCCCTGGCTCGGGCAGTCGAAGAAACTTTGAAACCACCCGTCTGGCCAGGAGAGTCATTCCACACCCCGTGTGGTTACGGAAATCCCAGTGGTCCCCGAAGACCTAAAAGATACAGGGTTGGTGGCCTCCACCCTGTCCCCATTCAACTCACTGTGTGGCCCATTCAAAACCCAGACAGACCTAGAGACCTCCCGTGAGGTCACCCGCCGCGAGGGCTCCGCTGCGCTGCCAGCACCGGCACCGTGTGGCTGAGCCAGTGGTGCCAGGGGACCCATGGCAGAATCTGACGGGAGTGGGGTCCCCGGCAGGCTCCACACACCTGCCGGGCAGGGGAGCGCCACTGTTGGCCAAGCCGCTGTGGTGGCCGTGGTCCCCAGGAGCCCCCACCCTGGGGGTCCCAGGCCCACCATGGAGGGCTGGGAATGGTCACCTGGCGGCCCGTGTAAGCCGGACAGCATCTGTAGGTCGCGCAGACCCCTTCGCCTCTTACCCCAACACCACTCCCTCTCTCAACTCATTCTCAGGGCCTCAGGATGGGTAAGTCCTGCCTGGTCCCCAGGAGCTGCCCACGGTGTCTGCGCAGCAGGAAAACTAACAGCGGACGGGCTGTCGTCCCCTGACAGACATGCAGAACGTTCCGGGCAGAGCTGTAAGCACGGCCCTGTGTCCGCTGTGCACGGGGAGAGGCGGCCAGAGCCTCCTGGACATGGAAATGGCCGTGACAGGTGGTCAGGGGCCTGGGAGGGGCCTGGGAGGCGCAGGCGGGAGCCCGAGGGCAAGGGGGACAGATCCACAGGGCAGGCAACTGGCGTGGGGATTCGGAGAGACTCACGCAGACGGGCTGGGTGGGGAGTGGATGCGGGTCACAGGAGACAAGGACAGGGCTCCCCTTGGGGGCGGTGCCTGCCTCTCTGCCTCACCCCACCCGTGCTCCCCGCCAGAGTCTGCGGGGGGCCAGTGGGGGCAGAGGCACAGGCTGAGCCCTCGAGGAGGGTTCCCCGTCCCCGGCAGCCAGACAGGAACCTGGTGGTGCCTGGTGGTGGGGAGCCTGATGCTGGTGTCCTGCTTGTCCTTGGGGCTCCTCTCTCCATTTCTTATTAGTAACCAAATTGACTGGATGCGCCCGGGCCCTGCCGTTTGCATTTCAATGACGACGTCCCTGTGCTTCTGGGTTTTTCTGCATAGACGTGATGAAACCAGCCACAAAGTTTCAGTGAAAAAGTAATTTAACAAGTAGCCTTTCAAAAATCACCATCCGGATCCAGGCCCTGGTGGGCCCCCAGGGGATGACAGCGCCGGGCTCATGGTGCGGGGTGTGGCATGGGCACGGGGCACAGTGTGTGGGGGGCGTACACGGCAGGCCCTGGGACGGATGGCCAGGCCTCTCTGCTGCTGGCTGCGGGGGCCACTCTGCTCCCCCAGGGGCTCCAAGAGAGTATTGTGGGGACACAGGGGATGTGAGGGGGCAGCCAGGAGGAGGGACCGCCTCAGGGTTGGACCAAAGGGCAGAGGGCACAGTTAACGCTGGGAGAAAGGCCCCGACTTGCATCCAGGTGTTTACAGTGTGGATGGAGGAGTGAGGTCTTTGTGGGACCAGCGTTGCTGGTGGGTTATAATCGTGTGGTCTCAGTGAGAAGGGGGTGAACGTGTGCCTGCGTGGGTGAGTCTCCCCGTCACTCCGGCGGCACCGTCGGGAAGCCCTGAGTCAGGAAACCCTGGCAGGAAGCCCGTGCACTGCGTGGTCGCTGGTGGCGTGGCTGCTGGTGGCATAGCCAGCGGGCACCCCCAGCTCCTCCCGGCCGCTCGCGGGGTTTCCTAGGAGCCGAGCCCCCACGACCACGTGTTCTGTCGCTCCGAAGCGAGGACTGCCTCGTCCCCACCTCTGCAGGCAGCCAAAGCTGGGCATCTTGGTGACCACGGCCCATGTGGGCTTCACCTCAGGGAGACCCAAGACACACAAACTGAGCTGGGCCGGGGCGGCGGAGTCACGCTGTGGAACGGCCGTGCGGCCCTCCGGGTCTACGGGGACAACCACGGGGGGCCGAAAACGGTCGTTGAGGCTGAAGTACCCAAGGCCGCCTCTGGGGTACTGCCGGCCACGGTGTTGGCCGGCTCTGCGGGGCACCGGGGACTTTCCAGACTGGGGGGTCCTGCAAGTGGCCCCACAGCCACGCTCACAGGTGACCCCGAGGTTACGTCCCCCACTCCCGCTTTCCTGTCCCTGTCGCTCTGTTGCTCCTTCCACCTGGCTCCTGCCTGCACCACCCCGCCCTCCCACGTTAAGGTCACCTTAGCAGGTCTGGAGACATGTGCATGGTGCCTGCGGGAGTGTGAGTGGGTGTGAGGTGGGTGTGTGTGCACAGCCGGTGGAGCAGAAGGGCCGTGCTAGAGCCCAGTCAGGGTACACGGCTCTGCTGCTCACTTTACAAGGGACCCCTGGGCGGTGGCCATGTGCTGTTGTTCAGGTTGTGAAGTGAGACACCAACTTAGGTTTACTGGAGGAGGGCAGAGGCACCTCAGGGGTGCGTGACAGTCCTGCCCGTCCCCAGGGTACACGGGACATAAGAGAGACGAAGGAAGTGGAAGGGTACTTGAGGGGGTTGTGCTCAGCTGGGCTCACACGGTCCTTCCACACACCCTGCCCTTGCCCTGGCTTTCCTCCAAACACACAGGTCTGAGGGGACCCAGCATAAGCTCTGGGACGAGGCAGGCCTGCGTTTCTGGGGACAGATGATCAAGGGGGTCTCCAGGCCTCTTCCTTGAAGACTCGACTTGGGCTCCATGGCCCCCAGATGCCCCCCACCCCCGCTCTTTGCTGAGTCCCGCCCCACAACAGAGCCCTGGTTACCTCTGTGTTCCTGTACCCTGCCTGACCGCTCACGTGGGCCCTCCCGCCCCCACCCCCAACCCCGTGGGTCTGGAAAAGGGTGACCAGAAGCCCCTGGGTCAGCCGGGCTGTGCCCCGTCCCTCGGCACCCACCCGGCGGTCATTCCCGCGATTGCCAGCTCACACACGCATGGACACACGTATGCACACACGCACATGCACGTGGCCAGAACAAAGGCCTCTGGGAGGGAGGTGCCCTCGCCGCCCTGGCGGGAAGGGTGTCAGGAGCTGCTCAGGCTGGAGGCAGGGAGCCCGCCTGTGTCCCGAGCTCGGCTTCCGGGCCCCGCAGCCCTCCTTCTCCGTGTCGGGGGGACGGAGGCCGCTCGCCGCGTGTACCGCCTGCAGACGCACACACGCGCCCGCGCCGAGCCGGCCCAGGCGCAGATGGAGGTGGACAAAGGGCTAAACTTCTGCTACCTGGGCCGGTGGGATCTCCTGCGAGAGCAGCCCCTGTGAGAGCCCCGCCCTCGGGCAGGGGCCAGGCCGCCGGCCAAGAAGGGGGCGTTGACTGCTCACGGCAAGGCAAGCAACGCTGAGATAGAATGGCTTTCAGAGCACTGGCGTCAGGCGGACCGAGTCAGCGGCAACAGTCGGGTCCTCCTCTCTCGGGCTTCCTTACAGCATCCACGTGGCCTTCTCCCAGGGACACTGCTACGGGCCGCACCGTGCCCGGTGCGGTGGGGGCCCGTGAGGCCGGTGTGGGGGGAGGGGCCCAGCACCCACAGGCACCTTCCTGCAGGAGGTGCTGGGGGGGTCACGCGACCTGCCCCTCGCACCGGCCTTTCCGCTGTCCACGCTCTACTGTGGAGTCCAGGCAGGGCCCCGTAGCCCGGTGGGGGCTGGAGACACCAGTCAGGGGACCCTTTCCCCCGAAGCGGGCCCCGGGGAGGCGGGGGCTGTGGCTTGATCTGGGGTCCCAGGGCCGTGTCTCCGAAGTTGGGCAGAGGCCCAGGTGGGGGGGTGGCGGCGAGGGGCGGCAGGTTGGGCAAGCTTTCCGCAGAGGCCTGCGGGGCCCTGTGTGGGGAGAGGCTGGAGCCAAGACGTGGAGGGTGGGGCTGGCAGAGGCTCCCACTGCAGGGAGCTCCGGGGATAAGGGGCCACCTCATAGCCTCCAGGACCCAGTGCGCCCGCCCCCACCCTCAGGGGACCCCAGACTGAAGACACGGAGGTGCTCTGTGGCCGTGGGTGCCTGGGAGAATTGCCTGGGATTCGTGTGGAAATGGGGCTCTGATTCCCGAGGTCTGGGCGGCCGATCCTGTGTGTCTGGAGTGTCTGGGGGACACTCTAGACCGGGTGCTGGGGTGTCAGGGCGCCCCGGATCCCGTCCACAGCCAGGGGTGGTGAAGCTCGTCGGGCCCTGACCCTGTCTGACCCTTCCTCCTGTAGACAGTTTGATAAAGGCCCCGCGGTCACGCTGAGGCAGGGATCCCTCCGTGCACGTTAGGGGTGGGGGTCTGCGTGAGGGGCTGTGGGCTGCTGCAGGGCTGGGACGGGGGACCCCGCAGCCCTCCGCGCAGTTATCTGGGGGCGTGCTGGCTGGGCTATGGTTGGCTTCCTGCCGCCGCGGGAGAGCTCGCTCGCTCGAAGCCCCAGCCCCGGTCAACGGACGGAGACTTCTGATCTCGACAGAGGCCGGCGGAGGCGGGGGTCCGGGAGCCTGAGGGACGGAGTTCTCGGTGAGGTCTCTGCATGCTTCGCCCCACAGTCTGCCTCCCGAGGGGTTTTCTGGGGGCCTGTGTTCGGATCCGGACAATGTGGCGAGCGTGGCAGAGCGGGGACCCCGGAGGTAGCGCCGGCACGGGGCTGCTCCTCCCTGGGCTCCTCCCGGCTGCTCTCCACCAGCTTCCCCTCCAGGCCTTTCCCTCAGTGCCCCTGGGCTCAGTCCCCAGGCTGAGCCCCGGGCCCCAGCGCCTGCCCACAGGTGCCTCCGTGGGAGTCCTCCAGCCTGGGGTGGGGCCGCGGCCCCATCGAGTACCAGCCACCAGCCCTGCTCCCGGGCGGGTCTGGGGCTTGGGGGCCGCGAAGGGGTCTTAGAAGCAAATGCTCCTGTGTGGGAGCCCATCTGCCCGCAGCTGGGGAGGCAGAGCAGGCAACCTGGAGGCCCTGGGACACAATGAATGGCCCCGCGCCTCCCTGGGGAGAGTCACTGGCCTCAAGCCCGGAGCCCCATGTTCTGAGGGACCACCCCCCCCCGACTGCAGACACAGACTTTCCAGTGGGTGCAGGAGAAGCAGAGACAGCTCCCCTCCCCCAGTATAAGGGGCACTTGGGATCATCCCTGGTTGGCCTCTGGCCCTCTCTGACTTGGGAAGCAGCCCGAGCCTCGGGACGCCAGGCTGTACCTGGGAAACCAGCCTCCAGCTTGTCCCTGAAGAGCGCGTGGCCTCTCGGGCAAGGTCCCAGAGCCAGCCCCGAGGAGAGATTTCCTTTCTGCCCCGGTCTGGGGGCCCATGCTGCGTTCATGCACGGGTGATCAGAGGGATAGAATGCGGGATTATCTCCTGGGGCTCCGGGGGCAGTGCCCACCCATGGGCCAGTCCTGTACTATGCAGCCTCGTGCAGACTCCCACTTGGACGGTGATGGCCCGAGCCCTCCTCGGGGGGCGTTCATGGCTTGAGAGGCAAGAAGGCTGTATGGGAGGCTCCCCTGGGGGACCCGCAGAGGCCCCTGCATGGCTGTCTTGCCAGCACTCGGGGGCATGCCTGGAAGTAGCTTCCCTCTGGTGTCTCTTGCTCTCGGGGTACCTCGCACCTGCCTCTGCTGCCCCCAGGCCCTCTTCCCCACTTGGGTTCGGGACGGGAATGTCCCATGGCCCCATCCCACCTGGGTCGGTGGAACTGTAGGCCTGCATGGGCCAAGGTGGACCCACACCCGGGGGGCGGAAGTGCTTGGAGTGGAGGGCTGCGGAGGGCGGAAGCCGCAAGGGTGTGGGACGCTGGTCCCTTGGTCCTCAACCTGTCCCTTTAGGCTGTGCACAGCTACCACGGGGGTGGACCACTGCCAGCTGCGTGCCCCAGAAAGGGGCCTTCCGTCACGGCCGGGCCCCAGCACCTGGCGAGACAGGGGTCTGTGGGCAGAGGAGTGAGAGAGCAGAGGGCGGGAGCCTGGGCCCAGCCCCACCATCACAGCCACGTGCATCCCTGGGCAGTGGACGACCCCAGGCCTGGGTCCAGGCAGGGAGGGCTGGAGCTCTGTGCTGTGAGTCAGCACAGATGGGGAAACCAAGGCTCCAGGCGGGGTGAGTGGACGGGACCCCACAGGGTGCTGGGTCCAGCTGGGGGCTCTCAGCTGGCCCTGGCCTTGGAGGTCACGGCCGTGGCCTGGGTCTATGATGGCCACGTGGGCTCTTGGGGCGGGGGCTGCTGGGGGGTGGGGACCTGCCACCCCGTCTTGCCAATGGGTGTGCCCGCCTTGGCCGCTGCGCTGGGCAGGTTGGTGCCGACGCATTGTCGCATGAGCCTGGGGACGGCCCTGCCGGTGGAGACAGCTCCCCTGCCTGTCAGGGAGGCCTGCCCCGCTGCCTGAGAGGCTTGTGTGGAAAATACCGCGTTAATAAATAACTTTTGAGTCACAAAACACCCTCTTTATCACTTTGATGGGCGGTGGAAGCACTGGGGCTGAGGGGACAGCCTGGGGCGGGAAACACTCGTAAACGCCCGTCCCCACGCTCCGTGCTGGGCGCGGGCACTGCGCTTTAAGACCCGTGTTGATTAGAATTTTTTATAAGTTTTTTTATCCGAGGCATAACAGCTCTTTCGAGACAATAACAAGGCGCAGGAAGGATTTTAAAGACCTTCAGGAATGGGAGTTTGATTAGCAATCAGGATGGGCCCTCTCTGCCTGGGCCAGCTCTGATTTCTTCCATTTATGAGCTTTTCATTGCCTCTGCCCTCAGGGGACGGGGCTCCTGACAGCACGACTCCTATCCCGGGCCAAGGGTGCTGCTGTTCCAGCAAACTGCGCAGACGGGCGCCTCCCCAGCCGGGACCAGGGCCAGGAGACCTCGGGGACACTGGCCTGTGTTCAGCGAGTCCGGCCCGGTAAGGCCCAGGCTGTCCGTCCAGTGCGGCCCAGACGCAGCCGAGGCCAGAGGCCCAGGCCGGTGGTGGCCGCGGGTGACTGCAGACGGGCCGCCAGGTGGCGCCGGAGGACCGGCCAGGAGGCACGGGGCGTCTGGGGAAGGAGGCGGCGGGGAGGGAGGCGGGGTGGGGGGTGGCGGACGGGGCTCCTGGCTAGCGGGCCTTGCCCATGGTAGCCTGGTAGCCGCGGGGAGCCTAGGAGGGCAGCGCAGGACCCCCCAGAGTGCCGTTGCGGGAGGGCGGGAGAGGACAACCTGCGCTCACAGGCTCCGGCGGCGGGCTGGGGTCTCGGGAGGCCTTGCGGAATCAAAGCCTCATTGAGGCAGTGTGCCCTCCCCAGGAGCACCCCTGCTCTCTGGCTGGCCCCCCCGTTCAGGCTCCACCTGGCCGGGCCTGGAGGGAATCAGGTGTAGGCAGGGGCCCCCCCAGGAGACCCGTGGGCAAGGGGAGTGCGTCCCAGGCTGTAGGGTCCCGGCCATCGGTCCTGGTGCCCAGAGAGGGCTGCACACTGTGTTTCCCATGACGACTGGCCTCAGGGCCACACCTCCCCCATCTTCCTTTGCTGGGCCAGGAGCCAGATGCATTCTGGGAAAAGGCCTGGCCCCATCCTAGAGGTCACCCTGGGGGTCAGGGTGGGTGCTGCGTCAGGGGTCAAAGGCCACCCTCCTGAGCATGTCTGGCAGCAGACAGGAAGCATGGGGTGCTGATGACCGTGTGCTCCTGCTGGTTTGGGGGTCCCCTGCTGGGAGTCTTACCAAGGAGCAGGAAGGGGGATGGAGATCTGTTGCGGCTGATCTGGGAATACGCTCTGGGCTGGGGGGGTCAGGAGGACCCCTGACATCTTCCCCACTCTGGCAGCCTGGACCTGGCAGGGGGCCTTCTCTCTCTGGGCGGTGGGGAGGCGTCCTCCTTGGAGGAGTGAGCGGGGCCCACAGACTCAGTGTCCACCAGAATCCTCCTATGTGGTCGGTGGCTGTCTTGTCATTGGCCAAGGTCCAGGGAGCTCAGAAGGACCCACAGTCCAGACACGGGCTCTAGGGCAGTGGGTGGTTTTTGCCTTACCTCGTGGTCTGCAAACCCTTAGGGCTGAAAAGGGGATGGGATACCTGGGGTCCCATGACAGGCAGCTGGGCCAGGTTCCACCGCCTGCAGGTAGGGGAAGAGCAGCACAGGCGGGTTCCTCAGCATTTCTGTCACAGCTGTGACCATGAGCATGTCAGACCATGTCTCTGAGCCTGTGCCACAGATTTTCGACTCTGCCCCACACTGAGCCCCAATCCCGGCCCACACTGAACCCACATCCCAGCCCACTCTGAGCCCTGGTCCTTGACCACACTGAGCCCTGGTCCCACACACACTGATCCCTGATCCCAGCATACACTGAGCCCACATCCCCGACCACACTGAACCGTGGTCACAGACCACACCGAGTCCATGTCCCAGCCCACATTGAGCCCTGGTCCCAGCACACAATGAGCTCACATTCCAGCACATACTGAGCCCTGGTGTCAGCCCACAGTGACTCTTGTCCCAGTCCACACTGAGCCTTAATCCCAGCCCACACTGAGCCCTGTTCCCACTACACACTGAGGCCCTAATCTGACCCCAGCGTACATGGAGCCCTGACCTCAGACCACAGAGTGTAGACTCAGACCTCAGGCAGGACTCTGAGCGTCTGCTGAATGAATGAGTGAGCATCAGAGCGGGAGGGCAGACGTGGAGGGCCACACTCCTGCTTTGGGGTGGGGCGTGGTCTTGGAAAATATCCCTAGGAGGCGTGGGATTCTCTTCCTTCCCCTCCTAGCTATGCTTGTGGGGCCAGTGCCCTGTGACTTGTGTGGGCGGAAGAGATGTCCTTGGGGAGCCCTAGACACAGCCCTTTGTGGCCTGCTGCTCTGCTCAGTGCCTGATCCCCCATCAGTCCGGCCTCCTAAAGCAGAGGCTTCCTGCAGTCGGCCAGGGAAGCCCGAGGGAGGGAAGCTCCAGCCAGTGCAGCAGAGCTGGGCGCGGAGCTCTGAGGGAGGGCCGTAAGCCAGCTGCGTCTCCGATGCGGGGTGGGGCCTCGCCAAGGGACGGCCCGGGGACCCTCCCCGTGCCCTCGCGGCCCCAGCGCTGTCCACGCACGGCGCCCCACCTTCCTCCGAGAACTCCTGGGGGGCCGGGCTGCTGCTCTGTGCTCAGCCCTGTCTTAATTCGCTTTCTGTCCACTCCGCGAGCGTGGGGGAGCTCTGAAAAATTACCTGCCACCAGCGCTTATTTAAATCTCGGCGTGATTCATGAGTGTGGACAGTTTTAAGGCCACTGCCGAGCAGGTAGTTAGCAGACTGCTGAACTGACAGTTTCCAAAGTGAGCGCAAAGGCACGCGCCCGGCCTGGGGGAGCCTGCGGCCAGCTCTCCGGCAACCCCACGTGGGGCCCAGGGCCTCCCTCTGGAGGGAGTGACTATGTCTTTTCCTTGCAGAGAAAGTCAAGTGTGTCCTAGCCAACCACGGGCAGCTCTGGGCTCCCAGAGGCGTCCTGGGAAGGGGTGACAGGCGGGGGGAGGGGCCTCGGTGGGCTTGCAGGTGCCATAGAATTGGGGGGGGGGCGGAGCACAGGTGCAGAGGCTGCGGCCCGGCTGGGGGCCAGAAGCAGGATCCGGGCTGTCACCTTCCCCTTGGGGTAAACCGAGAGAGCACACAGGTGGCCCGGGGAAGCTGGGAGGTAAATTTTCTTGATCTGCATCTGGGTGCTGTGCAGGACGTGGGTGGGACCAGACGGCCGGGACAGGGGTGGAGGGCCGGCGGCCCAGTCTCAAGCCCACCCCCAGAGCTGTGCACCATTGTGTGCCCCAATCCTGAGGATCAGGGCATGCCCAGTCGGAGGAGAGCAGCACCCCACTCCCCCACAGTCCCAGGCGGGGACGTGAGGGGCCTGCCGCCCAACATTCCTGCTTCCTGGTGGGGCTGGACATTGGGACAGGAATAAGGAGTCTCCTGAGTCTTCACACACGGCTTCTGGTGAGGACACGGCTGACTCCACGAGCCGGCCGTACAACCACCAGAGAAGCGTGGGGGCTGGGCTGCCGACCAGGAAGGCAGAGGGGCATGGACCCGACCACAGTGAGGACGGGCCGTGGTGCTGTGGGGCCCCCAGGGCGCGGGCATGACGCTGGTGAGACCCTCGCAGCCCTGAGCTCCTGCACCTGCCTTGCTTGCTTGGCCCGGCCCCGAGGGCAGTTCTGGTCCAGGCTGGCTGCTTGTTCGCTGGGAGACCCTGAACAGGGCCCCGTCCCTCTCTGGGCCTCTGGGCCTCTGCACAGAGAAGGACATGAGCCAATGAGCCCCACGGGTCAGTGGCTTCCCGTCTGGGCCCCGTGGAGGTTTCCGGCATTTCCGTGTGGCCATATTTAGGAGCGGGCGTGGACACATGTGTGTGTGCCTGTGTACCTGGGTGTGTGTCCATGGTCGCGTGTGTACACTCAAGCACACATCTGTGTTCGTGCACACGTGTGTGGGCAGGTCCACAGAAGCCCCTTCCGTGGGCATGGGGCCCAGCAGTGCATCTCCCCAAGTTGAGTGGGGACGTGTGGGAGCCTGTGGACCTGTCCGTTCTGTCTGGTTAGTGTGGACTTAATTGGGCCGAACACCTGTGAAGGACCTCTGAGGGCTGAACTCTCTTTCAGAGTCATGGGGGCCCAGCGGGGCAGGGGTGGGGCACAGGGGCAGGTGGAGCAGGTGCCTGAGGGCCCAGGACTGGGATGTCCCGTCCTCAGATGGGTGGCCCTGGTGCCCCACGGGGAAAGTGGCTTCCCAGAACCCAGGTGTCTGCTGTCCCATACATCAATGGCAGGCTGGTTTGGTGGCAGCTGAGGGTCTGAGGCTCTGGGAGTTTAAGCTCCTCACGTGGGGGCTTGGGCCTGGGGACGCCACCCAGCAGAGGGCGGGGCTTCCTCCAAGAGCTGATGGGCTGCCCCAGCTCTGGCCTGGTTACGCCGTCCCTTCGTATAACCCACCTTGCAGCCAGCGACCCACACCAGCCCGGAGCCCACTGGACCCTGAGTGTCCCCTGCTGAGGACAATGCCCCAGATCAGGGGCTTGGAGATTTAAGACCCCTGCGTGAGGCCCGGAGAGGCTGGTGCCCAGTGAGTACGAGGGAAGGAAGGAGTTTGGGAACGCTGGGTGGCCACGAGGGAGAGGTGGCAGCCTGGGGGAATGGATGGGCTCTGGGGACCGTGGGTGCTTGTCGCTGGCGATGCTGAGTCCCTCAGGCTGCTGAGCTTGGGAGATGAGGAAGGCGGTGATCCCCTGGAGTCCTCCCTTAGTCTGTCCAGGGACGCCTGTCTCCCTGTGCGAGGGCTGTGGTGCCCAGTGTAAGCTGGGGGACTGGCCAACACACCGGGACCAGGGGCTCCGGCTGCCATGGAGTCAGGGCTGCAGCCCTCGCTAGCGAAGCCCTCACTTGCTGGCTGGGCCCTTCTTCCGCTCTATCCCCTGAACACTCAGGAGGAGGAACACACCCCTGGAGGTGGGCAGCCTTGTCTCCTTTTTGGGGGACGCAGACACCGGTTATGGGGGAGGCGTGGAGGGGCTGGCTGGGATGGGGACCTGGAGTTGGGGCCAAGGCATTGGGTGTGGTGGCTCATGGGCCTTGGGCTGTTGCACGGCTGGGCCCGACGGGAGGACTATGGGGCGGGTGTGCTTGGGTGGGCTCAGCTGGGGGGGCGCAGGGCAGACCTCTGGCCGCCGGGGTGGAGGCGACGGGGCACGGTCTGGTGTGGGGGGGCATCTGTGGGTCCTGAGGTCCCAAGCCTGGCGGTCCCCTGGTGCAGCTGCGGGCGCACAGACATGAGGCCGCGGGGGGCTGTGGGAGCGCAAACCCAGCTAGTGAGTGTTTCAGGAGGCCTCCCAGGAGCACATGCATAATTCACCGGGCCAGCAGGAAGGAGCGGCATAATCTGTCTCCTTAAAGGGGGTTTGGTAATCTGTTAAGCTGTCTTGAAATCTGCAGTCTAGCTGCGCGAGCTCCTCCGATTTCTAAATTAATTTGTGTGATTTAGAAAGTGGGTGCTCCATGCCCGCCTCCCTGTGCTGGGGGCCCCAGCGCCGGGGCCTTCTGCGGGCACTGCCTCCGACGTGTGTTGTGTGTCCGTGGACTGATGCCTGGATGGCTCGTCCGTGCCTGGGGCCCGCCGAAGCCCTCCACCCGTGCGCCCCGGGGGGTTCCGTGGGCGGGTCTCAACCCCCCCCCGTACCCCTCCCCCTGCCCCGCGCCCAAGGCGAGTTAGTTGACATGGTCAGAGCACGCAGGCTCCGTTTCATCCTTGTCGTCGGAGGCTGGTCCTCTGACGGGCTCAGCTTGCTCTGGCCAGCGGCGGGAGGCCACCTGGCAGGTCCTCGCCTGGCTCTGAGGCTGGCGGCCACCTGGCTTCAGGACCAGACAGCGAGGGCCCTCGGGGTGAGGCGGGATAACTATGGGAGGGGCCCTGCTCCTTCCCAGCCCTGAATCCGCAGACCACAGAGAACCCCGGCCAAGCCCATCTTCAGAGGCCATCCCGCGTCCTACCAGGCTTCGGGGGCGTAGGGACCAGGACTTGGCCCGTGCGTCCTGTGAGCCCCGCCCGTCGCTCACCTTGTGGGCCGGAAGGGAGGCTTTTGGTGGGTCACAGTGTCCTGCGGGAGGCCAGGTGATGGGAAGATGTGGCTCTCCGGGCAACCTTGTGGCCGGGGAGGGCCAGTCCATAGCCAGACGGCCTCTTTCTGGAAGGGCTCCTTCCCTGGGGCTGCAGGCTGGACCAGGCGGGATGGTACCCTGAGTGCCCTTGCCACCCCTACCCGTTCCCACCCCAGGTCTCTGAAGTTCCATCCTCCCATGGCCCCGCACCAGGCCGGCTCCCACCTTCGGAGGCCGCGGCTCCCGGCTGCTGCGGCTCCCGCTGGGCCCCTTCCAACCCACCGCGCCTCTCCCAAGTTCTGAGCTTCGAAGCCTCCAGGTGGTTCCCGGAGAGAAGTGGCTTCTGCTCGGGAGCTCGGGGAAAGCTGTCCCCGGGCCTGAGCTGGGGCAGGAGCCCCCGGCTGCCGCAGGCCCAGGGGCGTGGCCCGCCGAGTTGGGTTCAACAGAAGGCCCAGCCGAGCTTTCAGGGAGGACAGTGGCTGCCCAGTGTCCACTGCCCCGGCGAAGAGCAGAGGTGACTGGGGTCCCAGCTTCGGTGACACCTCCGACGGGCTCCGAGGGCCATCAGTCCTCCCTGAGCAGATGGGGACCGGAGGCTCACAGAGACTCAGCCATGCCTGCAAGGCTCCATCCCTGGTCCCCGAGCTTGGGCTGAGGAGTCCCACCTGGTGCCTCCCTCTCGAGCTCAGCAAACCCATGGCACTGTCCCCAGGCCCAGGGGTCTCTCTGGGGAGGCTGCCACGCCTCCAGCCTCCTCTTTGTTCCAGCCGGTGAGGGCCGTCAGCAGCTCTCTCTCCACGGCTGGGTGAGTCCTGAAATTCTCTTTCCATTAAAAATAAATGCCCCATTTTATCTGCCTGAAATGGCTCTGCTCTCTGATTGTCTTTTCCAGGCCGCTGTATATGGAGAACTATAAAATCCTAATACAACTATTAATCCCCTGTATCTGCTTGTACCTAATTTTTATTAAAAATATCCTGTGCTCCAGCTGCCTTGTAAATTACGATGAGGTGGGAAGTCCCCGGCTGCATTAGCGGGAGGAGAGCATATTGGAGCTGGGATAGGTCGGCTCCTTCATGCTGGGCCGGGGGGCGGGCGGGGGACCTGCGCAATCTGCTGAGGCCAGGAGGGGACAGGAATCTGGTTCCGCGGCACAGCCGTCCGTGCCGAAATGAGGTCCCCGGCCCAGCACGGAGCCAGGCGGGCCCGGCACAGGGGGCTCAGTGTCCTCGGGAGTCCCGGCCCTCTGCTTGCTGGCCCACGGCTGCTTCCCTATCCCAGCCATCTCTGCAGACCTCTCCCCTTTGAGGAGAGAGCTGGGCAGTAGGAAGCCCGTGCATGCGGGCTGGCGGGTCAAGGCCAGGCAGGAAGCACGGAAACCCCGATGTGGACTGCCCAGCGGGTGGAGGGCAAACCCTGTGAGGAGGGCAAACCCTGTGATAAGGGCAGGTGGGAGGGGGCTCCTAAGGTGCGTGGGCCGGACACTCAGTGCTGTGTGGACCTGAAGGGCATCCGTGCCCCCATGGGCGGGTTTCTCGGCTGGAGAGGTGGGCCAGTGTCTCAGAGTCGCTCCCCATGCTGGAGTGGGACGTGGCCCTCCACGCTCACAGTTCTGGCCGAGGAGTCCCTGGGCTCTTCTTCCTGGGGAAAGTCCTGTTGGGCCTGTTGGGCAGGAACAGGACGCCCCACCCTGGCCACGGCAGGGCAGGAATGAAGTCCCGGGGCTGAGGGGCCTCTGCCGGTCCTGGCCTGGAGTCCAGGGCTTGGCCTGTAGGGGTGGAGTGCTGGGGGTGCAGTGTGGCCACTGGGACTGGGCTGGGAGGTCGGCCTGAATGTCCAGCTCAATGTCCTGGCCTTGGGTCAAGGCTGCCAGCTCTCCCCACAGAGGGCCCTTTAGGAGGGAGGAAGGCAGGGGCTGCTGGACGGCCGGAGTCCCAGCCGGGACCTTGGGGAGAATCAGCAGGAAGGATGCAGGGAAGCAGGACAGACGTGGCCCCCTCTTCCGGGCTCTCCCCTCACCAAGAAGGGGATGGCAGTGTGGAGGACGGGGGGCTTTGGGCCCACCCACCTCCAAACTCCTGAACCCCGCCCAGTGAGCTCTGGCTCCCACCAAGCCCCCACCCCCGCCCTTCTGTCCCACTAGAGTCCGTGGGCTGGCGCGCTGGCTTCTCGCAGCCTGGTAGTGGGCCAGCTCCTCTGCGGCCAGGCCTTCTGCCCCACGGCATGTCCTGGCTGCAGGGCTCATGGGGAGGTGGGAGAGGCTGTGTGAGTGAGGGAGGGAGGGAGGCAGGGGCGTTTTTGGCCACCACACAGGACAGGCCCGACCTGCGCCCCAGGTGTGAGCTCTTGGAATCCAGGCACCCCCGAGGCCTCACAGAGGACCCTCCACGCTCAACCCTCCCTGCAGCCCTGTCCCCGCACCGGGTGATTTGGGGCCAAGCCCCAGTACAGCTCCCCGGTGCGTCTGTCCGTGTCTCTAAATGACACAGACACTCGCGAGAACAACAAAGTCCAGTGGTCCCTGCTGCCCTTGGGCCACAAGGGTGTCTCCTTTGCTGCTGTTGGGTCCCCGTCACCCCGCGCCATGCGTCTGGGAACTGCTCCTGTCTCACCGCGTCCACACTCAGGCCCCAGGGGGTGGCCATGTGCCCCCGGCCCAGGGCCTCTCGGGTTGCAGCCAGGTGCCCCCGGGGCAGCGGCAACTGAGGGCTCGGCAGGGCGCCCGCTTCCAGGCCCCCTCACCGGCTTTCTGGTGGTCCCAGGTCCCCCTGGCTGCTGGCCGGAGACCTCGGTTCCTGTCACATGGGCCTCCCCACAGGGCGGCCTTGTGCCGTGACAGCTGGTCCCCCGGGGCTGGGGAGGGGGCAAGAGATACAGATACAGAGAGACAGAGAAAGCCACATAGAGAGACAGAAAGAGAGAGACAGAGAGAGGGACACACGCAGAGACACAGCTGGGTGAGTCTGTCTTGCCCGTGCAGGGGCTCACACACCGGGCAGCCTACGTGCCCGTCCTGAGTAGGGCTTGACTCTGTGGATCTCGATGGGTCTCAGCAGGTGAACAGAAAGTGTCCAGTGAGATGCTGTGGGACTTCCCGGCCCTGGAGGGGAGGCCCTCTGCGGCAGCCCCCTGGAGCCTGGCTCCCAAGCCTTAGGAAGCCCAGGCCACGCAGAGGCCTCCCGGTGTCCTGGCCATGTGGCTTAGGAAGCCTTGTGACGTCTCCAGCTTTGGGCACCATCAAGGCAGCCACAGGAGTGACCCCTTACCCGAAGCCCGGCTTCTGCCCATACCTGCTGCCATCAGACCCCTCCGTGTCCAGATGCAGCGAGCGATTAGCCTCTGGGCCCAGGTGTTGGCTGCAGACCCGGCCGGTCCAGCTGCATGGCCACCTGCCAGCTCTGGCTCAGCCTCGGCCCCTGTGGCCAGTATCCATCTCACTGCCCGACTCTGCAGTAAGCGGCTCAGGCACAGCCCGCGCTGAGTGAGGAGGGTCTGGGGGCTGCGAGGGGAGCGAGGGGCTTCGATCCTGCTTCCGTCCTGGGTGAACCAGGAGACGGCTGCCCCTCAGCCCCGCGGGAGTCCCTTGCCTGCCCCCAGCTGTTCTCGGGGTCCCGTGGTACTGGTGCCCACGCTGGGGCCAAGGGCAGGGGAGCAGATGCATATGGTTTCCCTTTAAATGGAGCTTCACAGAGACTCCCACCGGCACGGCCCCTGTGAAGCCCTGGGCCCTGTGCCCCATGCTGGGCCCAGCAGGGCTGGGGAAGGGAGGCGCCTGCTTCTCCAAGATACACAGGGACGGAAAGCCTGCTTCCTCGTGGAAATAGCTCTGAGCGGCCTTTCACATTTATAGACAGTTTAATCACCAAGCGGATTCCTCCCTCCAGTTCTGCCCTCCGACCCCTCGGAGGCTCTATCCGGTGGTCCGCATGGCCCCGCTGCCTGTGTGGGGCCCGCTGACTGGGACGGTGGGGGCAGTGGGGACATCTGTGATGGGCCTGGGGCTTCCGGCAGCTAGCGCTCCCCACTGCACTGTCTTGCATCTGCAGGCTGCCTGACGGGGCCTGGCCCGGTGACCCTTGCCAGGACAGGTCAAAGGTATATCGGGGTGGCCTCCCCTGGGCTGGACCTGTAGGACCTCAGAGGCCCCGCTGGCCCCGGCCTCCTAGACTGTTGTTTGGGCTCACTCCAAAGGAAGCTTCCGCTTGCGGCTTCAAGGACCCAGTCTGGGGTAGACTCCTGGATGTGGGCAGGAAAGATGGGGGCCCATTGGGCACACTGCGCTGGAGGGAAGCAAGGGCACTGTCCACCTGCCCCTCCCAGCTCTGAAAGACGTGTCTGCAGACTTGTCTGGAAGGTTCTGCTCGATGCTGGGAGAAGCGTCCCCCCGGCTGTTCAGCTCCCACTGTCCCAAGACCCTGCAGCACATGAGGGACCCCTGACTGCACAGGGGGCAGGAATATGATGATTTCTCCTGGGGAGGGTGGTGCATCTCACTATCATCCTAAGCGGGAAACCAGAAGCCCGGACCCTCCCCACCGCCACCCTCCATACCCCACGTGGCCTCAGGACCCAGCCTCACCAGGCAGCTGGTGACAGGCTGAGAACCCCAGGGCCTCCACAGCTGCCAGAGGACAGGTGACAGGGCCCGGTGCTGTGTCCCAGTGAACGGGAGGGGAGGGGCCTGGGAGAGAGGTCTTGAAGGGTGGAAGTGGGAGGGGAGGGGGAAGTTGGGGCCCCGGGATTCCCGGGGAAGGACAGGTTCCAGGCCGCGGCACACAGGCCTGGTCCTGCAAAGTTGGGGCTGTGGGGAGGCGGCTGGCCCGTCCTGCTCCCCCACACTTCCTGGCCAGTCTCCCAACAAGGGCCGGTCTGGGGATCCCATTAACGTTTGGTGCGACCCCGGCCACAGGGACGTGCCGAACTTCCTGGAGCTGATGATACAGTAAGCAGGGACCGCCCAGACGCCCGGAGGAGCCCTGAACACCAGCTGTGTGGAACCCAAGGTGGTGCCCAAGGGCGGCACGAGGGAAGCCGCTTTCGGGGGTGGGGGTGTTTGGGGGACAGGCCTGTGGTGTGGGCCCGTGGGCCACAGGGCGTGCCACCAAATGACCCTATTTGGAAAATGAATAGAAATTGGTGCATTCTTCCTTCATTCTGGAAATCAGAGTGGATTTGCAATTAAAGCCTAAATCTCTGTTCAGTGCAATAGAAAAAATTTTTTTTTCCCCTGGCTTCACTTTTCTCCCCTATTTTCTCTGACACATGGGCCTCTGCTTGTACTGGTCGGGAGAGGCTGACAAGCCGTCCCCAAGCCCTGGTGACTTCCCCAGCTGACCCCCTGCAGAGGGTCCCGGGCAGCCGCCCTCCTAGCAGGGTATGGGTGGCATCCACATGCCACGTGTTCTCACATTTGTCAAAACAGGGACAGGGACTGACACCCGAACGAAGTCTGGAAGGAAGGGACATAGCCCTCCTGGATGGGCTCACAGGCGGGCGATGTCAGAGGGCCCCACCTGAGGTCCTGGGGGTGGGCGGTTTCATCTTGTGCGTCCAGGAGACGCGGGATCCAGATATTGGGGAGCCCACAGTTACAAAAGAGGCCACTTAGAATTTCTCTCATGACCTTATTTGGTTTTTAAATTAGTCACGCTTATTCTTGGATGCACTGCTTAGGGATTAAATAAAACCCATTCACAACAGTTTCTTGACTGAATAGGCTTCACGTTCCTTGTGTGACAAGCGCCGTGGACCAGAGCAGGCAGCCTCCAAACTCTGCTCATGGGGCCCCGGCGCTTCCTGTCTTTCTGGCCAGCCAGCGTTAGTGAAGATTTTGTCCTTCTGCTCGTAGCCTCATGGTCACAAGATGACTGCTACACCTCCAGCATCACATCTGTCTCCAGGCAGGAGGAGAACACAGGACAGAGGTCACAGCGGGTGAAAGAGGGAGGGACACCTGGGCCTGACACCTGGGTCTTCCCCATCCCCGCACTTTCTGAGAAGCCCAGCCCAGCCCGGCTCCTTCCCTGGCGGTGGCCTGGAGGTGCTGTGGGGCTCTCCCTCTCTCCCCTCCCAGGGGAACCTCAGAGGAGGCTGGTGGCTGCCCTGACTGGGGGAGGCCCATGGAGGTAGTGGTGTCCGTCCCGTGCGCCGGAAGGATGTCCTGCATGATCACCGTTATTTTTAAGGCGACCACATTTTCCTCTTTCTTTTCACTCCTTTTACCCTAGAAGACCCCCCACCCCGGGATGACAGTCGACGCGCTGCTCCCCGCCCGCCGCCCGCTCTGTAATTAACACGGAGCCGGGGATGCTGGGGAGGCTGATTAGTTTTTTTTATTAAAATAATGGCGCCTTCCAGGCAATCAGGGAGAATTGCGTGAAACTCAGCCGTTTTGCTGCTTATTTATGGCAATACCGAGCCGTGGACAGTCTCATTACCGTCTGTAAATACTCAGGGTCGTGTCCTTGATGGTGAAATGTTGCCTTCCTGGCCGGGGGGGCGTGGCTCGCGGCTCTCCAGGACTATAAACCCCTGGAAGTAATTACCATGTGCTTTAAATGGGCTTTCGACAATCTGACAGTCTCGTGTGGGGCTGCTTGGGCCTCTTGGGGGCCCACGGGCCGGAGCGATGCGCAGGCGTGGCCGGGGTGGTGGGGCGCTGGGTCCGCACTGGTAACAAGCGGCAGGTGTCGCCGTCCGTGCACTGGGCCCTGCCGGGAGGACCGTCCCCCTGCCCCCCCGCGGCCCCCTGCGGCAGACCCCGGACGGCGGTGTGCCTGCTTGGTGATGGAGCAGTGTGGGCACAGACCCCCACCGTGGGCAGCTCGGGCCACCCGGGCATTCGGTGTCCAGGGACCACAGCCCCTTCGGCCCGAGCCAGACGCTGTTCCCCCCGGGGAGGGTGGTCCCTGCGGCACAGGGTCCTCCGCCGGGGCTCCAGGTGGCAGCCTCCACAGAACTCCTGTCTGCCCCCCTGCAGCCGTCCCCGCTCCTCAGAGACCATCCACGGGGTCTGCTTTGGCTCCGTCCCACGTGCAGCTGGGGGCACTGCACGGTGAGCTCTTTCCTCTGTGCTCCCAGAGTTCCTGCTCCTGCCGCTTCTTCCTTAGCAGCTGGGGGAGGAGGAGGGCGTGCCGGCATGTTCCAGGCCACCAGACCGTCAGACACACAGCTCCACTGGGAGGTCACACCTCCTCGTGGGCTTGCCTCCCACCCTCGGGCAGGCCAGGGCCCATGTCCTGCGGCGTGAGGAACCCACGTGGCCTGGTGTCCGTGGAACCACCCAGAGTTCTGTGGGCCACACTGGGGTACGTGCCTGAGGCGAGAGTGGGAGAAGCTTCTGCCCAAACCTGCCTGCACCCAGGCCACAGGTGCGCGGTCGCCTCCCGCACGCGGCCGGTCCAGCCCAGGGTGACGCTGCTGCCCACACCCGCCTCCAACATGCCGCAGCCGCGCTCGGGCAGGGCGGGCGTTCCCAGCTCTCAGGGGACGGCGACCCTCCGTCTGAATTCCTCCAGGAACGTGGAGAAACTTGGGAGTTTGGCAGCAGGCCGAGCGCTGGGTCCCCACGGAGCTCCTCCTCAGTCCAGGGTCAGGAGCCAACTGTTCCACTCGGTGCCCTCAGGACGCGGAGAGAGCCACGGGCGGGCTGGGGGGCACCCTTGATGTGCCCGAGTGGGGACAGGTCAGACCTCCTTTTATCCCCAGGTCCCCTGAGCTCCCTCTCTGATGGGGGACCGCAGGGGCATTCAAAGTACCTTCCAAATCCTTGGGACCCATCGTTTGTGGGTGGCTGCCCCGGCTCACCTCGGGGTCCATGCGTCCCAAAGTGGACCCTGGAACTGGCAGGAGTCACCTTCAAAGGGGCAGTGGCCCCCGTCCCTGTGTCTGCTGGAGCTAAGGCAGTCCCAGCGAGGACCTGGGGCTCAGTCTCTACACTAGGAACTGGGGTGGGAGCATGTTTCTCTCTTGGAAGCCCTGGTTCTGACAGTAGCCGCCCAGCAACCGGAGTCGCAGTGTCTTGGACGGCCCCGCCAGGGTCTGCTTGGCGCCCCCCACCCGGGTGGTCCGTGCCAGCTTCTCGCGGCCATCCCAGGTGGTGGCTCAGTCACTTGAATGCCACATGGGCCAGACAGGGTCATTCCTCCGCGAGCACCCGTGAGGTGTGCGTGGCTGGTCCCCACCTTCCGCGGCGACTTGTAACCTCACCCACTCCTGGAACCCGTGTCTCAGTTACTCAGTTTCTTGGTTGCAGAAATCAGACTCCCCTCACCCGTCCTGCAAGCATAGCCCCAAGCAAATGCCAGTCTCGAATCTGCCTCCCTACAGTCTCCCCGGGGCCCAGGTCCTGCCCTGTGGGCCTGTTAGAGAAGACCCCCGAGGGGCTGACCAGAACCCTACTCTTGGGGTTCTACTGGACCAGTCAGGCCCTAGCTCAGCAATCATGGACCCCGGGAATGGCCCCAGGTCCTGCTTTTCACCCCACACCCTGCCTTGACCTTGCCGCGTGGCTCCTGGAGGCACGGGGCCCTTTCTCCAGAACCTGGGCATCCAGACGGCTCGATTTCACTGTCTCTATGGCCTTTTGGTGAAGGCGGCCCATTGTCCCGCACCGGAGCCCCACGGAGCAGGTGTTCGGGTAATACAGGGATAGCAGGGATTCCTCCCAAACAGGAATGCGGGGGCCATGGTCGGGACGTGCCACCCCCCTGCAAGGAGGGAGGATCCCTGTGGCAGACACACCCTGCCGACGGAGTCAGCGTAGAACCTTCCATGGCTCCCGGGCCCCACGAGTCCCACCCAGAGCGCAGCCTAGCAGTGCCAAGCCCCAGCGCTTCTGAAACCGTCTCGCACAGTGTCCTGCTGGGTCGCCCACTCCGGCCAGGCTGGCCTCCCCCGGCCGTCCCTGCTCCCCGCTTCACACAGGCTTCTCCCCACACTAGTGCTTCTCCTGGTCGGCTCTGCAGTCCGGAGAGGGCGTCGCAGTCCCTACGACGTACCGTGCACCCAGGACACGTGGGAGTGACACGTGCTTCAGACAACTACGTAAGGGCCCCAGACGCACGGAGGACGGCGCTGGGCAGGCTGGGATGGAGGGGCGCTCTCCCTTCACCCACCACGGGGCAGGTGGCATTGGCTTCCTGCCTGTTTTCTGGAAGGAGGACACTGTTCTTGCTGGGTGCCGGGGACAGGGAGGGAACAGATGGCCGTCACAGTGTCCCCTGCTTCTCCATCAGTCTCCCCCTCCTGCAGCTGAGGGCGCCCACTCTCATGGCCTGGCGGGGGTGGGGAGCTGAGCAACCCCGAGGGAGAGGTGGTGGTACCAGACCCATGTCCCTATCCGACATGCTCGTTTCCAGCAGCAAGTGCGGGGGTGGGGCTGGGTCTCAAGGGTCATCCCGGCATCCAGGACAGCAGCGGCTCTGACGTCTCCCTGCCAGCGTTCCCGCCCCCGACCCCCAGGCATCCCGGTCCCTGGGTCCCTCTGCACGTGGCCATCTGCCTCTGCCGCGTCCCCAGGCGTGGGGGAGCCTCAGCACCTGCTTCACGCTGACATTCCCAGATCCTGACGCCCAGCGCCCGGGGCTGCCCAGCACATGGGGCCCCAGCCCCTGGCTCAGACTCCCTCCTCCTCAGCAGAAACAGGCCCTCCGGTTGCCAGGGAGCCGTGGACAGTGTGGATGGGGCTCTGGGGATTCCAGAACCCTGATCACCGTGTCCTGGCTACTTGGTCACTGACTCCCAGGGGGCAGGAAACTCATCTCTGCAGAGCACTGGGGGCTGAGCAGCAGGGAGCCCCAAGGTCCAGGAGGGCAGCCAGCCGCCCTGGGCAGGAGGGTGGCCTGGGGAGGCCCGGGGAGGCAGCCAGCTGGGGGGGGGTTTGCCAGGGAACCCAAGCCCCAGTGGTCATCGCGGCCATTTTGTCCAGGTTTGCCCAGGGCGGTGGGCCAGGGCACTGCTGCTGAAGGAGGCCCGCCTCCCTGCCCCCCTCACAGGCTGGATCTCCCAGAGCCTCCTCTGGGGGCGAGCCCAGCAGCACCCAGGGTGCTGGGGGGCGAGGCAGGGACGGCTTGTGCGGGGTCGGCTGGCTGCCGGGGCCTGGCTCCCAGGGGCTCAGTGCTGCCCTCCTGGAGGGCCGGGTGGTGGCCTGTCTCACCCACCCTGTCTCTCCAGCTTCTCAGCTGTCCGGCTGCTCCAGGGAGGTCCCTCTGCACCTGGCAGGGGCTGTGTCTGCCCCGGTGAGGAGGAACTGTCTCTGGACAGGGTGGTGAGCCTTGCCTCGGAAGCCCGGGTCTACTGGGGCCGCACATGGGGCCACGAGGGCCTCCGCCTTCCCTCTCGCGTGTCCCAGTGTCCTGGACTGGGTGGACTGCACCCCTGCGACCAGAGGACAGAGGGGAGGTCCGGGGCCTGGGCCTGCACCTGGACGCTCTGGCCGGCCCGGGCGCTGACTCTGACGGGGAACTGTCAGGTGGGGGGTCTCTGCTCTGGGTCTTTGTTCCCGGCGCCTCTGTTATGCCACAGCCACGTTCGTGCTCTACCCGGAACCTCGCGGCACGAGCCTGCGTCCCCAGCCCTGCTCTCCTGAGCCTGTCGCAGAGTGTCAGGGCCACCAGAGGGGAGATCACAAGCTGCTCAGCCTGCCGCGAAGCCTTGTCCCCAACTGTTCTCTCTGCTCCCGGCGTCGGCGACAGCCCCCGGGGCGGGCTCCTGCTCCAGCTGGGTATCTCAGCCCCCGGGTCGTGCTCTGGCATCGAGGTGCGCGCCAGCCCCGCCCGCAGCAGCTTCCCGATGATGAGTCAGAATAAATTAGCATGCTAACGAGGAGAGCGTGCCCAGGAACCATCTGGAACAAGGCAAGTTGTCATCAGAAGAGCCAAGTTGGTTCCAAAGCCGTGCTTTCTGCTTCAGACTCATCCCTCTCCCCCTCCCACCACCTGAGCGCCAGGGTTAGAGCCCCCCGCCATGGCGGTATTCCTAGAGAGGGCACAGACACAGGGGGCCCCTGAGACTGCCCCGTCCCGATGTCAAGGGGACAGTCGCTCAGCAGGGCTGTGGGCAGAGGGGTGGGGGAGCTGCCTCCTCCTCAGGCCGCTGAGAGGGAGGGGTGGCCACCCGGGCAGGGGAGGAGAGGGACCTCAGCCCCCGGCCCCAAGCGCTCATGAACGCACACACACTCACACACAACACATGTGCACACACTCCTTCACGTACACGCACACCCTCACACTTGCACACGCGCGCAGCACACGCACACATGCACGTTCACACGGGCACACTCTCACATGTGCACACACACACATGCCCACACGTGCCGCACACACACACACACACACGACTCTCCCAGGCACACGCTCAGACACTCGCACAGTGCGCACACTCTCACATGTGCATGTTCACACGTGCTCACACGTGTCTCGCACGCCCTTCTTACACACACACCCACACCTTTGGCACAAGCTGGGTGTGTGCACTCAGACGTGGAGTCGTCGACTCAGAGCCCGACGGCGCAGCTGCGGCGGGGCTGGGTGCTGCAGGAACACTCCAGAATCCGCATTTCACATGTCCAGCTCCCCGCCACGGCGTCAGCACGTGAGACAAACCCGTTTTGGATGCTGGCTGCACACTCCCTTCGTGATCTCAGTCGTGTCTCGGTTTCTTGCAGCACCAGTGTTCTGTTGAGTGGGGCTGACAGCAGGGACACGTACCTCCAGAGCCGTGACAGGGCCCGACCCCGCGATGTAGGGGAGCTCGCGGCGGCCAGGACCTCTGGTAAGCAGAAGAGAGGTCATTATGTTACCTCCTGTGCCGAGTTGTCCTTGTGAGCAGCGCGATGAGCTGCTCAGGAGGGGACCGGAGAGAGAGACCGGGAGGGGAGGGACAGAAGGACGTGTGGCTTAGCTGGAAGAGGCCTGCTGGGAAGGAAGGAGCTCCGCCTGCCCCAGGGAAGGGGTGGGTGGATCCTGCAGTAAGATGTGAAAGGCATCCTGCTTTCTGAGCCCCGAACTCCCTCCACCTCCCCAGACCCTAGTGGACCCAGCTACCACGCGTGGGCTCTGGAAGGAGGATTTGTAAAAACAAGGTGAGGAGTTGTAGTTCTGCTCTGAGTTTGCCTTGACTTGGGGAAGGAGAACAGTGTTGGGGGCCTTGGGCCAGAGGGAGCAGGAGGTGTAAACCCCCAGGAATTTGCCGAACAGTGAGAGAGGTGCCCAGCTGACTTCTTTTATTTTTTAGGATTTTCTTTATTTATTTCAGAGAGAGAGAGCGCACAAGTGAGCACAGGCAGGGGCAGGGGCAGAAGCAGAGTGACGGACAGATGCTCACGTGGACTCCACACGGAGCCCGATGCAGGGCTTGATCCCAGAACCCTGAGAACATGACCCGAGCCCAAACCAGGAGTTGGATGCTTAACTGACTGAGCTACCCGGGAGCCCTACCCACCTGACTTCTAATGGGGCATGGAGTTTGTGCAGGGACTTAGGCCAACAAAATCGCACACAGAGGTGGGGCTCGGTTGACGCCTGGCTGCATTGTCAGTGACATTCTTGTTAAGTTCTCACCACGCTGCAACTGCCCTGTGGACATTTGCTCCTGACCGCTTTAACACAGGTGCGTACGTCGGCAAAACACAATTGAGGTGCAGAACTTGCTAATCCCCTCTTAGAAAATCCGTGGAAGGCCTGGCTATTTGGTTCAAGTTCCTGCAGGTGTGCGGCTACCAGCCCTTGAAAGAGTTAAACCAAACCCGATTTATATGATTTGGGCCTTGGGGTTAACATTTTCAGGACTTCGTGTTTCCATTTTAGTTATTAATTTACTTTGTTATTTCTTACAGCTTTTGCTTTATCGATTTTGATGGCAAGTTGTTTGCTGCTTAAAGACTAATCACTGTTATGCTTTCACTGGGTCTTGAATTGTTCCTCAGACTAAATTACTGTTTGTCTTTTTCAGCCTTACATGATACTCATTTTACTGACCCTTTTTCTTATTTCTGCAACATGTCTTTGCTATCCTTTCCTTTCGAACACTCCAGTATTTTACTTTAGGTGTACCTTGGGCAAAGAGCGCATATTTGGATTGTTTTATTGAGGGTATTGTCAAAACAGACGTGTTTGTTGACACATCTGTTACTTATGCTCTGTTTTCCTTGTTCTTTCTCTGTCTTTGGCTTTGTGAGCTGTTTACAGTTTTATTTTCTCTAGTGTTTTGGAAGATCTCCTTCTTATTTGTATTCTCTTAGTGATAAACTCTAAGTTTAAGATGTGTTTTTTAAACAGCTTTATCGAGATATGATGGACACACAATTAGCTGCACATATTTAAAGTGCACAGTCTGATAAGTTTTGACATATATATGTTTATGAAACCATCATTACAATCAAGAAGATGAACGAGTCAGTCCCCGAGTCATCTTGGTGTCCTTTTGTAACGTGTTCTCCTTCCTGCTTCTTTCCCCCCTTCTCCCTCCCCAGGAAAGCACTGATCTGCTTTCTGTCCCTGAAGATTAGTTTATATGTTCCCAATTTTACACAAATGGAATCATAAAATATATACTTTTTGTGTCTGGTTTCTTTCACTAGTAAGAATTATTTTGAGATCCCTCCCTGTTGTAACATCTATCAACAGTTCACTCTTTTTTTTTTTTTAAGATTTTATTTATTTATTTATTTGAGAGAGAGAGCGAGAGAGCTCAAGAGTGGGGGAGGGTCAGAGGAAGAAGCAGACTCTCTGCTGCGCAGGGAGCCTGATGCGGGACTCGATCCAGGGACTCCAGGATCGTGACCTGAGCCGAAAGCAGTTGCCTAACAAACTGAGCCACTCGGGTGCCCAGTTCACTCCTTTTATTGCTGACTAGTGTTTCATTGTGTGGATAAAGGAACAAGTTATCTTTTCATCTGTTGGTGGACATTTTAGTTATTTCCAGCTTGGGGCTATGACAAGTGTGCTGACATAAACATAAACGCTCTTGTATGGACAGGAAGCTTCTTTTCACTTGGGTAAGTACTTAAGAGTGGAATCAGTGGGAATTATACGGTAGGTATGTTTAACTGTTTAAAAAACTATAAGCTATTTTCCAATATGTTTGTATTATTTCACACTCTCCCCAGTGGTGTGCAGGGAATCTAATTCATTCACATGTCCTTAGCATTAGCTAAGGGCAACCATTTTAGTCATTCTAATAAGTCTGCAGGGGTATCTCACTGTGGCTTTATATGCACTTTATATGCACTTTATATGCACTTGCATAATGAAAAGTGATGTTGAGAATCTTTTCATATGTTTACTTGCCACTCTAATATTATCTTCAGGTAAGTGTCCATTCAAATCTCTTGTTCTCCCTCCAAATCCCCTTTATGTATTGGGTTGGGTAAAAAAAAAAAGACAGCAAGATGAAAGGCTAAAGCCTAATCTATCAACATTCACACTAAATGAAAATGGTCTATACACCTAAATTAAAAGACAATGATTTTCAGATTGGATAAAAAAGCAAGACCCAAGTATATGGTGCCTATAAGAAACAAAAGCTAAATATAAAGACAAAAGTTAGAATGTATGGGGAGAAGATGTACCATGCTAACACTAGTTGAGAGAAAACCATGTGACTATATTCATATTAAAGTAGATTTCTGAACATTGATTATTGTCAGGTACGAAGAAGGGCGTTTCATAATGACAAAGGTATAAATCAATGAGGAAGATGTAACAGTCCTAAATGTTCATGAACCTAATTACAAAGCTTAAAAAACGCATGATACAAATATTGGTAGAACTGTAAGGAGAAATAATAAATTTGTAATTATATTCCTCTTTTGATAATTGATAGAAAAAATAGAAAAATCATCAAAGATACACTGGTAAACTATCATCCAAGTTGACCTAATTGACATAAGACACTCTGCACAATGAGTAGAATGTACATTTTTGTCAAGTGCACACAAAATATTTACTAGGACCAACATTTTAGGCAGTTGATCAAGTCTCAATAAATTAAAAGGATTCAAATTATACAAATGTTTTCTCTGACTACAGTGGATTTAAGTCAGAAATCAGTAACAAAAGGAAATCTGGAAAATCCATAAATATTTAACTAAATATAACACACTTATGAATAACCCATTGGTCAAAGATGGAATTAAAGAGAAATTATTACACATTTTAATTTAATTAAAATGAAAACACAACATATCAGAATTTGTTGCACACTACTAAAGCAGTATGCGGGGGGGATTGATAACACCAAACATTAAGAGTGAGAAAGGCGACATCACTTGCAACTCATTTACAAATATTAAAAAGATAATAATGGCATATTATAAACAAACTTTCTGCTAATATATTTTGATGTAGGAAAGACATTAGGGTTCAAAGCTGACAACCAAGAAAGAATTCTTGAGACATCTTTGGTGCAAAAAGTTGGTTTCATTAGCACGGGGACAGGACCTGTTGGCAGAAAGAGCTGCACTGGGGTCCTGAGGAGTGGTCCATTATAAACTTTCAAGTTGGAATGGGGTTAGGGATAACATAAGCCTCCCAGGTATTTTGGAAACAAGGTTTCCAGGATCCGGAGGGGGCTAGCTGCTGTTGGGAAAGGTCATTTATTTAGTAAACCCCTAGTCATGAGGTCCGTCAGATGTATATGGATGGGTGAAGTGCCTGGAGGATGGTCACTAAAATGTAACCTGTGTGTGAGGGGGTGAGGTTAAGAGTTAAAGGAATTTTCCAAAGGAATATTTATATGTTAAAGTAGACTCACAATGTCCTGGGGAGTAGGGCTAAGATTGCCTTTTGCCCTCAGCAAAAGGTCAACATTGAGGCAGCTGAGTTCCTAGAGGAATGTCACTGTGCCTGTTTCAAGGACTTGCCAGTGGGCTGTAAGTAGTAAAGAAATATAATAATTTTTCTTCTGTCTTTGTTTCCCACATCATATTTGACCACCTAGATAAAATGAACAAATTCTTCAAAAGGCACAAACTACCAGAGCTGACTCACAAAGAAGTAGATATCTGAACAGTCCTTTATCTATTGGAGCAATTGCGTTTATAGTTAAAAATCTTCCCACAAAAGAACCCTCTAGGCCTAGATTTCTTCAGTAGTGAATTTTACCAAACATTTAAAGGGAGAAATAATACCAATTATTCATAAACATTTAAAAAGATGAAAAGGAAGGACTATTTCCTAACTCTTTTTAAGAAGCCAGCATTACTATGATACTCAAACCAAAAGCATTAAAAGAAAAGAAAATTACAGAAAAATGTCCTTCATTAACACAGGTGCAAATATTCTAGATAAATTTTAACAAAATGAATCTAACAATTTTTTTTTAGATTTTATTTATTTATTTGACAGATCACAAGTAGGCAGAGAGGCAGGCAGAGAGAGAGGGGGAAGCAGTCTCCCTGCTGAGCAGAGAGCCTGATGCGGGGCTCGATCCCAGGACCCTGAGATCATGACCTGAACTGAAGGCAGAGGCTTAACCCACTGAGCCACCCAGACACCCCTCTAACAATATTTTTAAAAGACAGTACAACATGATGCTGGGATTAAGACAGAAATGCAGAGATGGCTTAAGATTAGAAAAACAATCACTGTACTTTATCATATTAAGAAAAAAAACCACATATGGTAAACTAAATAGATTCAGAATAATCACGTGACAAAACCCAACATCTTTTACTAACAAAAGCTCTCAGTAAACCAGGAAGAGTAGGGAATTTTCTCAGTCTGACAAAGGGCATTTACAAAACCATACAGTTATTATCACACTAAATGTGAACGATTGAATGCTCTATTCCTAAAATGGAATGAAACTAAGATAGTTCCTCTCATTACGTTTACTCAACTTGTGCTGGAAGTTCTAGTCAGTGCAATAAAACAAGGAAAAGAAATAAAAGACTTTCACATTGGAAAGAGAAATAAAACTTTATTTGCAGGTATGATCGTCTATGTACAAAGTCCCATAGAATGTGCCATGTTCATGAACTGAGTTATTTGGTACATGTTGATGTCAGTTCTTCATATGTTGATTTCTGGAATTCCAAACAAAATCTCAAGAGAATTTTAATTCTAAAAAACTATATGAAAATAGAGAGGGTTAGGAGTGGGCATTCCATTCCTAGGAAAGAATTTTGAGAACTTTTATTAGATGTTGTTTTACAAAATTATAAACTTTTCTTTTTCAAAGGCTCCATAAAGTGAAAAGAAGCTGGGAAAAGATGTAAGCAACCCAGAAATGGCAAAGGATTAGTATTAATAATACATAAATAACTCAATATGAAAATAAACCAAGAGGAAAATGGACAAAAGATTAGTTACTGGGGGAAGCAGCATGATTGGTCAATAGACATAAAAAATTAATCTAGAAAATACAAATTAAGGAAGAAACTATATTATGACTATTAGATTGGAAAAAAAAATTTAGAAGTTTAACAAAGCCAAAGATTGTGAGGGGAAGGAGAGGTGTATTGATACATAAACTGCTTGGGAGTGTGATATTGGTGCAATACTTTATTTTTATTTTTCACATACAAGTGCTTTATTGAATTCAACTATAGACTGATGTGTACATAAAATTCAGTGGAAAGAGTGACAGCCTCAGGCCATGGACAGCGACTAGTAGCCTCCATAACACTTTATGATCCTGAAAGTGCTTGGGCAATCACTTATGAACCAGTGGCAAAATTAATAATGAAGGTAATTATCAGAAGGAAGACCAAGACCAGGGCCCAGATGTTCAGGCACTTTGAACAGAGGCATAGACCTGGGTCCCCATCATGTCACCTACTACCTTCTGGTCCCTAGATTTCATGGAGTGGGTGAGTGCCACGAAGCCCAGGTAGCACTAGTTCAGAAAGATTGTGTTGAACAGGGACCAGACCATGCAGTTGGGCATGGTGGTCTCACTAGGAATGTTGATCATGGTGGTCCCCATGGGAGGCGAGCTCTGGGGTGTCCTGCCTGAGTACAGCTCCTTTGAGCTCCTCCTTGAGCCTCTCATAGTTTGGGGATGCCAGTGTAGTCAACAGGAAGAAGGGCTGGGAATTGTGGTTCATGATGTGAGATGGAGCAGCTGTGGTCCAGATGCTGGACAGTGCTCTGGGCCCACCTTTTCCAAGTAGCTTAGATTTCTCCAAAGTTTCTATTATCTGGCTTTTTCAAAGCTGGTGAACTGGCTGGGCACCAGGAAGGTGGACGAATGACGCAGGTGCATCAGGGCAGAGTGGGAGGAACCCGAGGTAGTAGGGGGAGCTTGCTTAGCATGGAACTCTCCCTACCCCTTTACCTGTTTTGTGTAGATCTCAGCTTATTAATAATCATTGTTGTGGTTGGATTTAGCCTGATGATTTTTATTATGATTGCCAGAAGCCCTTCAGCTACAACTACCAGGAAACTTTGAAAAATTTTTAAAATACAAGACCTGGAAATTACACAGCATAGGTGTGGCCACAAAATACGGTCGATGGTGGGGCTTGGAGGGGGAGAGAGGGAGAGAGAGAGCAAGAGAGAGGGACTTCCCGAAAAACATGAGTGGGAAGTGGAAGCGTAGGACAAGAAAAAGCAAGTGATGCAAGTGTTCAGTTGTCAAAATCAGCCAGCATCTTTTGGAGGTGGCCATGCACTTTATCTTGTCATTGGGATAGCAGTGTGCTTTCTGGAGATAGCTGTCTTTGAAATGGATGCCTCCATGATAAATGATTAAGTCAGGCACTGTGATGTGCCAAAGCTTGATATCAAGGGGTGTTTATCAGCTGCAAGAGAGGGTCACCCACCTAGCAGGACCCTCATCCAAGTCTCCGCAGCTTGGGGGGCTTATGCCCAATGTGATTGTCCTCCTTGAGCACTGCTTGACCCAGGAATGTAAGACCCACACTGTGCCCATTGGGTCAGGGTCAGGTCAATACTTTAGAAAATGATTCGAGGGGTGCCTGAGTGGTTCAGTCAGTTAAGTGTCTGCCTTCAGCTCAGGTAATGATCTCAAGGTCCTGGGATTGAGCCCTGTGTTGGACTCCCTGATCAGCAGGGAGTCTGCTTCTCCCTTTCCCTCTGCCACTCTCTCTCTCTCTCTCAAATAAAAAATACAAATCTTCTTAAAAAATGATATGATATCCTGTGGAGTTAAAGGTAATGCATACTTATGACTCATTACTTCCAGACCTAGTTAGTAGAGTCTGGAGGCATTTTGTCATATGTGTTCCAGGAGAGATGTCCAAGAATGTTAAAAGCAGTATTGTGCACAAGAGAAAAAAACCTGGCAATAACTCATATTCCCATAAGCAAAAGAATGGATAAATTGTGATGCATTAATACAATGGAATATTATATAGTAATAAAAAATGAAATATAGCCCAGTCCAGTATTGTCTAAGACACAATGTCTAGTAAAAACAGGAAGTTTCTGTGTAATATACATGGCATGATACAATTTTTATAGAGCTCAAAACAAAACAAAATAATGCAATGTGCATTTAGGGAAACATTTGGGATAAAATTCTACAACAAAACAAGGGAATGATAAACACAATATACAGGATGGTAGTTACTTATCCAGGGGCACAGGGTGGAGGGAGGCAGGGTGATGGGATAAGAATGGAGTATGCAGGTCGATTTAATAGTATTAGTTATTTTATTAACTTTTTTCCATTACTGAGCTGATGAAATTATATACATTTAAAGTCTACAATGTGATGATTTGATATACATATGCATTATGAGATGATTACTACAACCAAATGAACACATCACATCACATAATTACCATTTTTGTGCGTATGTGGTGAGAACACTTCATGTCTATTCTCTTGGCGAACTTCAAATATACAATGCAGTGTTATTAAGCATGGTCACTGTGCGTCATTAGCTCCCCAGAACTTACCCATCTCATAACTGGAAGTTTGTACCCTTTGCCCAACACCTGCCCATTTTCCCTCCCCGTGAAACTTCTGGCAGACACCATTCTACTTTGTTTCTATGAGTTTGACGTGTTGTTTGTTGTTTTTGGATCCCACATACCAGTGAGATCACACAGTACCTTTCTTTTCCTGTCCTATTTCACTTAGCAGTGTCCTTCAGGGTTATGTGTGTTGTCACAAATGGCAAGATTTCACTTTCTTTTTAATGGCCCAATAGTATTCCATTGTATATCATATTTTCTCTCTCCATTCATCTGTTGACAGACATTTAGGTTGTTTCCATATCATGGTTATTGTAAATAATGTGGCAGTCGGTGTAGTGGTGCAGCTGTCTCTTGGGGACGCTGATTTCCTTCAGATATATACTTAGGAGGAGATTGCTGGATCATACGGTAGCTCCATTTTGAGTTGTTTGAGGAACTTTCGTACTGTTTCCCATAGTGGCTGCACCAACTTACGTTCTTGCCCACAGTGCACCACGATTCCCTTTTCTCCACATCCACACCAACACTTGTTACCACTTGTCTTTTTGATACTAGCCGTCCTCGTAGTGGTGAAGTGTATCTCATTATGGTTTTTTTTTTTTAAAGATTTTATTCCATATATACCATGGAGTATTATGCCTCCATCAGAAAGGATGAACACCCAACTTTTGTATCAACATGGACGGGACTGGAAGAGATTATGCTGAGTGAAATGAGTCAAGCAGAGAAAGTCAGTTATCATATGGTTTCACTTACATGTGGAGCATAAGGAATAACATGGAGGACATTAGAAGGAAAGGAAAAGTGAACTGAGGTAAACTGGAGGGGGAGATGAACCATGAAAGACTGTTGACTGAGTAACAAAGTGAGGGTTTTGGAGGGGATGGGGTAGGTGTTTGGGTGAGTCAGGTGATGGGTATTAAAGAGGGCACGTATTGCATGGAACGCTGGGTGTGGGGCACAAATAATGAATCTTGGAACGCTGAAAAAATAAAATTAAAAAAAAGCACTGAAAAAATAAAATAAATTCAAAAAAAGAAAAAAGAAAAAAAAAAGATTTTATTTATTTATTTGACAGACAGAGATCACGAGTAGGCAGCGAGGCAGGCAGAGAGAAGAGGAAGCAGACTCCCCGCTGAGCAGAGAGCCCGATGTGGGGCTCGATCCCAGGACCCTGGGATCATGACCTGAGCCAAAGGCAGAGGCTCAACCCGCTGAGCTCCCCAGGTGCCCCTCTCCTTATGGTTTTTATTTGTATGCATTTCCTGGATGATTAGTAATATTGAGCACTTTTCCTGTTGGCCATTTGTACGTCTTTGGAAAATTGTGTTTAGGTTCTTTGCTCGTTTTAAAATTGGATTTTTTTTTCCTGTTGAGTTGCATGATTTTCTTATATATTTTAGATATCAATTCCCTAACACCTATGTGGTCTGCAAATATTTTCTACCATTCCATAAGTTCTGTAGTTTCCACATATCTGTGAATTGCCCACCTTCTTCTTGTTATTGATTTCTAGTTTCATACAATTATGGTCAGAAAAGATAACTGAATATTATTTCAATCTTCTTGAATTTGTTAAGACTTGTTTAGTGACCTAACACCTGATCTACCCTGGAGAACAAGTGTATACCTGAGAAGAATGGGTGTTCTGCTGCTGTTGGATGGAATGTCCCATCTGTTAGGTCCATTTGGTCCAGAGTGTACTTTAAGTCCAAGTCTATTTTCTGTCTCGATGAGCTATCGTTGGAAGTGAAGTATTGACATTCCCCACTGCTGTTACATTGCTACTTATTTCTTTCAGATCTGCTATTTGCTTAATGTGCTTAGGCACTCCATTATTAGGTGCGTATGTATTTATAATTGTTAGAAACTTTTGGTGAATCAAACTTTAAAAAAAATTTATTTATTTGAGAGAGAGAGAGAGAGTGCAGGAGCAGGGGGAGGGAGAGGGAAAAGCACCACTCCCTGCTGAGAAGGAACATGAGCATGGGGCTCAATCCCAGGACCCCGAGATCATGACCTGAGCTGAAGGCAGACGTTTCACCAACTGAGCCACCCAGGAGCCCTGCTAAATTGAACAACTAATCATTATATGACTTTCTTCATCTCTTGTTGCAGTTTTTGACGTAAAGCCTATTTTGTCTAAAATAAGTATAGTTATCCCTGCTCTCATTTGGTTTTCATTTGTATAGAGTATCTTTTCCCATCCCTTCGCTTCGAGCCTACGTGTGTCCTTGAAGCTGAATTGAGTCTGTTATAGGAAGCGTATAGTTCAGTTTTTAAAACAGGTCAGTTCAGCTACTTTGTGTCCTTTGATTGGAGACTTTAATTCATTTACACTGAAAATAATTATAGATAGCAGGTAAGGACTTGTTATTGCCATTTTGTTAACTTTTTTCTGGATATTTTGTAGTTCCTTTCTTCCTATTTTACCGCATGATTTGAGAATCTACTGCAGGGGCAAGTTTTGATTCCTTTCTCTACCTTTTGTGTATCTAATATAGATTTTCGCTTTGTGGTTGCCATGACACCTACATGAAATATAACAGTCTATTTTAAGCTGATAACAGTTTAACTGCAATCACATACAAAAACTCTACATTTATACTCCCCACATTTTATATTTTTGATGTCACAATTTATATCTTTTCACATTGTGTATCCATTAATAAATTATGTTAGCTATGTTTGGTTTTGATACATTTTTCCTTTAACCTTTCTACGAGAGTCAACTGATTTTAACCTCACCATCGCAGTCTTGAGTATTCTGAATTTGACTATCTACTTACCTTTACCAGTGAGTTTTATACGTTCACATATTTTCATGTTACTAGTAAGGGTCCTTTCATTTTATCTTAAAGAATTCCCTTTAGCATTTCTTGCCAGGCAGGTCTAGTGGCCAGGAACTTCCTCAGTTTCCATTTACCTGGAAGTCTTTATCTCTCCATTTCTGAAGGATGGCTTTTTTGGGCGAAGTTTTCTTGGAATTTTTTTCTTTCAGTACTTTTGACATGTCACCCCACTCTCCTGGTCTGCGATGTTTCTGGTAAGAAATCCACTGATAAACTCATGGGAGTATGTAATGAGTTTCTTTACTCTTGCTGCTTTTGAAATTCTTTGTCTTTGATTTTTGACACTTTCTTTTCTTAATGTGTCTTGGTAAATCCTCCTCGAATTGAATCTGTTTGGGAACCTAGGAGCTTCATGTACTTGGATGTCCGTATCTCCCCCCAGATTTAAAAAGTTTTTAGCCATTACTATTTCTCCTTCTCCTCCTCGTCCTCCTCGTCCTCCTCGTCCTCCTCCTCCTCCTTCTTCTTTATTTTTTTGGCCATGTATTTTTAAAATTTAATTTAAGTTTTTTCAGTGTTCCAAGATTCATTGTTTATGCACCACACCCAGTGCTCCATGCAATTTGTTCCCCCTTTAATACCCACCACCAGGCTCCCCCAACTTCCACCAAGCCCCACCCCCCTCCCATCCAAAACCCTGTTTGTTTCTCAGAGCCCACAGTCTCTCATGCTTCATCTCCCCCTCCGATTTCCCCCAACACCCTTCTCCTCTCCATCTCCCCATGTCCTCTGTGTTATTCCTTATGTTCCACAAGGAAGTGAAACCATATGATAATTGACTCTTTAAATAAGCTTTCTGCCCCTTTCTGGGATTCCCATAATATGTATATAGTTCATCTGATGATGTCCCATAATTCTCATAGGTTTCCTTCATACTTTTTATCCTTTTTCTCCTCTGAGTTGATGATTTCAAGTGACCAGTCCTTGAGTTCACACATTCTTTCTTCTGCTTAGGTCTAGTCTGCTGCTGATGCTCTTAATTAAAGGTTTCATTTCATTCATTGTTTTCCTAGGCTCCAATTTCTGTTTGGTTCTTTGTGTGTTTTTGTTGTTGTTGTTGTTGTTTTGTTTTGTTTTTGGTTTTTGGGAGGAGGCTCTAAATGCTCTTTATTTTTTTTTAAAGTTCTAATTTAGATTCCAGTTAATTAACATACAGTGTAATATTAGTGTAGTGGGTTCAACACTTCCATACAACACCTAGTGTTCATCATGAAAAGCACACTCCTTCATTCCCATTTCCAATTTCACTCTCCCCCACCTTCCCTCTGGAAAGCACCCCTCCTTTTTTTGGGTTCATTTTTAGAATTTCAATTTCTCTGTCCTTATTTTGTTCATGTATTGTTTTCCTGATTTCTTTGAGTTGTTGATCTGTGTTCTCTTGTACCTCACTGAGATTCCTTAAAAGTATTGTTTTGAATTTTTTTTCAGGTAACTCATAGATCCATTTTTGGGAGGTCAGTTACTGAAAAAATATTGTGCTCCTTTCATAATGTCATGTTTTCTTGATTTTTTTCATGTTTCTTGAAGTCTTGTGTTGCAGTCTTCATATTTGAAGTAGTCTTCTCCTCCAGTCTTTGCTGACTATTTTTGGGAAAGAGATGTCTTCACCAATCATCCTGGTTAGGGATTCTGAGGCTTTATCAGAACTTCTCTATGAGTGCACTCACTCTACACTTCTTATTTCCCCTTGGAAGAAATTAAAAAAAAAAAGATTTTACTTATTTATTTGACAGAGATCATAAGTAAGCAGAGAGGCAGGTGGGGTGGGAGGGAGCAGGCTCCCTGCTGAGCAGAGAGCCCGATGTGGGGTTAGATCCTAGGACCCTGAGATCATGACCTGAGCCGAAGGCAGAGGCTTAACCCACTGAGCCACCCAGGAGCCCCTCCTTGGAAGGTATTTTTAAGATTGTGTATCTTCTAGTGATCCTGCAGAGCCAGGCCAGGTTCTGATAATCTTCTTTTTGTTTTCCCTGGGGTGGTGCCCTGGAACATTCAAGTTTGTATGCCTTCTCCCAATCCTACAGAACAGGGCTTGTTTTCTGTGCATGCTCTCTAGCTGTCTGCAAAGGCTCACACCTCCTGTCCATGGGAACATGTGCAGGGAGCCAGCCCTGGAAGATGTGGGTAGGGGAGATGCATGAACAATTGGGGGTGCCCATGAACCACTGGGGGGGGGTCTGTAAGCAAGGCATACTGACTGGCATGTGGGCAGCATTCCTGATGCAGTCCCTGAAGTGGTTAATAAAATCTGATGAGTTCTGAGCCCTGGTTGCTTTGCTCCGAGCCTTTTCCCAACTTCTCAGCTTTGTGATCACTTCAGTATTCTGGCCAGGTGAAGAAAGTAGTGGGCCTTTTGGGTAGCATCTCATACAGCTGGGGAAGTTAGGTACTCATTTATGTGCTCTTACTTTACCTCATGAGTGAAATCATTGGCTGGACAGAGATCTCACTTGGTGCTGAGCTGCATTGGCTAGGGAGGGTGATTTCAGATAAAGTCTCTCCTTTGATGTGTTTTTGTATTTTTTTCCTCCAGCTGTGTGCTGGAACTTTTCTGCTTGATTTAAGGACTCCTACAAAGGTACTTTCATCCACAGGTAACTGTCAAAATTATTTGACAATTCTGGGAAGAATAGTGGTAGAACTCAATATTGCCACCTTGATGGTGGCACACAATAATGAACTTATTTCTCAAACAATGTTGCCATGATATACACATCAGTTTTGGCTCATTGGTGCTGGCTCTATTGTCAAACTCTGTGTGTTGGTAGGTCCAGGCACACATCAGAACTATCCATCCAGGAGGGGAAAGAACTTTCATGCTCATTTCTTTTTCTTTTTATAATTTTATTTGTTTATTTGAGAGTGAGAGAGAGAGAGAACGAGAGCAAGCATGAGCAAAGAGAGGGGCAGAAGGAGAGGGGGAAGCAGACTCCCTGCTGAGCAAGAATCTTGGTGAGGGGCTCAATCCCAGGACCTGGGATCATGACCCAAGCCCAAGACAGACACTTAACTGACTGAGCTCACTTTCATACTCATTTCTTAAGTTGGCTTTTGTTTCATGATGGTTTATTATTATAGTATTACATAATAATAAAAAATTTAAAGGAGTTTCATGAAGTGAGTAGTTATGTGTTATTGTTAGGACTTGCTGGATTTGAAAATAAAGCTGATTCTCATTTTCAGCCTCTCAAGACAGAAAAGATTCTCAAAGTAATGAGTGGCTATAGGATAAAGATCAAATTGAGGCTATCAAGATGTCTCAGGGTAGAAATGAAGGCAAGCACATGACTGTAAGATGCTTATTTGAGAATTTGGAAATATTTTAGGGGAGTTCCTGTAGACCAGTGATTGTTGGCCTTGGTTCTATTGACATTTGGGGCTGGATAATTCATTTTGTGGAGCTTTTCTGTGCATTGTTGGATGTTTAATATCATTTCAGCTCTCTACTCCCTAGATGACAGCCACTTACCATTTGTGAAAACCAAAAATGTCTCCAGACATTACCACAATTTCCTCAGGCAGTAGCAACATCACCTCCAGTTAAGAACCACTCTTGTAGACTCTCTCCTTTAAACAGGGTTTTAAAGAATCTTAAAGATGATGTTCCATATACCCTGAGTCTCAACCCAAGGTAGAGAAGAACCTGTCTCAGAGGTTATAAGTTGATATAAAGGGAAGTCACACAGTTTCTAAAGAAATTATATCAGTGTGGACTAAAAGGGAAAGAGAATTTAAAAACAAAAGAGAAGGCTCTGAATCCTCAACTTCTTATGGCAGAAAGCAGGCTGAGGAAACAACTCAACTGAAAATGTGGGCCCTTTGTAATGGAAACTGAGGAGTGATTCTAGGAATAGAGCTTAGAGCTCAAAGAGTAAAACCAGAACGGCAGACAGCCACTCTCAAGAAATAGAACTTGTCCTAATCAGGGAACTGGTACAATATACCTGGCTGGGTTTTAGGGTTGTGAGGCCCATTTTTGGTTAGGAGTGAGGTGACAGCTATTCTGGGCCCCATTTCATATTGGGTGTGAGGGGACTCACCACTTGTATCCCACAGGTCTTCATAAAGAGCCATATTTGAGGTGTTGCACTTGGGGACTCTCATGTACAGCAGGACCTAATTCAACAAGACATAGACCTTGAGCTGATGCTGTAACTGGGTGAGACTTAGGGGTCTTGGATGGGGGTGAACGTACTCTGCATATGGGAGGGATGAGAACTGTGACCAGCGGGAACACTGTGTCAGGTCATATTTCCAAAGACAGCTGCCACAGTGTCTCCCTTCCTACATTCCTCTTGTGCAGTATGAACTTGCCACTAGCACTGCAGAGGTGAAACACATTTCTGAACACCTTTGAAACTGGGTGGCCCTGAGGCTTCTTTGTTTGAAAGCATAGGGAAGAAGTGGTGCATAGCCTGCAGTTGGCCTGGTAGTTTCCTCTTCCTGCTTCTTGGAAGCCAGCAACCATGCAGGAAATGTGGGAGCACTACACTGGGACCACCTTTCTGTGAGAAGCCCAAACCGCATCAAGAGGCGGTGTGTGGGGTCAGCACCCCAACTGCACTTGCAACCACAGCTTCAACGGTTGCCATTTTGGACGGCCGGCCAGGTGAGGCTGCAGACGGCTCCAGCTTCACTCACCCTCCACCGCAAGAGACCCCAGCAAGAACAGCCCAACTAAGCCAGTTGGTCCGTGGAATGACAAGAGCTAAGCATAAAATACTACAAAGATGAGGCCATGGCTATAGGTGCCTGGTGCACAGAAGGTGTTAATGTGGCTATGGTCACAGCTGTACAGAACAGTTGCATTTGCTTACCCAGCACAAATCTCCCCTTCTTCTGGTATCAGGGCTCCAGCTCCAGGGATGGACCCAAGCCTGGCCAGTTAGGATGTTCCATTTCCCCGGCAATAACGATTGGATTGTGGTTGAAGATGTGGCTCAAGGCCAGAGAGACAATTCTGGAACACTGACAGGAACTATTGTGTGGTTGAACATGGGTTCAGCTGCAGGGACCAGGGCCCTAAATCACCATGGTTGAAATACCCCAACAGTAGTTTTGTTGGACTCGGCCTGGCAGCTCTGCTCTGTGGAGCATGCGGAGGCCTGACTCTTGCTATCTTTTTGCTGCACCCACCCCCAGTGTTGCTCGCGTCCACGCATCCAAGATGGCTTTTTACTTAATCTGCTTTCCAGACAGCGAGGAGGGTGAAACAATGGTGGTAGGAGGCACACCTCTTCCTGTCAGGGTGTGACCTGGAAGTTTCCCACATCATTTCTGCACATATCCAACTGGCTAGAGCCTTTTCCTGCATCCAATCCAGTGCCTTTGTTAGCATTCAGGGAAGATCCAGAGAGTACATTCTAATTATGGGTAGGATATAGGAACCCTTGAGCAATAGTGCTGTGCCCCAAACTAGTAACAAGCAAGGACTGTTACCACTCCTGTCTGAAGGGCAAGGGAAGGAAGCAGAATGGGGAAAATTGGGTGCCCAGGTCTGCCGTGAAAGGAAATGTGAACTCTGGAGAAGTGACACGGCCAGCTTGAGGCAATGCTAACAAGCGGGAGCTGGAGGAATAAAAAATATGACCACGTTTCCTGCCAGAGCTTCTCATTGGCCAGATCACTTTAGAATAGAGAATGCAAGAGAGTCTGTGGCTATTGTTCACGCAGGGCAGCCTTCCCAGGCAGACAACAGGGTGGAGATGTATAGCAGATAGATTCAGAGGAGCTCACAGAAAATTCCAGCAGACCTAGGTAGGTAGTCAATAGGTATCTGGGTTTGTGGGCTTTGCTCAAAATTCCATCCCAATGGGAGAAGGGGAAGTGGCCACAGGAAGTAAGAAGCAGTTTCTACATTCCCTTTCCCTTGGGCAGAAACCATTTGCTACCATGAATGGAAAGCCTATGAGAAGAGGTGGCCAAAGGAGAGGACGGTAGAAAGCAAAGATGGAGGCAGACTGATAGCAAACCGTGGAGCACCTTGATTCAGCTATACCTGAAGTCACCACAGCTGGAATTTTCAGTCAGACAAGTCCATACATTCTGTTATTTCTCCTGATCTCATAGTAGCGTTTCTGTCTGGCTGGCTGCATTTAGACACTTTAGAACTTGTTCTTGTTTCCTTCTACATTTACCTGGGATTGAAGCCAGACCATACTCCAGGCAGGAAAAGTCAAAACCAGGTGTCTCCGCACTCAAGCCCTGTACAAACAACACAGCCATAGCCTCCCCTTCCTGCAGGCAGTCTTTCTTTTACACCCAAGCAGACTGAGAGCAATGACATTCAAGGACTGCTTTCTCATTCAGGGCCTTCAGGCAGAGGCTTTCTTTAATTTCTAGTGAGAAGTTTTAGGGCGTAAATGTTCCTAAGGCTGAGTGGGAGCCATCAGACTTGTTTTGTTCTCTTTAGCATGTTACAACTTATATCAGTGACCTCACAGGGTTGGAATGGTCTATACCAGGCTCTTCCAGTCTCTCTTGGTGACAGCATATGACTTCACAGGTGAAGAAGTCAGCATTGTCACATGGCAAATGAAGCCCTTTGGCTTCCTGAGGTGTGACCACCCAAGGGGCCCCAACACATTCCTCCCTCCCATCCTTCCCATTATTTCGTGACATATATGGGTGAAATGTTCCAAGATGTAGTCAGTGCCTGTGCTTGAACCTTTAGCCAAGGTATCTGGATACAGGCTGCACCCCAAACCAATTAAGTGTCTGGCACAGAGCCTGGACATCAGAATTTTCCTGAAGTTCCAATATGCAGACAAGTTTGAAAGCCACTGCTACAAGCTCAGTCACTCTCCATCAGGTGGGGCTGCCTGCTCTCCTAGTGTTCTACCTGCCCGTGACCCCACTAAAGCAGAACAGCCTCCTTTAAGGCCCCTGCAGGCTCAGTTGGGGCCAGACAAGCTCTACCACCTCACTGACCCAGATCTCTATGCTCCTGGCTGTGGTCCCCCATCCTGAGGATGGTTCTGATTCAAAGTAGAACCACTGGATGCCAGTATAGCACCTTGATCTGGGAGAGACTGAAAGGGAAGACTTGAAGCCAACCTTATACAAGAAGGTAATTCAAAGCAAGGAGGCTGTAGCCAGAGATAAACTTAATAACAAGGCAAGTTCAGAGCACAGCCAGTAACCCATGCCAGACTTTGGAGAGGTGGCCTCAGGTGGGTCCCAATCTGTTAATTCTAAGGATTTCTGAGCCAGACTGACTTAACTTCTGATCCCACATTGATTAATAGGATAATAAGAGGATACTACGGTCAACTCAGTGCTCACAAATTTGATAACTTAGATGAAATGGACCAATTCCTCAAAGAACACAAACCACCTAAATTCACACAAGGAGGCATAGATAATATGATTAGGCCTGTGTCTGTTAAAGAGATGAATCCATGATTAATAGTCTTATGGAAAATAAAGCACCAGGTAGCTTGACTGGCGAAATCTACCAAACAATTAAGGAAGAAATGGTACCAATTTTATACAATCTCTTCTAGAAAATAGAAGCAGGGGGAACACTTCCTAATTTATTCTATGAAGCCAACATTACCCTAATGCCAACACCAGATAAAGACAGAATAAGTAAACTATAAACCAATAGCTCATGAACATAGATGCAAATATCCTCAACAGAATATTAGTCAATGAAATATAACAAAATATAAACTATTTAAGTGGAAGGGACTAGAGATCTCAGGAATTGACTCACAGAAATATAACTAATCTGTCACAGGGACACAAATTCAGTACAATGGAAAAAGGGTAGTCTTTCCAAAACATGGTGCTGGAACTACTGGACATTCAAAAAAATCTGGACATGGGTCTTATATCCTTCACAAAAATTAGCTCAAAATGGGTCGTAGACCTAAATATAAAGTGTAATACTTAAAAAATCCTACAAGAGTATGTAGGGGGGTCTAAGTGAACTTGGGATGAGTTTTTAGATAAAACACCAGAAGCAGGATCCATGAAAGAAAATATAAGTTGGGCTTCATTAAAAGTCAAAGCTTATGCTCTCTGAGAGACACTGTTAAGAGAACCAACAGACAAGCTGAAGACTGAGAAAAGAAATCTTTGCAAAGCACATATCTTATAAAGTGCTTTGTGGAAATAAATGAAGACAAACAGACGAGAAGAGGCAAAACCTATTTATTCAAAGTTTGCTGTAGCAAGGGAGTTGGCCACCATGACTCATGTTTGCCGGCAGAGACCCAAGAGAAGCAGAAGAGGGGGGAAATTTTATTGTGGGAGAGCACAACTCAGATGGATGCTGACAGAGCCTGGGAAGCTGGGTTCTTGGAAGTGGGCATCCCATGTGGTTGCTTAGGGGAGCATACTTGACGTTCTCCGACTGGTCCTAAGTTGGAAGTGGGGACCAAAATTAAGGATGTGTCAGTTATAAATGAAGTCCTGGCTATTTTGGGTTGATTGCTACAGGGGGTAAGTTTGGTTTCCTGGATTGTTGCTGGCTATGATGGTCTGACTTCCTGTGTGTCCAGCTTACAGCAGGCTGGCTACTGTGGACAATGGCAGCTGCTGGGTGTGGGTCAGAGTCCTGTGTTCATATATGTCTGTCCATTTGTTTATTCGGCCTCTCAATTTTGTCCAAAAATATACAGAAATCTTACTCAGCAATCAGAAAACAAATACCCCAATTAAAAATGGGCAAAAGAACTAAATAGGCAGCTCACCAAAGAAGAAACGCAGATGGCAAAAAAAAAAAAAGGCAGATCCATTTCTTATAATGGAATTGCAAATTAAGAAAAAACAAAGAGATACCACTACATATCCATTAGAACGGCTAAAATAAAAAAAGATACTGGCAACACTGAGTGCTGGCAAGGATAAGGTGCAACAAGACGTTCATTTGTTCCTGGTGGGAATGCAGAATGGTGCAGTCACTTTGGAAAAACAGTTCTGCACTTTCTTACAAGCTAAACATAATGTTATAATACAAGCCAACAATTGCTCTCCTCAGTATTTATCCAACTGATAGGAAAACATATGTCCACACAAACCTGCACCTGAATGTTTATGGCAGTTTCCATCATTCTCGTCACCCCAAACTGGGAGGCAATTAAGGTTTCCTTCAGTCAGTGAAAAGGTAAATCCCAGACAAGGGAATATTATTCAGCAGTGAAAAGAAATGAGCTATCAAGTCATGAAAAGATATGGATGAATCTTAAATGCATATCACTAAGTGAAAGAAACCAGTCTGGGAAGGTTGCAGACTGTATGATTCCAATTATATGACACTCCGGAAAAGGCAAAACTGTGGTCACTAAAAAGGTCAGGGCATACCAGGTGCTGGGGGCCGGGGGAGGAAGGGTTAATACATGAAGTGTAAGCAGTGAAAACATTCTGCGAGATGCTGTAACAATAGGACATAGGACATCATGCATTTGTCAAAACCCATAGAACTTTACAGCCCAGGGAGACCCTTAATATACACCAATTAAAAAAAACTACAATTTAGGTCTCAAGTTTCCCAGGAAGGGATGCACTCTGTGATGAGAGAATTTAGCTGTGATACAAATGTGTGAGGAAGCCTCAGTGAAGGAGAATGGGAGAGAGGGCGCTGGGATGGTAACTTCGGGAAGGAGTGGAATCAGCAAGACTAAAGGCAGAAGGAAGTGCCCCCAAGCACCGGACTCTGGTTGATAAAGCTGCTTTCCACGGGGTCGGGGAGTCCCAGTCTGATGTCATGGTGCATGTATACTAGAACGGAATGATAAGTACTTGGCAGGCAGGCAGGGGTCAGACTTCTCACCCCTGGACTGGGAATTTACACAGAAACGGGAGGAATGACTCATGTGATATAGATCAGAGGTGGGAGTGTCAGCATGAACTCACGTTTAGTATCATACAGCTACAGATGATTACATACAGATTTATTACAGAGCCGTAGCTATACGCAGTAGCTCACACACTTATCTCTGTTGGCGAGAGGCTGAGAGGCAATGCGATCCCCGTAGCAATGAGCACACCCAATGCCCAGCTTTTGGTGTCTAACACCACCGTTCTCCTCTCTGAGGGCTCCTTGGAGAAATGGCTGATCCCGGGACTGGGGCCAGGAACACGCAAGATGAGCCTGGAGTGAGGGAGGGCTTGAACCCACAGCTTTGTCTTGATGAGGGCATGCTCTGTGATGAGGGACCCAGGGGAGGGGGCTGGAACAATGTGAGCAACAAAATAAAGAGTGCTGGGTTATAATCGTAACAAGAAAATAAAGATCTGTGGGTCTAAGTGGTTCAAATGACTGAACGAGTGGATGGGAGAGGAGAGACAAATCTCCACGCACAAGAATGCTAAATAATTACATAGACGTTTCCCCCTCAAGGAGCTCCCCCCTCCATTGACAGATGGCCCCGTCCCTTAGGTGTGGGCTGCACAGAGCGACTTCCTTCCGGAAGACAGTGTGGGTGGGGCAGGAAAGAGTTACTCTGTAGTGGAGAGACCCGACAAACACGACTCTCCAAGGCCAATGCCCTCGGTGACATGTCATATGGATTATGTGCTCGCTCTCTGGGATCACCTCCTAGTCCCACACCACCAGTCGACCACGAGGAAGACATCAAATCCCAACAGAACTTGGAAAAACCTGACAAAATGTCTGACCAGTGTTCCTCAATGTTGTCAAGGTCATTGGAACGGAGAGGAGATCAACATCTCCTAGGCCAGGGTGTTGTTTAGACACACAGAACACTTCCAGCACCAGACATGTGGGGTTTTCCACACCAAGCAACTACACAACTCTCTGCAGACTCTGAAGGGTGTCCTGTCTGACACCAACAACCCAGCCTTGGCACAGACCCTGAGGGTCATGGTTTTAGTCCCACAAGTTCCCCCCACCCAGACCGCGTTTGCAAGTCTGGGCCACCCATACTTCCGACCAGATACAAGACAGGGATTCCCACTACATCCTCGGGTCGATCATTTGCTAAAGACAGTTCAAAGGGTCAGAGAAGCGAGTCACTGGCGTTTATCGGTTTGCTGGAAATGTCATCACAAACGCGAGCGCCCGGATGAAGGTCCCGAGGACGGAATGCAGGCGGGCCCCAAGAGTGGCCGCTTCTGTCCCCAGGGAGTTTGGGATGCGCCCCCTGCTCGGCACACGGACGCGTTCACCAACCAGGAAATCTCCGTTCTTCGGGGTTTTCCTAGGGGTTCCAACATGGGGCATGATTGATTCAGTCACTGCCCATTGGTGACTGACTCAACCCTGCTCCCTCTCTCCTCCCAGAGGTCGGAGGTTGGAGGTGACGCGTGGCTCCTCAGGCCAGCAGCGCCCCGTCCTATCTCTCTAGGGACCCCAGAGTCATCTCAGTAGCACAGACTCAGGTGGGATGGGAGGGGGTTCGCTTACCTCTCAGCCCCGCCGCCCAGGAATTTACGTGGGTTTCGGGAGCGCCGTGCCAGGAACCGGAGGTGGACTAGAACATTTCTGGAATCCCAGCTTCACTGTCACAGCCAAGGGGAGCCCAGTGAGGCTCGTGGACTGACGGAAACATGGGAGCCTGGGGCAGAGGAAGGCAGGGGGAGACCGAGGAAGTCGGGATAAAGGATGACTTTCAGTTCACGCGAATGCATCAGGCGTGGTTCATCCACGTGGTTCATTCATTGTGGCCACAGCCCAAGACGAAGGCAAGTTTTCAGCAACAGGGAAACTGCGTGTGGGTCGCAGGAAGGGAGGGCTCTGTTCTGTCTTCTTCTCGGGTTTTCTGTCAATCAGACTCTTCCAAAAACCACAGTCTACTGGAAAAGATCTCGAAGACGTGCTGCTGCCCATGGGGGCCTCTTGGTGGAGTGAGGGCAGCCCCTGTGATGGCCCTTCGCGTGTGGTGTGGGCTTCAGAGCAGTGGAAGCCATGAGAGGGTCTGTATTTAGAATGCGGTGTTGGGGAACCGCACACCTTTTCCTGGGACCCGAAGCCCTAGTGGATCCCACCGTCCACCCACATTGCTTCTAGGACGCCAGGGTCGCAGCTGCAGGCCCCATCCTCGGTGGGAGAACAGGTGCTCAGTGGCAGAGACCCCGCGGCTCTGGAGTCCCCGAGAGGCTCGGCCATGCCCTGACCTCCCTGACCTGGGATAGAGAGTGGGAGGGCACTTGCCTTCTCCCCTTCTCCTCTTTAGTTTTGGAAAGAAAGCCATATCCTCATAAAGGGGTCGAGCGGTGTGGGAACCGAAGAGGAAGCTGAAACAGGCCCCAGAGAGTCGACTTTCTCCACACCCCACAGGACCACTCTCTGCGTGGCCCTGTAGGGACACACGACAGGAGATGTAGATGGAGATCATCTGAGCCACCAGGTTTCGAGGTACAGGAAAGGGCATGACATGTCATGGGCACGAGCGTCACCAAGTAAACCGGCATGCGGTTGAAGTAAGGCTTCAGTTGAAAGTGTTGTCACCAGCAGGGATGGAGGTCACTGGACCCCACCAAGGACAACTGTGAAAACCTGTAAGAGGAGCCATCGCATTTAAAAAAAAAAAAAAAAAAGGAGGAGCCATCGCTCTCCTAAACCAGGTGTCTCCAGCGTGGACGTCGTTTTTCAACTCCCACCCCTCCAGCACCCCCGGTTCAGTAACTGAGTTCTGTGTTTCTGTGGTGTTCGCACGCCCCAAGTCTGGCACGTGGCCTCCATGGCGGCGCTGGGCTCAGGACAACGGTTTCCCGGGAAGCCCACTCCCGCTCTGGGGGCTGTGGGGCAGCTCGCGCGCTGGCTGGCCTTCCCGGCTGGTCCAGCCTGGAGCTCTGGGTTCCCCTTTCCAGGCTCTTTCATGCAGAAGTGATGTCTTACTCCAAAGTGGTAAAAGCAGAAATAGCACAGGGGCCCGCGGAATACCTTTACCAGATTCACCCGTTACTTAATTCTGCGCAGAGGTGCCCCGAGGCTCTCGAGCGTGTGTTTGCTTGTTTCCCACGGCCTCCGCCGCTCGAACCAACAGCTTGAAGGTATTTGCGTGTTTCGTTGTCGCTGTTGGTACACAGCTCTGGTGCCGGGAAGAGCCCTCTGGCCAGCCGAGTCTGGGAGCGTGAGCTGCCCGCGAGGGCCCCGCACTGTCCTGCTGCTCTGTGCAGGGACGCTCCCGCGTCGCCCAGCTCGGGCTTGCCACTCCCTGGAAGGCTTGTGAGGAAGGGGGACGGTCCCAGCCCCGCCACCCGCGGCCGTGACTGGTCACGTCCTGAACCTTGGTACCCCCAAACCTCATCTGAGAGGTTCGGGGTCACGGGGGCCTCACTCAGCGAGGGGCTGCATGCGGGGCCCCGCGAAATTGTACAGAGATGGTGTCTGACTCTCCCAGGTGCCTGAGACTACAGGACGGGTGCGAGTAACTCCTTCCCACAGGGGAGAATACCCGCTCCGTGGGTGACCACAGTCTCTCCCCACCTGCCAGGTCCCACGTCTGTCACCCCGCCCCGCTGAGGACTGGCTCTCCTGTGGCCCACAGGAGATGCGTCACCAGAGTTCAGAGCTGTCCCTGAGCTGCCAGCGGAGAAACCAGGGCTGGCAGAGTATCTCTGTCCATGATGGTCCCAGGGAGAAGAGGAAGCATCGGGGTCTTTCTGCTCTCGACCCTCAAGGAGGGCTAAGAAGCAGAGCCGACCTGACCAGAAAGAGGTCCCAGAGCAGTGACCGGACTTGCAGCATGGGGTCACTGGGCTGACGCAGGGCTCTGACCCAGACCTTGGCCATCGCTGACAGAGCTGGCCCACCCTGTGGTCCTGGCTGCCCTCTGCAGACCTCAGAGGAGCTGATGAGCCTGTGGGTCCTGGGGGTGGCCTCTCTAGGGCCATTTGATGGAAAGGCCCTGCAGATAATGGGGAATGACCACCTGAGTCCCACACACCCTGAGACGGGGGGTGGAAAAGTCATTCATCTGGTCTTGAGGGAGCTCAGATGGGCTGGGAAGACCCCAGACTGCCTATATTTTGGGCACCACAGCGGCTGCTCATTCATTTCCAGGGCCACATGTGACCACAGGACATTTGCTCTGATTCACTGTGGCTCAGAGAGAATGTCAGAATAACACAGCAGGCAGCAGGCAGCTTGGCAGTTCAGCTGCTGGTTATGGCTCCCTGTCTTCATCAAGCCCGTCCAGGCCACTGTGTGTGAACTCCAAGAGCGGGACTGAGGAGGGTGGGGATGGAGGGAGGGCAGAAGTCACACCTGCGTCTCCATCCTAAGGCCAGCTGCAGGGTCTGCCGCCCATTTAAGTGTCTCTGTTGCCAGTGATTTGCTCAGGAAACCCCTGCCCCTGAGGGGACCCCAGTCCACCAAGGCCATACTTGACCTACAGACCTCAGCAGGACAGTTTGTCTTAAGCGCAGGCATGTGGGGTGGGGGGTTGAGGGCAGAGGCTGTGTCCAGGCCCAGAGTCCTCAGAGAGGGGGATCTTGGGCACTGGAGGGGAAAGACTAGGGTGGCTGCAGGCCAGAAGCCTCAAGGGGTCCACAGTCAGGGAGGGAATGAGGAGGCTGGGGATGGGGGCTGGGATCTCTCTCACCCTGGGACACAGGCCTCAGCTACTCCACGGGGAGGACACCGAGCAGCCCATGCCCCATTCTGTCTGGCCCTAGCATGGTCCTGGGGTGGGAGAGGTTCGCTCCACACACCTGCCCCTAGGATGCGTTCACGGTTCTGTGATGGGCCCTGCAAGCTCTTGCTTTAAAGGCAGGGCCTGGGGCCATGGGCAGTGGATTGAGATTTCTGATTGCTGGGCCCCGGGGACAGCATCCAGCCGGAGCTGGAAGAGAACGCCAGCCCCACACCCACTGAAAACAAACAGCCACAAGCTCTCTAGGCTCCTTCTGTTAAAATGTGGAAAACAAAAGACAAGGAGAAAATCCCTGCAGTTGCCAGAAGGGACAAGCTGTCTTCTGCAGAGCCGCAGACACACCACGGCCTTCTCCAAAGAGACGCGGGAACCCGGGGGACCATGAAGTGCTGTTTCAACTGTGAGAAAACAACTCAAAATACTGACTTCTCTCCAGGAGACCACGCTCTGCGAATGCAGGTGATAAAACACGTTCTCAGACAGATCAGGCTTCCTCCACGAAGGGACGCCGTGAGGGCCCGGACCCTCGGGGCAGGACCTGGATTGGAAGGAAGAGGAGTGAGGACCCTGTGGTGGGGCGGCGCCGCGGCCGAGAGCCGCCAGGGGGGCATTCTGTATAGAGAATTCCTGGGTGTGTGGGGACTGCCTGAACCACAGACAGGGCAGACCCCTGGGGCGGTTCGATGTGTGCGATCGCACACGCCGGGCAGCAGGCACGGAGGGTCACCGTCTGGTTGGGTTTCCAGGAGCCCTGCTGTTCTCCAAGGGGGCGAGCTGGCCAGGGCAGGTGCAGCCCCCTCACTGCCAGCTTTCAGCCCCGAAGGGGGCAGGGATTTCTGCAGTCTCTCCACAGATGTGGTTTTGCTTCTGGCTTTCATCTTAATGCAGTAGGTCCAGGCTTTCCATTCAGCCCTGAAGGAATAAAGGAATCGCTGTAATCCATGGGTCAGAGAAGCCACAGCCTGTTACAAAGGACATCCATTCCAAGGTCAACGGTCTGGAACTGGGGAAGTAACCAAAGTAGCGGCCAGTTTCACAACACAGCACCAGACCAAGTCTGACCCACGAAGACACCTCCAACTGCCAGACCTCCAGGCCTTCCTCTTCAGACGCAGGGGCTGTTTGGGCTTCAGACGCTTTCGGGTGTTTGGGGTTCCCAGGATGACCAGCAGTTCAAAGCCGGTGCTGACTGATCCTAAAAGGGCACGTCCCCATCCCCCAGCAATCTGCATATGTAAATTGATGATTTGATTTTTTTTTAAATTAACTTTTCATTTATTTATTTATTTATTATTTATTTAGTTATTTTTTTGACAGAGAGAGAGCAATCACAAGCAGACAGGGAGGCAGGCAGAGAGAGGAGGAAGCAGGCTCCCTGCTGAGCAGAGAGCCCGATGCAGGACTTGATCCCAGGACACTGGGATCATGACCTGAGCCGAAGGCAGCAGCTTAACCCACTGAGCCACCCAGGCGCCCCTAACTTTTCATTTAGAACAGGTTTAGATTTACAGAAAAATTCTGAAGACAGTCCAGCCGGTGCTAACATCTTATAGGGAGCCGTGCGTCTTTGCTACGGAACAGGATTGATCCGTCCTCGTTAACCAAAGCCCCCACCGTGTTCAGATTCCCGACTTCTCCCCTCGTGTCTCTTTCCTGTTCCAGGGACCTCTCAAAACATCATGTCACAGCTAATCAGCTCTCCTTACACTCGTCCAGGCTGACAGTTTCTTAGATTTTCCTTGTTTGTTTATTTTTTTAAGACTTTATTTATTTGAGAGAGAGCATGAGCAGGGGGAGGGGCAGTGGGAGAAGCAGGCTCCCCACTGAGCAGGGAGCCCGATGCGGGACTTGATCCCAGGACCCTGGGATCATGACCTGAGCCAAATGCAGAAGTTAACAAACTGAGCCCTTCAGGTGCCCCAGATTTTCCTTGTTTTTGATGACCTTAAGGCTTAAAAAAAATTAACATATAATGTATTATTTGTTTCAGGGGTACAGGTCTGTGAATCGTCAGGCTTACACCATTCATAGCACTCGTCATAGTACACACCCTCCCCAGCCACCCCATCCCTGCCCCCCTCCACCCCCAGCAACCCTTAGTTTGTTTTCTGAGATTAAGAGTCTTTTATGATTGATCTCTCTCCTGGGTCCCATCTGGTTTCATTTTTCCCTCCCTTCCCCCACAACCCCCAACACTGCCTCTCAAATTCCTCATATCAGAGAGATCATATGATAATTGTCTTTCTCTGATTGACTTATTTTGCTCAGCCTAACACCCTCCAGTTCCATCCACGTTTTTGCAAAAGGCAATCTTTTGGTTTTTTTGATGAATGCATAGTATTCCATTGTATATATACACCACATCTTCTGTATCTGTTCATCTGTTGGTGGACATCTAGGCTCTTTCCATAGTTTGGCTATTGTGGACGTTGCTGCTATAAACTTTCGGGTGTACGTGCCCCTTCAGATCACTACGTTTGTATCTTTAGGGTAAATACCCAGTAGTGAGATTGCTGGGTTGTAGGGTAGCTCTATTTCCAACTTTTTGAGGAACCTCCATGCTGTTTTCCAGAGTGGTTGCACCATCTTGTATTCCCACCAACAGTGTAGGAGGGTTCCCCTTTCTCCGCATCCTCACCAACACCTGTCATTTCCTGACTTGTTAATTTTAGCCATTCTGACTGGTTTGAGGTGATATCTCACTGTGGTTTTCATTTGTATTTCCCTGATGCCAAGTGTTGTGGAGCACTTTTTCATGTGTCTGTTGGCCATCTGGATATCTTCTTTGCAGAAATGTCTGTTCATGTCCTCTGCCCATTTCTCGGTTAGATTATTTGTTCTTTGGGTGTTGAGTTTGCTAAGTTCTTTATAGATTTTGGATACTAGCCCTTGATCTGATATGTCGTTTGCAAATATCTTCTCCCATTCTGTCAGTTGTCTTTTGGTTTTGTTAACTGTTTCCTTTGCTGTGCAAATCTTTTTATCTTGATGAAATCCTAATAGCTCATTTTTGCCCTTGCTTCCATTGCCTTTGGTGATGTGTCTAGGAAGAAGTTGCTGCAACTGAGGTCAAAGATGTTGCTGCCTGTGTTCTCCTCAAGGATTTTGATGGATTCCTGTCTTACATTGAGGTCTTTCCTCCCTTTTGATTCTATTTTCTTGGTGTGGTGTGAGGAAATGGTCCGGTTTCATTCTGCATGTGGCTGTCCAATTGTCCCAACACCATTTGTTGAAGAGACTGTCTTTTTTCCACTGAACATTCTTTCCTGCTTTGTCAAAGATTAGTTGACCATAGAGTTGAGGGTCTATTTCTGGGCTCTCTATTCTGTTCCATTGATCTATGTGTCTGCTTTTGTGCCAGTACCATACTGTCTTGATGATGACGGCTTTGTAATAGAGCTTGAAGCCTGCAATTATGATGCCACCAACTTCGGTTTTCTTTTTCAATATTCCTCTGGCTATTCGGGGTCTTTCTGGTTCCATATAAATTTTAGGATTATTTGTTCCATTTCCTTAAAAAAATGATGATATTTTAATAGGGATTGCATTAAATGTGTAGATTGCTTTAGGTAGCATAGACATTTTTACAATATTTGTTCTTCCAATCCATGAGCATGGAAAGTTTTTCCATTTCTTTGTGTCTTCCTCCATTTCTTTGTGTCTTCCTCCATTTCTTTCATGAGTACTTTATAGTTTTCTGAGTATAGATTCTTTGCCTCTTTGGTTAGGTTTATTCCTAGTTATCTTATGGTTTGGGGTGCAATTATAAGTGGGATTGACTCCTTATTTTCTCTTTCTTCTGTCTTGCTGTTAGTGTATAGAAATGCAACTGATTTCTGTGCATTGATTTTATATCCTGACACTTTACTGAATTCCTGTATGAGTTCTAACAGTTTTGAGTGGAGTCTTTTGGGTTTTCCACATAAAGTATCATATCATTTGCAAAGAGTGAGAGTTTGACTTCTTTGCCGATTCGGATGCCTTTAATTTCTTTTTGTTGTCTGATTGCTGAGGCTAGGACTTCTAATACTATGCTGGATAGCAGTGGTGATAATGGACATCCCTGCTGTGTTCCTGATCTTAGGGGAAAAGCTCTCAGTTTATCCCCATTGAGAATGATATTTGCGGTGGGTTTTTCATAGATGGCTTTGATGATATTGAGGTATGTACCCTCTATCCCTACACTTTGAAGAGTTTTGATCAAGAAAGGATGCTGTACTTTGTCAAATGCTTTTTCAGCATCTATTGGGAGTATCATATGGTTCTTGTTCTTTCTTTTATTAATGTATTGTATGACATTGATTGATTTACGGATGTTGAACCAGCCTTGCAGCCCAGGAATAAATCCCAATTGGTCTTGGTGAATAATCCTTTTAATGTACTGTTGGATTCTATTGGCTAGTATTTTGGTGAGAATTTTCACATCTGTGTTCATCAAGGACATTGATCTGTAATTCTCCTTTTTGGCAGGGTCTTTGGTTTTGGGATCAAGGTGATGCTGGCCTCATAAAATGAGTTTGGAAGTTTTCCTTCCATTTCTATTTTTTGGAACAGTTTCAGGAGAATGGGTATTAATTCATCTTTAAGTGTTTGGTAGAATGCCCCTGGGAAGCCATCTGGCCCTGGGCTCTTGTTGGTTGGGAGATTTTTGATGACTGCTTCAATCTCCTTACTGGTTATGGGTCTATTCAGGTTTTCTATTTCTTCCTGGTTCAGTTGTGGTAGTTTATATGTCTCTAGGAATGCATCCATTTCTTCCAGATTGTCAAATTTGCTGGCATTTAGTTGCTCATAATATGTTCTTGTAATTGTTTGTATTTCTTTGATGTTGGTTGTGATGTCTCTTCTTTCATTCATGATTTTATTTATTTGGGTCATTTCTCTTTTCTCTTTGATAAGTCTGGCCAGGGGTTTATCAATATTATTAGTTCTTTCAAAGAATCAGCTCCTAGTTTCTTTGATCTGTTCTACTGTTCTTTTGGTTTCTGTCTCATTGATTTCTACTCTGATCTTTATTATTTCTCTTCTCTTGCTGGGTTTAGGCTTTCTTTGATGTTCTTTCTCCAGCTCCTTTAGGTGTAGGGTTAGGTTGTGTACTTGAGACCTTTCTTTCACTTGAGAAAGGCTTGAATCTCTATACACTTTCTTCTCTGGACTGCCTTTGCTGTGTCCCACAGATTTTGAACAGTTGTGTTTTCATTTTCATTTGTTTCCATGAATTTTTTCAATTCTTCTTTAATTTCCTGGTTGACCCATTCATTCTTCAGGAGGATGTTCTTTAATCTCCATGTATTTGGGTTCTTTCCAACTTTCCACTTGTGGTTGAGTTCTAGTTTCAAAGCATCGTGGTCTGAAAATATGCAGGGAATGATCCCAATCTTTTGGTATGAGTTGAGACCTGATTTGTGACCCAGGATGTGATCTATTTTGGATAATGTTCCATGTGCACTAGAGAAGAATGTGTATTCTGTTGCTTTGGGATGGAATGTTCTAAATATATCTGTGATGTCTATCAGGTCCAGTGTGTCATTTAAGGTCTTCATTTCCTTGTTGAACTTTTGCTTGAATGATCTGTCCATTTCAGTATGGGGGGGGTGTTAAAGTCCCCTACTATTATTGTATTATTGTCAATGTGTTTCTTTGATTTTGTTGTTAATTGGTTTACACAATTAGCTGCTCCCATGTTCAGGGTATAGATATTTAAAATTGTTAGATCTTCTTGTTGTTCAGACCCTTTAAGTATGATATAGTGTCCTTCCTCATCCCTTATTATGGTCTTTGGCTTAAAATCTAATTTGTCTGATATAAGGATTGCCACCCCAGGTTTCTTTTGATGTCCATTATATGGTAAATTGTTTTCCACGCCCTCACTTTAAATCATGAGGTGCCTTTGGGTCTAAGTTTCTTACAGACAGCATATTGATGAGTCTTGTTTTTTTAATCCATTCTGATACCCTGTGTCTTTCGATTAGGGTATTTAGCCCATTTACATTCAGAGTAACTATTGAAAGATATGAATTTAGTGCCATTGTATTGCTTGTAAGGTGACTGTTACTGTATATTGTCTCTGTTCCTTTTTGGTCTGTTACTTTTAGGCTCTGTCTTTGCTTAGAGGGCCCCTTTCAATAATTCCTGTAGGGCTGGTTTGGTGTTTGGAAATTCTTTTAATTTTTGTTTGTCCTGGAAGCTTTTTATCTCTCCTTCTATTTTCAATGACAACCTAGCTGGATTTAGTATTCTTTCCTGCATATTTTTCTTGTTCTCCCGGGGGGAGAAGAAAGGAGGAAAGAAAGAAAAAAAATACTAGACTGGTGAATAGAACAGAGCCACACTCTTGATTTTGGGTGTTTTTTGGTCTGTTAGAAGAAACAGCCTCCCAAAATTTTAAAGAAAGAAAAACTTATATATATACAAAAATAAGGGTAAAAACAATGAAGGGATGGATTCTGACTATAAAGATGAAAAATTAAAAAGATTCTAAAAAGGGAATTGATAAGAAGTTGGTTGAAAAAAGAAACAAAAGAGAAAAGAATGTGACCAGGTTGGAGATGAGAAGAAAACCATGTGCTAGGCTTAGGGTATATTTTGATCTATTGGAAGAAATTGTATCCCAAAATTTTAAAGAAAGAAAAACTTGTATGTATACAAAAAATAAGGTTAAATACAATGAAGGGAGAGAATATGACAATGAAAATTTTAAAAGATTTTAAAAAATGTATTGATAAGATAAAATCACTAAAAAATGTGTAAATAGGAAAGAGGAAAAATTTAAAAACATAGATTAAAAAAAAATAAAATTAAGAAAATTTAACTTTGAAAGACTAAAGGATCATGGGGAAAAAGCCATGAATTCTATGGGTTGTTTTCCCCTAGCTCTGGAGCTCCACTGTTCTCCTCCATCGGGTGAGCTTGGTCTTGGCTGGATGTTCTTGCTGATCTTCTGGGGAGGGGCCTGTTGCCACAATTCTCAAATGTCCTTATCCAAGGTGGAAGTGTGCCTCCCTTGCCAGGGGCCGGGCTGAGTAATCTGCTTGGGTTTGCTCTTGGAACTTTTGTTCCCTGAGCACTTTCTGTACTGCTCTGGAGGACAGGGATGAATGTGGTGGCCTCCCAGTCTCTGGCCCGGAGGAGCCAAGAGCTTGGAGCCCCACTCCTCAGTGCGCCCTCGGAGAAAAGTGTTCAATCACTCCCATCTCCCTGGTCTCCGGCCGCACTCCAAGCTCACCTGGCCTGTGACCAAGTGTCTGTCTCTGGGGCATGGCCCCGTTTGGAGTCTCCAAACCCAGGAGATCCCTGCCGCTCTTCCAGGGGTGTCTCCCCAGATCTGCCACTTGTGGGGTCCCTGCTCAAAGAGCAGTGGTCTAACTGTGCCTTGGATCACAGTTTAAGGTAACCCCGAGCTGAGAACTCCTCCTTGGCTCCATCTCTGCAGCCGGTTTCCCTGCTCTGATACCTGCAAGTTCTGCCACACTCAGACACCCCCGATCTTTCTGTGACTCTGCGGGTCCTTAGACCTCACCGTCCCCACGAGGGCTCCACTCCCACTTAGCCTCTGGAGCGATGTCCGTCAGTGGAGCAGATTCCTAAAAGTTCTGATTTTGTGCTCGGCTGCTCCTCGGCTTGCCAGGACCCAGCCCCTGCCCTCACAGTCTATCTTCCCATTGCCTCGAAGTCACTTCTCCGCATGTCCTACCTTCCAGAAAGTGGTGGTTTTCTCTTCCTAGAATGGCTGCTCTTCTCTTCTCTCCTGTTGAGTTTGTTGGTGTTCGGGCTGGTTTGATCACTGTCTGGCTCAACTCCTGGGACCGGAGGTGATATCTAGGTTTCCTAGTTGTCCACCATCTTGCTCCTCCCCGATGACCTTGAGTTTTGAGAAGTGCTGGGCAGGTATTCATGGCATGATTCCAGGTGGAACTTGTCTGATGTTTCTCTCATGATTAGAGTCTGACATGTGATTTTAGGAGGAAGAACACGGAGGGGAAGGCCCTTATCTCCTTGCAGGTGCCCACGACTGGTGTGGCGTGTGCTGCGGTGTTGGACTTGGCTGCCGAGCTGAGGGGCGCAGCCACCCTTCCGCCTGCAGCCCCGTGCCCTGGAAGGAAGTTTCCACGCAGCCCACACCTGCGTGCTGGCGACTGTAGTCCTCGAGGGGGCGTCCACGTGGGGCCTCCGAGTCTTCTGCAGAGATGTCTGCCTCTTCTTCCCCTCTGTGTGTGGTCACCTGTTTATCACTTGTTTATATCAACGGGAAGTTTTTGAATTTTTGCTACACTTCGGGTTAAAATTCAGGACCCTATTTTGTGGCTCAGATTGTTCTAGCTTCAGCCATTGGCAGGTTTCTGAGTTGGTTCCTGTGGATCCTTGACGGTTCCACCATGCGTGTGTGTCTGTGCGTCTGTGCATGTCTGTGCGTCTGTGCATCTGTGTGTCTGCGTGTGCCCATGTCTGTGCGTCTGTGTGTCTGTGTGTGCCTGTGTGTGTCTGTGTGTCTGTGCATCTGTGTGTGCGTGTGTCTGTGTGTCTGTGCATCTGTGTGTGTCTGTGTGTGTCTGTGTGTGTCTGTGCGTCTGTGTGTGTCTGTGCGTCTGTGTGTGTGTGCATCTGTGTGTCTGTGCATCTGTGTGTGTCTGTGTTCTGTGTGTCTGTGTGTCTGTGTGTGTCTGTGTGTCTGTGTCTGTGTGTCTGTGTGTGTCTGTGTGTCTGTGTCTGTGTGTCTGTGTGTCTGTGTCTGTGTGTCTGTGTCTGTGTGTCTGTGTGTCTGTGTCTGTGTGTCTGTGTGTCTGTGTGTGTCTGTGTGTCTGTGTCTGTGTGTCTGCGTCTGTGTGTCTGTGTGTGTCCGTGTGTCTGCGTCTGTGTGTCTGTGTGTGTCCGTGTGTCTGGAGCAC
>NW_022631102.1:692218-757646 GCF_010015895.1 Lontra canadensis
TGTGTCTGTGTCTGTGTGTCTGTGTCTGTGTGTCTGTGTGTCTGTGTCTGTGTGTCTGTGTGTCTGTGTGTGTCTGTGTGTCTGTGTCTGTGTGTCTGCGTCTGTGTGTCTGTGTGTCTGTGTGTGTCTGTGTGTCTGTGTCTGTGTGTCTGTGTCTGTGTGTCTGCGTCTGTGTGTCTGTGTGTGTCCGTGTGTCTGTGTCTGTGTGTCTGTGTCTGTGTGTCTGTGTGTGTCCGTGTGTCTGTGTCCGTGTGTCTGTGTGTGTCCGTGTGTCTGGAGCACTCCCTCCCTCTCTGGCGCTGCACGGTGTCTTGGTTTTAGCAGTGCCCAGTGGACTGCAGCAGGGAGGACTCGGGAGCAGCGGTTCAGACCAGGTCCAGACCCAGGCGCGCGTTGGAAGGGGTGCACGTCCCCTCCTCTCTCCCAGTTTGCCAGCACATTCTCCGCGCCCAGTTCCCCGTCACAGCTGCACATGGGACGGTTGGCTCCTCCCGATCACACCCGGGGCGGGAGCAGTGGGAGGGCTGGCTGACATTGGCGCTGCGGCACGGCTGTCGCACCCCGTTTCCCACAGGCAGGAAGCTCGGTGTGCGCTGCTGGGAGGCGCGAGCCCCACGGATGGCGTCTGTGATCCTGCCTTGGTGGCCGCTCCCCAGGGCCTGCTCCAGTGCCAATTCTGCCAGCTGGGCCATGCTGGGAGCCAGAAACTGCACAGCAGAGGACAGGAGGGGGTGTGACAGAAGGAAATGTTGGTTGTGGGGGGTACCCACCGTGATACTGACGGACACAGGGCACACGGGGACAGGGAGCAACGGGTCCCCACACAGGAGTGGATCTGGATGAGGTCCCGTGGGCCCCGCACTGCAGTCGGGATATGGAGTAGGAGAGAGGTGTGCTGCAGTGGCAAGCCGCACACTGGTGCCTGGGAGATGGCCCCGGGGGTCCCAGGCCCACGCTGGAGCCCCACGTGATGGGCCCAACAAGAAACAGGGTCACACTGGGGTTTCCGCAATAGCCCTGGGCTTCGAGCTTCCTGGGGAGGGGCAGGTGATGCAGCGTGTCCAGCCGGGAGGGTCAGAGGGGACAGCAGGTGCTCGGCTGGAGAGTGAGCGAGAGGGATCCCAGGGATGCCCTGGGCCCTGCCTTCCCCTCAACCTTTCTAGCTCCTCCTCCCCAAACCCTCCTACCCAGACACTTAGCCCCAGAGATCTGTTTGGGGCCCAGTGGAACCTGTTTCATCCTCTTTCCCAGCCTCAGAAAGGCAGGACCCCCGGCCTCCCCCTCTCCATTCATGCACCAGTGATGACCCAAGTGCTGGTGGACGAGGGGCGCTCTTGGCCACTTCCTCCCTGGCTGCGGTCGTGCTCCCTGCTCCCTTGTTCTGGGACTCAGCCCCCGTGAGGCCTCTGTGCTCCAGACACGGTGCAGACTGGGCCCAGCCTAGCCTGGCCAAGCCCCATCCTGGGACACACGGTGCCAGGCGGTGTGCATGCCTACCCCCGCAGGGGCTGCCCGGCCCCCAGGGAAGCACGGCCTGGGGCGTGGGACGGGCGGAGGAGGCGCTCCCGTCAGCGGAGATCTCCATGGCTGGCTTCCCAGGCTCAGCGGTGCCGGTTCTGCCGCGACGTGCTGAAGCCAGCGCCTGGGCTCACAGAGGCTGGGGAGTTCATCACCCTTGTGCAGAGGGAAACGGAGGTCCGCTGTGGGCCCAGCCGCTTGTGTCTGCAGAAGCCCGTCATCTGGCAACAGAGCAAAGCCCGAAGGAGCTGATTGCTCCTGGAGGCCTAGAGCGGTGCCCAGCACGCGGACTGCGCTACGGAGATGCTCACGACAGCAAGCTGGTGACTCTCTCGGCGCTCCAACTCCCCGACCCCAAATCTGGAAACCCCACTACTGTTCGGCGTTGTCTGGGTAGCTGACGGCTTTCGGCTTGCTTTCAGATGCTGCTCAGCATCTTGCACCTGTCCCCGGTGCCTGAGCTGCTGGCGCACAGCAGTCTCGTGGGGATTGTGGACACTGATCCGTGGGCAGGGGCGCAGGTGTCTCCCCAGGTCGGGAGCCCCGCCCCTCACCGTGCAGCTCATGAGGCGAGTCCTGTTCCCTGAGCCCCAGCTCTGTGTCCATGTGCTGTTTCCTCCAGGAAATCAGAAGTCTCCTTAGGGCCCCGGAGCCCTCTGAACCTCCCGTTGCTATGCCCCAAGGGCAGTGTGTGGCCACTGCTCACCTCTTGTCCCCTGATGCCGTGGGAGCATCCTGGGGGCCGCGGCCAGGCCAAGTGTGTCTCCTGTCCCCAGCTCCTGGCTCAGGCTCCTTCTGCTCTCACTTCTCCGGGTGCGTTTGTAGGAACCCGAGTGGGTCTCAGGAGATGGCTCAACTGAGAGCCGGCCGGCCCATCGTGAAGGAGCCACCCCTGGCCAGCAGGGGATGTGGCAGATACGAGGCAGGGTCCCTGGTGAAGGGGCAGAAAGTCAAAGACAACACAGCTGGGAGGCCACCTGTGCGCCAGTCGTCCCTGGGCCTGGGAGCCGGCTGGAACCGGTTTATGGCCCAGCCATGCTGTGTGAACCTTCCCAAGTGACATAACCACCCTGAGCCTCGGTTTTCTACTCTGAAGTGGGGAATGGTGCTTGTTCTTCTCCTGGTAAGTTGGACCTGGCATCAAGACGCGCTCCATGGAGACCATAGGCCTGGAGCTGTGTCCCTGGGTCACCCACACTGGGTCCCCCTCCCGCAGAGCTCAGCTCACAGCGGAGCAGGGTGGAAACACGTTGGTGCCGCCTAACAAGTCATCTCAAGAGCCAGTCCAGAGGGTCCCACGGGATGCTGTTTCCCATTCCCCAGCGGGGTCCTCAGGGGAAGGGCAGGCATCCACCCCAGGACAGCAGGAGGCCGAGCCTCCCTTGTCTGAGCTGCAGCCGGGCTGTTGCTTAACTCCCCAGCGATGACTCAGGGCCCGTCCAGTGAAGACCTGGGATTTCAAAACTGCGTAGAACAGGCTGTGGGTCAGAAGGCTGGGACCCAGGCTGAGGTTTGCCCTGGAGAGGTCGGACACCGTGTGGGCTCATGGCCAGGATGCGGCAGGGGAGGCCAGCGCGGGCTGGGGTCCCCGCCTGTTTTCCTCGAGGGGAGGGCGGAGGGAGGCTGCCTCTGCCACCCCAGGAGTGGAAGGGCCCCCGGGGGGCTCTCCTGCCCTCCAGCTGGGTCCCAGTTCTGGACCAGCGCACCGGGCCTGACTTCTACCTGGGACAGAAGTCCTACCCTTCCTTGCTCTGAGAGGAGGGATGTTGTGCTGAGTAGTAAGAACCGTGTCCCCCCATGTGCCCCCCTAGCCGGTGAGGATCCCCGATTGTGGGGGGCAGCCCCCATCTGCAGTAGCCACACTGGGGAGAAGACGGAGCAGCCTGCACGTGCTGAACTAGAGTCTCCCTGGGCAGCTCCAGGCCGTGGGGCTGGGGACACGGTGAGCCACCTGGGGGAGGTGAGCTGGGGGAGGGGGGCAGAGGAGACCCTCCCCTCCCCTCCCCTCACCCCTCACCCCTGCAGGGAAGAAGACCCACCTCACCCAGCCAGGGTTTCAAGGATCTGTGGGCGCCGCACGCCGCCTCTGTAATTGGGACCGCGCTGAGGCTCCGAGCAGGGAAGTCGTGGTGCTGCTGCTGTTTTTCTGGAGGAGCCTGTCCCCTTCCCAAAGGCACCTGGCACTGGCAGGGAGACCGCAGTGGGGCAGGGGGCTGCCCCACGCGGTTACACACCCCCACATGGGCCCCTTTTGAAACCAACCACGTAGTCAAGATGGAGCTGCTGGGCCGTGCGCCTCTGTGTTGGCGTGGGCGGTGGTGATGGGGCACACGCCGGGGCGCCTGGGTGGCTGAGTCTGTCTGCCTTGGGCTCAGGTCGTGGTCCCAGGGTCCTGGGATCCAGCCCCACCTCGGCCTCCCTGTTCACTGGGGAGCCTGCTTCTCTCTCCCCCTCCGCCAGTCCCTCTCCCCCTCCTCACAGGCGCTGCTCTCTCTCTCTCAAGTAAATAAGTAAATTAAAACAAGCACACAGACAAAACCAACCAGAAGACTGTTTTCCAGGTTCATGGGCATCGCAGCAGGTGTCAGAACTTCCTGTCCTTTCACGGCCGCGATGTTCCAGGGCGTGGCTGGACCGTGGCTGCCCGCTCGCTCCTCTGTGGACACGCACAGGGGCTGGAAGGAGCATCTTCAAACGCAGTGGGTGGTGAGGTCTCACCTGCTTAGACCCTCCGGGGCTTAGCCCACAAGGTCCCCAGTGCCATAGCCCCAGGGGCCCTCTGAGCCCCTCGCCCTTGTCCCTGTGGGCTCCTTACCCCTGACTGTCTTCCTGGTCCTAACCCACTGGACTTTGTGTCGCCTTTCTTCAGCACGTGACTCTCAAGGTCCAGCTGGGTTCCTCTGCCTTTTACCTGACTGGTGGTCCTCACCCTCTGAGTTCCTGCGCCATCCCCCAGCCCTGGGCCTTGTCGCCCCCTCCCCACATCAGAGCCTCCCGGCCGGTGATCCAGTGGCCTCTGCAGCCTTGAGCCCACGCGGGGCACAGACACGTCTGCTTGGCCTCGGCGCCCCCGGCCCATCCTGTCCGAGGGTGGGGACAGCGCCGGAGCTCGGTGCTCGCTGCAGCCCGCAGGCCGACTTGAGAGAGGTAGAAGGAGAGTTTGATCACCGTAGTGCCAGTCGGGCTTGGCGTTGGATCTGAGCTGGCATCTGGTGTCAGCTACGGAGTTTGCATCCAGCTGGCCCGTGCCCACAATTGGTCTATATCCACACCAGCGAATATGACATATTCTTATTTAAAAAAAAAAAACCAATAAATCATTTGCGGGGCTGCCGCCAGCACTTACATGGCTGATTTAACTCCTTGTCCGCCAAGAGGGTGATATTTTCATGACTTCATTTTACCTAGTGCAGGGGGACGTGGCCAAGCAGCTCCCGCGGGCGGGAGTTCCTGGGTGTCTGGTCTGGGTGCCCCACAGAAGGGCCCACCATCCACCGCCCGTCTGAGTGTTGGGTGTGGGCCGAGTGCAGGCCAGGGAGCTGCCAGGGGCTGGGTGGTCCAGGACAAAATGGAAACCCCCAGATCTGTGCTGCCTGGCCAGACCCAGCTGACCTTGCTGCCGTCCTGGTGGCTTCTGAGTCCCGGGGCCCTGCTGAGGGATCTGGGTTTCTGCACTTCCCATGCCTTCCCCAAAACATACACTTCCTAGTTCCCCAGCTGTAGCTAGTCCTCATGTCCCCTGGGACTGCTCTCCCGCCCCAAGCAGGCCTTCCAGAACATTCCAGCGCCCCCCACCCCCAGTCCTTCTTGGTGTGCAGCTGTAGCCCCTGTGGGTGTGGTCTCAGCAGTGGGGACTTGGAGGGTGTCCTTTTGGCTGCCCCCAGCAGCCTGGCGGGTGTCAGGGCGTGCCTGTGCCCGCTGAGGACGGTGGACCGGCTGAGCACATGCCCCCTGGGAGGCTTCCTGCTAGCCGCCCTGGGGGGCCGAGTTACCAAGGAGCAGACTGTCCCCTGACCATTTATTTTTGGCTTTGAAACACGTTAGATGTTTTGGCAACACGTCTCCCTTCTCAATTCTGTCTCTCTCAGGCCGATATTTCAATCAGTTTGCGTTCCCCAAGCATATGCCAGCCTCCAGCATGTCTCCATCTCCGGGGGACGTCCGCTCCCGCCCTCCTCACTGGGGGCCCAGAAGATGCGGGAGCCGCCCCGGCTGGGCTCCCTGTCCCTGTCCTCTGTCCCTGAGGCCCACAGGGTGTCGGGAGGCCTCGGACCTCCACCTGGCGTTCATGGCTCAGCCTGCCTGCTGGCCCCACGTGCCTCCTCCCTCTCCATTCCTCCACAGTGCTGCCCTTGGGGACCCCAGCACCAGCCCTCATCCAGGTCCTGGGCTTGCAGGGCTTTTCGTCTTTCTCCCCTGACATCCTCTGCTCCCGTGAGAACCCCTGCAAGCGCTCCGTGGCCAGAGCTAACCCACCGTTCTTCTGGGCACCTCCTGCCTGCAGACTCCTGCTGCCCCCAGCTGGGGCGGTGGGTGACGGAGCCCGAGCCCCGCAGCCGTGGGGGGAGGCCGGTCATCCCGGATCGTGCACAGCGCGGACTGTCGGTCGGCTGCTCTGGCGACTAAGGAGGGCCCAAGTCCCCTGGAGAGCCCGCCTAGGAAGCCGACTGTCCCCTCCAGCGACCTTAGGAAACAGCGTTTCCCGGGCTAGAAGCGACTCTGCTCATCGGAGTGGAAGGGTGTCAAGTGCAAATACCAGCCTCAGGATGAGGGCCGAGCGGGCCGGGAAGCCGCCCTGACGGATCCGCACGTGCTCTTAGGCGCACGTGTGCACGGAAATGCCTGGGAAGCGTGGGAGGGGATCACCAGCCCAAGCAGGGGTCCCTCCGGGAGGGCGCGGGGTGGGCGATTCTCACACGGAAATGGTGAGCTGCTTCCTGCGGCGTCGGTATAATTTAAAGTAAATATTGTTAAAACAGATAGTCCCTGACTCTCACAGCAGCGCCTGGAACGGGGGGAGGCGCTCAGTCGTGTCCCTGTTCCCGTTCGCTCTCTGTGACTTGCTCGCCAGAGCGGGTCCACGCGCGGGTCAGCCCCAGCGCAGCGGCACTGCGAGCCGGGCGGGGGCGCGCGCCGGGCGGGGGCTGGGCGTCGGGGGCTCGCGAGCGCCGGGCGGGGGCGCGCACCGGGCGGGGGCGCGCACCGGGCGGGGGCGCGCACCGGGCGGGGGCGCGCACCGGGCGGGGGCTGGGCGTCGGGGGCACCCGAGCGCCGGCGCCTCCTTTCTCCGCACGTGGCGGGATCGGCCGCGCAAGCACGAGCTGAAGTCTTGGCCGGGCACCGGGCTGGAGGCGCCAAGCGCCCGCTCAGAGCCAGGCGCCCGCTGGCAAGCGGCACAGGACATGCTGCGCACCTCCCAGATGGGCCTGCGCTCGCCAGGGGGACGCGGTGGTGGAATGCGCCGGGCGCCTGCCGCCCAGGCCGGGCTGTGGAGGAGCCTCGGGGAGCCCTGAGCTGTCCTCCCCAGCGCCGGCGTCGCTCTGTGGGCGCCCTCCGCCTCCTCTCCACCCTCCCCTACCATTCGTCGTGACTGTTCACAAGAATCAGCTCCTACCCCTGCGTGTGAGCCCCTGAATCAAATCGCTTTTGCCATTTGTCAGATCACGCGGAGGAACCGGCGGAAAGGAAGGGCAGTCGTTTGATTCCATGATGTGCAAATTAGCTCGAAGCAGAGGCTGCTCGCCTGGTAGAGCAATTTCTCTCCATTTGTTTCGGGAGAAAATTGCCTGTGCGTCCTCATCTGGCAGGGGCCGCGGGCCCACCAGGCTGAGAGGGGCGGGGGCTTGTGGCTCAGGGTGGACCGGCCGGACATGCCCCGGATGCAGCGTGACTCTGGGAAGCCCAGGAGGCAGGTTCCCTGCAGCGGAGGCGCAGCCGAGCCCCAGAGGCAGGGAGGGCTCTGAGGCGCAGGGCGGACAGCACCTGTGCCAGGGCGGGACTCAGGGGTTCGACAGTGCTGCAGGTGACAGGACACACTGGCTAGAGGCTTGGAGAGGCTGTGTATTTGCAAAAGGAAGTGGTGGCAAGACCGAGGTGTGTGGGCCCTTCCCGGGGGGGCGGTGGTTGATTCTGGGGCCCAGCCTGCCCGGCAAGGCTGCAGGGAGCAGAGGCGGGGCGTCTTGGAGACGTGGGGACGGAGTGCTTTGCTGTAAGCCAGCGCCCTTCTCTAAGTCCTCCAGAAGCCAGACGCAGGGCTAAGGGCTCTGTGTGCTGCCCCGAGCCCCCGGCACCAGCCCTGGGACGGGAGCTGTGGTTCCTCGTTACAGATAGGGCCCGCGGCTCAGGGGGCACTCAGCAGAGTCCACATGCCAGTGACTAAGTTCACACTTAGATCCCGATGACCCTCAAGCCCACCACTCTAGTGCATCGAGCAAAGAGACACGTGCAGCTAGGCCCCGGGGCACCGCTGGGCACCGCTGGGCAGCCGGGGATCTCAAGGCCAGGAATCTCTGCCCAGGTGGGGGCAGAGTGTGGCTCCTGGCTTTGGTCCGGCCCATGGGGATGGGCAGCCCTTCCATGCTGTTGTCGCAGCCTTTTTTGGGTGGTCTTGTTTGTTCTGAAAAGAACTTAGGTCAATGTGCAACACAGACATCTAAGCGTCAACGTGGCCCGTGGGACCGACACCCCATTAGGTGGCAGGACACCCCCGTTTCCCAGGGAGTAGTGCCCCTCCCATCCCCCACAGACAGCCACCACTCTGATTTCTTTTCTTTTTTTAGGATTGTATGTATTTATTTGAGAGAGAGAGCGTGAATGAGAGGGACAGGGACAGACACTCCGAAGCAGACTCCGCAGTGAGCACAGACCCCACGCAGGGCTCGATCCACAGCCACGAGATCGGGACCGAGCCGAAGCCCAGACTCGACGCTTCCCCGGCTGAGCCGCCCAGGCTGGGTTTGGTCTACTCCGAAGTGTCCCACAGACGGGATCGCACGGCCTGTGTCTGTCTGTTCCCGGCTCCTGTCACTCGCTGTGACACCTCTGAGTTGGCCTCACGGAGTTTATTGACTTTCATTTCTTGGCTCGTGTCCCACTTAATGCCCGGATGTGCACTTGTCCTGCTGACGCACGTTTGGCAGCTTCCGGCCTCGACTGCCGGGAAGGAAGCGGCTCTGAGCATTCTCGGGCAAGTGTTTTTGGGGACCTGTGTTTGCTTGTCTTTGGGGTAAATCCCCTGGAGTCGAGGGGCTGGGTCGCAGCGTTTCTGATGGAAGAAGCCGCCGCGGCGTTGTCCGGGTGTCTGGAGCCCCGCGCCCCCGCGACCTGCCTGGGAGCCTCCCGCCCCCAACCCCACGCAGGCGCCTGGCTCTGTCAGCCTGGTGGGCAGAAGTGCTGTCTCCCTGAGGTTTTAATCTGCATTTCCCTGGCGACTAACGATGTTGAGCGCCTTTTCACATGCATGTTGGCCATTTGCACGGCTTCTTTTGGGAGGCGTCTGTTCAAGTCTTTGGAGGTTAAATTGGGTTATTTGTCATTTTACCTTTCTTCATAAGAATTCTTTGTGTATCTGGATATACAATGTATGGGTATATATGGACGTGCAGACATGTGCTTTTCTTCTTCTCAGTCTGTGGAGTGCCCTTATCTTAGCGACGTCTCAAAGATGGCAAGTTTTCCATTTTGATGAAGTTCCATTTGTCTTTTTTTTTTCTCCTGACCTGTCCCTTTGTGGTCTCCAAGGAAAACCTACCTGCGCAGAGGTTGCCAGGGTCTGCCCTTGTGTGTCCTTCTGGGTGCTCCCTCGTCCGTCTTTCGTACTTACATCTGCGATCCGTCTCGAACTAGTTTTTGTATATGGTGTGAGGAAGGGGTTGGTGTTTATTTTTTCACACATTGGTCTGGAAGAAACACTCATTTCCTTATGCGATTGCCTTGGAGCCTTTGTCCACAATCCATGGGCCTTGTATTTGGGGATCTGGTTGTGGAGTCTCTCCTGCTCATGGTCCAGGTCCCCCCTCGGCCACAACCTTGCCGCCCGACGTCTGTGGCTTTGCAGGACGTCTTGCGTCAGGTGGTACGAGTCCAAATCTGCCTGTCTTTTCCGAGGTGATGTTTCCTTTTCCAGGTCCTTGGCACTTCCAGATGGATTTCAGAACCCACCAGCTGGGGTTCTGATGGGACTGTGCCGATGGGTCTGTGGACCCCCCTTGAGATGCCCGGCGTCTCAGCCACAACAGCCCTCCACCCACGACCTGCCCACCCTTCAGGTCTTCTTCCTTCCTTTCTCTCCACAGCGTGTCCGGGATGGGGCTGGACCTGGTCTCTGCTTCTGCTCTCAGGGTTCGGTTCCACGTTGTCAAAGACCCTCACTTGGAAAGTTGAGCCAGACCTGTGTTCATCTGTTGCTATGGTTACGAGGAGGGAAATAATTTCCTGTGCGGTATCTTCCGATCGCTTCTGTCGGATGCAGGAGGAGATCAGGAGACCGTGGTGTTGCTCCACTCGTCTGGCAGGGACGGCACGGCTCTCGTTTTGACCTCGTGTGTGGGGTCACAGTCCGCCTGCTCAGCTTGGGGGCTAGAACGGAGCTCATTAACAGCCATCAGAGGTCACTTTTCTGGATTATTGCCTTCACCTTATTCTCTCCGAAATGCTGGTTTACATCACAAGAGATCGGGAAGCCTGGGGGACCTGAGTGTAGGGAGTGAAGCCAGCACCATAGCCACTGACTTCCTGGACAGAGGCTGCCCACTTGTAGCCGGGAGCCCGCCGCCTGGGGACACGCTCTCTGGAGTGACGCCCATCTGTCCACAGACCTGGCCAGAGCTGTCAGGAGAAGGGGAGAAGAAGGAAGGGTGGGGTCAGCATGACGTCCAGAGCCTCTGGTCTGGGAGCCGGGTGACAAGCGGATTTCATTGCTGTTGGGGGGTTCACTGGTCACAGAATCATTTTTGTCCCAGCCCCCTAACACCACCCGGGCCCTGGAGAGAAGAGTGTCTGACTTGTTCTCAGGAAGGCACAGACCCAAGAGCAGACAGGGCCTGGGCAGTGCCCACACAACTGAGGTCAGCCAGAGGAGCCCACTTGCCTCCGACCTGGTGGGCCTCTGCACTTTTCTCTTTTTGACCCAAGGACCCAAGGGGACTCCAGACCCTGCTGTCCCTGTATTCGTCCCTCATGGGCAAGGTCTCTCTCTTCTTCCTGAGGGGGCATGGGGCATAAGAGACAGAGGCTTGGTCTAAGCACTGGAGAGGGGGATGCCCTCATGAGAGGGGATGTGCTATGGTGAAGCAGCACAAAGACTGCCTTGGGTGTGTGGACAGAGGGTCCCCAGCCATGTGGGGAGACATCAAGCAGGCAGCTGAACACTTCTCTTGCTTTTGGATAAAGTGTCAAGGTCTCACCAGTGACAACAATGGCCTAACACAGCCAAGGTGACCTTGACCAGCTGACCTTCATGGCGCCATATTTGAGGGGGTAGCTCTGAACCCAGGGCTAGAGAAAGGGGCAGGAAGAAATGGGTCTGGATTTGGGACAGCTGCCCCACGGGGAGCTTCTGGGAGGAGGAGACACCCCCAAGAGCAAAGAGAGACTGCAGACTGTGGGAAGGGGAGGGTCTGGGCTGAGACAAGGATTTGCGGGGGGTCAGCCTCCTGAGGGCACGTAACACCACAAACCTGGGCTAGAGCACTGGAACAAGAGAGCAGGGCAGAGCAGGAGGTAGAGGGCCAGTCCTGGGCTCGGACGGACAGCAAGACAGTGAGGAGGCTGAGACCAGGAAGCCAAGGAGGGGGTGCAGGAGGGTGACCCAGACGCCACCAAACCCTGCTGCTGGGTCGAGGGATGAGAACAGAAAGACGACCGTGGGCGGAGTGCCTTTGAGGGGAGACGCTGTCCAGGGGAGAAGGCAGAGGGGGTGGGTAGGAGAGGGGCTGTGGGGGTGGAGAGGCGGTCAGTGCAGTGGGCTTCTGTTGAGAAACTCATGTCCTGTCTCCTTGTGTCCCCAGGTTTTGGGTTGTCCCCCACAGAGGCCTGACTCTCAGGTCACCCCCCGGCAGGCGGGGCTCTCCAGTGCTGTGTTAGGTCCGAGTGGTCTCCGGGGGGACTGGAGCCTCGTCAGAGAACGAGAGGGGCCCAGCCCTAGAGCACCCTGGCTCTCCCTGGCCACCTGGCTGGGGCCGTGGTGCAGGGGTCCCAGCTGCTGGGCAGCACGCCTCTGTCCTTTGTCAGCGCCGGCGGAGGTCCCACGTGCCTGGGCCCGTGACTGCATTCTGATGAAGAAATTGTCTGGAGGGAAATTACAGCAAACACCACTCATCGCCGCACAGAAATGCTTCCTTTTCTCTCTCTTCTTTTCATCGGCAAGTAGGCAGTGAGCCCTGGCGGCGTTCGTGCAGCCCGGCCTGGGGGAGGGGGTGCGAGGTGGATTTGCTGCTCTGAGGAGGGGGCACGTGGCCCAGGGACAGCAGACGGGCTCCGCGGAGCTCCCGAGCTGGCAGCATTCCCGCCCACGCTGGTCACCCTCTGGGACAGAGCTGCAGGGGATGAAGGGCTGTGGGGGTTGTGGGGGGCCTTGGGGGACGCGGGGGCCATGGGGCAGGCTCCATGGGAGGACGGGGATGCAGTCCTGGCAGCCCAGGGACCTGCCACACCACCCGAACCCCGAGGCTCGCCAGGTCTCAGGGCACTATCTGGCCTGGTTATGTAGAACTTTCATATCAGCCCGGGGGCTGGTGTGAATATTGTTTCCGTCCCCATTTTCCAGGTGAGGAAACAGACTCTGACCCGGAGTGTGGCTGCGGTCATGCCGGTCTGGGCTGGGTCCCCCGTGTGCCCACCTGCCTCTCTTATAAAGACCCTTGTGATGGCTTTGAGGGCCTGCCTGGTGACCCTTACAGTTTCTTTTGCCATGTAGGGTCCTGTTTTCACAGACTCCAGGGCCCAGGATGGGGATGTCTCTGAGCTGGCCACTCTGGAGGAGGGGGGAAATGTTGTCCATGTTTGCTTGTACCTTTTCTATTTTGGCAAAGTCTCACTTCCCAGGAACCCCTCGGTGCTGGGCAAACGGGAGCCTGGGTCACCCTCCTGCGCTGGGGGCGGGAGTCCTGCCCTAGGGGCTCCTGGAATGAGGGCAGTGCTACTCCCAGGACCAAGCCTGGCTCTGGGCAGACAGTCGAGAAGTCTCGCAGGAGTGAGTGAGTGTTTCATCAGCTCAGTGTTTTACCACCTGACGGCCGCCTGAGCCTGTCCTGCAGGCCCTCGTGTTCAGTGCGGGGCTCTGGCTGGCTGATGGCAGCCGCTGGGAGGCAGAGCCCAGGCTGACATGGTGACAAGAGGTCATTCCACTGAGTAGCCCTGCCTTGGTCCTCCAGGAGAAGGAAGGCGGGCTATGTCGCGGGCTATGTCGCAGGCAGCATCCTGTGCTGTGCCAAAGGCTGGTGAGCTCCAGAGCCTCATCTGGGAAGGTCAGCATTTTAGACCCCCTCTGGTGGCTTGGAGGAGGGACAGGGCTGCACTGGGGTCTGGGCACAGCACCGCGGTGCTTTTAGGAGTGTGGAGTGGACAGAGCTTCTCTGGATGTAGTCTCCTGGCCCGTGGACAAGCTGGGCGGGGAGTTGCCGTCTGTGCATGAGTGTCTGCGTGTCCTGGCTTGGGAGGTCGATGGGGGACGGTACCGAGAGCGGTTCCGGGGGGACAGGGCCTGCACTGGCGCTGTTTGGCCACCAGCTGCTGAGGGCCTTGCCCTACCACTCTCAGGTCTCCCTCTTTCCTGCTGAAGTGGGAAGGACGTGAGCCACAGGTTGGCAGGCTGGGCCACCCTAAACTCCGTGAGGCCGCCACGTCACCGGGATTCTGTTAAAGGAGCGACCTGATAGAGACGAGCCCTTCTCCAGTGTTAAAAATCAGGGGTGCACTTCCTAGTGTGCCCCGAAGGACTGAGAGCGGGGTCTCCAAGGATGTTTGTTCAGCACGCCACAGCAGCAGCGTCCGCAACAGTCACGCCACGGAAGCCCCCACGTGCCCTTCAGCCGGTGAACGGACAGACAAATACAGGGGAGACTCTCGGAGCCTCCGCAAGGAAGGGAACTTTGCAACTTGCTACCACATGAATGAACCTTGAGGACGTGACCCTGAGAGGAATAAGCTAAAAAACAGGACAAATGCTTATGATGTCACTTATACGAATGCTCACTTCCCTGAGAGAGTTAAACCCAGAGTCAGAGAGTAGAAAGAGGCCCGAGGGGTGAGTGTTCAGTGGGACCGAGATTGTTTGGAGAGAAGAAAAAGGTTCAGGAAAAGGTGCTGGTCACACGACGATGTGAATGTACCTGATGCCCTTGACCTGTGCCCTTGAACATGGCTAAGACGGCAGGTTTTATGTCATGTAGATTTTCTCACAGTAAAAAATGTGGAAAAAAATTGACCGTGTCTGTAGAGTAGGACCTTGACTTATGCTCCTGGTGTAAACACCTCGAAAACCGGACAGAAAGTATGGATCGACTGTTCTGCAGGTACCAGAGAGTGAGTGGTGTGGACCTAAGATCCCCAGCAGAGGAAGTGAGCCCTCCAGTGCTCTGGACTTCTGCCTGAGGGCTGCTTCCGGAAGCAGGGCAGGGAGGAGGCACCCGCAGACTGTGGTCGCCAAGTCAGAGACCCGGAAGCTGAGATGCGTAGAGTTTGCAGAGCAGAAAACCAGAGAAGAGGGAGGGAAGCAGTGAAAGGGGCAGAATTCTGCAGACGGGCCCCACGGGTCTTTGCCCCGTGCCAGCTGTCCCACGCACGGGATGTAAACTCCAAGCGACTTTGCAGAGTTAGCAATCGTAGACCGCTGCAAGGCGAAGGATTTCCAGAGCTCACACAGGCCGGGACCCTTTTCGTTTCCACCAGCAGGTGTGGAAGGTAATTACTCAGGAGGGACACCCCAAGAGTCTGGCTTTCACAGCGAGCTGAACTAACCACAACAAGTCTCACGGGACCCGACCTATCGAAGGTGGCTTCCCAGCCTGCCAGAAAGAAGCCGTACCCCTAAAGGACGGGAACAGACTCCAGCTCTCAGCTACGACGCTCAAGGGACTGTCCCGCATCTGATCAAAAATCACTAGACAAGCGAAGGCGTAGAGTGACGTGACCCACACGCAGGAGAAAAATCAGCCCACAGAGGTCGACCCAGAAATGACAGAGATGGTGGGAAAGGATGTCACAGCACCGATCTGCTCTGTCGGCGAAAGCACTCGAAGGAAGACGTGAGCAGAGTGAGGAAGAGAGAAGACACGGACACCCCCGTGTAAATTACAGCAGAGATGGGAACTCCAGTGTCAGGAGGGAGCATTTCAGCGGTCGGAGCGGGCGCTGCAGGAGAACCCATGGGTTCTCTCAGTGTCTGGAGCAGGAGTGAGTTAGCAGCCTACAGCCGGCCGCCCGGCTTTTACGAGTAAACCTGCTCGGTCGGCAGCCAGCCCACCTGCTGTGTGCCACGCACCACTGCGTTCACCCCACGGCATCGGAGCGGTGGCTGCAGCCGGCGTGGCATGGCCACAGAGGCCAACTGTCTGGGCTTCACAGGAAATGCTCACTGACGTCAAATATTTGTGGTTTCAAGCATTTGACTTGAGACGTCTTCACATTATCAGTTGTAGAACAAACCTTGGTTCTCAGAGGTGACGCACATACTAACTAACTAACTAACTAACTATTGTGCATTAGGTAACGCACACACTAATTTTAAGCGAGTTGGGTCAGAATGATTCAGAATCAGCCAAGCACGAGTTCTCAGAGATGGGAACTGTGACCTCCGGTTGCTTTTTGGGCGTGGTGGAAGGGACATGGGCAGGAGCAGGTGGCCGGAAGCCTGTGCTGCCCTGAGTGCCGGAGTCTTTGTCCTGCTGGCTCCTAGGGGCTCTCTCTCCTCCCCCCAGGATGTGAGTCCTGCTGCGGGGGGACGTCTGCCTCATGCTCCTCCCCACGGCCGTACGAGGCCCTTGAGCGGATGCGGGAGCATGACTGGAGACCCAGGGGTCTTGCTGTGAGTCGGGTCCAACTCAGCCTCTCCTCTTGACAGCGGCGCCTTCCCTCTTCCTCCCCCCCGTACCTCTCTTTTTCAGTTTTTAGCTGACATCTGTAATTTGGAAAGCCATAAAAATGAATACAGATGAAATATTAGAGGACGGCAGTATGAGAAAAGCGTGAACAAAGAGGCTCTCACCGCTTCAAATAGGTCTTAAAACTGCTTTCATCCGCACGCTGGCCTCAGCCCAGTGAAATTGATTCATTGACCAAATTGGCCATTTACAATTCAAAGCCTGTGTTCTCTGAGCCCAGCTCCCTCCTCTCCAGATTTATGGGGCCGCAGGGAGGCACCCGGGGTGTCTCTGGTTTCTTTTTTAAGGATGATCTACAGTGAGGCAACAGGCCCCCGTTTCCTAGAAAGACCACGCGCGCCTTCTGGGCCTGTAGTGGCAGGTGCTCGCCCTGGCTCTCAGGGCCCTGAGGACCCCTCGGCGGGAGTTGGCTCTGGAGCCCGTCTGCAGGGCTGGCCGGCCCCACACTCCCACCGTGGGCTCAGTTCTCACTGTGAACTGAGCTGACCGTTATTCAGCCCAAGACACTACGGCTCTGCCGTATGGAATGACTCCGAGCTCCTTGAACTTGCTCCTCCAGCCCTTACACATGTCCCGCTGCCGGCCATCTTCCTCCACTCCTTTCCCGACCCCGGGCTGAGTGGGGGCGTCTGTCCGTTGTCCTGTCCTTGACCCAGCACATCCTGCCTGTGGTTTGCCTGAACCTGAAGCAGATCTGGTCACCCGCAGGCCCTGTGTCCAGCGCAGCCTGCACACAGCAGACTCGGGGACCTGAGTTCCATCCTCACTGTCCGCTAGTGGTCCTGGGCCCCCAGGACCCTGGGGTCAGGTGACGGGTTTCCTCGGGGATGGGCAGGAAGCAAGACGAGGCAGGCAGCCAAGAAAGGGCTTGTGGCCAGCCTGTGTGAGGGGAGTGGAAGCCCCCAGGGTCATCTGGGAGCCTCAGAGCTCCTACCCAAGGGGTCAGGGAGCTGGAATAGTCACCGGCCGATCCAGGAGCCCCTGGTTGAGGTCAGCACTAGCTCCCATGGTAGGGACAGTAGAAGGTGCTGGGGCATTTGGCAAAGGAATGTGGGTGCCGGTAGTGGGAAGTCCAGGTGTGCACTGAGGGGATGCAGGCGGGCCCTGCCAGCCCCAAGCCCTCGGCCTCTGAAGCCAGTGTCTCCCACGCAGTGGCAGGTTGGGCCAGACGCACGCAGACCCCTGGCCAGGGCTGCAGCCCCTGGGAGGAGGGGCTGCATCTCCCCGCCCCCACTGAGGGCAGGTTGGGCCCCCCTGTGAAGCCTTAAGTCTGTATTTTAATTACTTTAGCCTATTCTGTAACTTTAATTATATAGTAAGCGGCACACTAAAAAACCATCGTTAAATTTTAAGCCTTTGTAATAACACCATTTTATTACATTTTGATGACTTTATAACTATGATACTTTATTATTCGTTCCATGTTATTTTATGATGGCAAAGTGAGATTTTTAATATCTAATTACGGTACTGGTGATCATTAAACAAGTCTAATCCATAAGTGTGTAGCACCCTGGGTGCCCGCGTTCGAAGAGGTAGGAAACCTGTCTCATCCGTGGGCCATGCTGAGCCCATCGGCCGTGGGCAGGGGCTCGGGCTGTGCGATACTACAGGAACCCGCGAGTGAGTGGGCATCCGTACTCAGCCACACAGACCACACCTGGAAGGTCACGGCGAGCTGGGTGGGCACAGGTCCTGGGGCTCCCAGGTCCCTCCTCGCCGGATCACTCCCTGCAGTGTTGACAGACCTAGAGGCCTCCTCCAGAAGGACCTCCAGGCCCTGCTGGTAGGCTCCTTTGGGCCTCGTGTCTGTGCCCCAGGGTGTCCCTTTAAGTGCCAAGGAGGGTCTCTCCTCTGGACCAGAGAACACCTGTAGGACCTCAGGGACATCTGGTCTACCTGCCTCCGTCTACGGACACAGAAACTCGCAGCTGGGAGGGCAGCGTGGCAAGGCTATCTGAGTCTCCAGCCGTAGCCCAGAAGGAGGACCCAGGCCCATGCTTGCGGCCCTGGAGGGCTGCATGCCTGCAGGACTGCCCCGGGAAAGGACCAGGGGCAGAGCAGGGAGACTTGGTGGGACCAGGGCCAGGCAGGAGAGGAAGAAGAAGGGGCCGTCAGGTGGTCCTCGCTCCCTCAGAGCCTCTCCTGGCTCCCCATTCACCAGACAGAGCCTGGGAGGACTCGCTGAACGCGGGATGCCCAGCCGGGTCGGCGTGCCGCTCTTCGTCTGGGAGCTCCTCAGAGCAGAGGGAAGGCCCAGGACCCTATGGAGAAGGAATTCTGAATGCGCTCGAGGCCAGGAGCTGCTCCTTTCGGTGTGTGAGGCTCTGCCCACAGCTGCCTCCACTGCCTGCCGCACCTCGTGTCCCGGGCCCTCTCCTGCCACATCCACGTTCCAGCCCCTGGGGACCCTCCTGCTCCCTCCCACCCCCTGGGGGCAGGCTCTTAGATGCCCAAGCAGGGGTGAGCATGGGCTTGACAGCTCCCTGGCACCCCCAGTCCCTAGGCTTCCATCTGCTGCCATCTTCTCGGATTCCCTTTTGGGTATGGGGCTGCGGGGAGTTGGGGCCGTGGGAGCCTGTGAGACCCCTGCTGCCGCGCCTGGCACGCACCACGGCCTTATGTGGCCAGGACTCTAATCCTCCTGGCTTCCTGGGCAGACAGGGAAGGGCTCTCGGGCACCTGTTGGGGCCTTTGACACCTGCAGGTGAGCCTAGGAGAGGAACAAGCTTCAGCGATGGCAGGAAATGTCTCGTCTCCCTATATCTCAGGGAGCTGAGATAGGGCCGTCTGTCTGTCTGTCTGTGTGCAGGCAGACCCCCCAGGGCTCTCGGGAGCCATCTCTCCCTGGGGGGAGGGGCGTGCTCTGTCTGATCCCCAGAATCAGCGTCTTTGCTGAGGCCATTGCAGGATTTGACCATCCTGGACATCATGCTGCTCTCCCGGCCCCCGGGCAATTCCAGTGGGAGCAATCAGGCCCTGGTCCTGCCCACGGCCGTCAGGCGGGGAGCCCCGAGCCACAGCCCCCCTGGGCTTGCGATTCCAGCAAGGCGAGGCCAGACCCTGGCTCTGGGGGCCTCCAGGCATCCTGCCATTTGCCTAAAAGTGAGCAAATAAAACGGAAAAAAATCAAGGACCTTGGCATAAGGTGCCCAGGGTAGTCCTGGCTCCGTATTTTAGGGCTTGTTTTTTTTCCATCCGGTGGTCCCCACCCTGCCCCTGCTCCCATGCCTGGAAAGGGTGCTGTCTCTGTGAGACTTTTTAAAAAGACTTTTTTATTTATTTAAGAGGGAAGGGGAGAGAGAGCATGAGCAGGAGGAGGGACAGAGGGAGAAGCAGGCTCCCCGCTAAGCAAGGAGCCTGATGTGGGGCTCGATCCCAGGACCCCGGGATCATGACCTGAGCCGAACGCAGACTCCCGACCTACTGTACCCCCACGCGTCCCTCCGCGACACTCTTCCAAAGAGAAGATGCAGAGTCAGGTCGGTGATGGCCTGGGTTGGTCCAGGGTCCGCATGCCTGTCCCTGCCCGTGTCCTCCAGTGCCACCTGCCTGCCTAGGGATGTGACCCAGGCCTGTCGCGGGCCCCGGGGGTGTGGCCGTGGCCTCTGTGTCGGGACAGTTTTCCCGTTGGGCATCACGGGGCCTCGGCTTCCTCGTTTGTAAAATGGGGTTCTACTATTTCATGCTGCCTGGTAGTTTTTCCTGACCGCACAACTAAATAGTTTCGCTGTTTACACCAAACCATAGCCACAGTCTAACTGAGGACAGTTTCACCACCCCGGAAAGAATCCCCGTGTCTGCTGTCCGTCACTGCCCCCCACGCCCCTGACCTTGACAGCCACTCATCCCCCTTCCGTCTCTACAGATTTGCCTGCGCCACACGCTTCCTGGAAAAGCGGTCGCTTACTGTGTGGCCTTTGTGCCCAACTTCCTCCATGGAGCTTTCCAGCCGTGTGCTCGCCCGCGTCTGCCCTGCAGCCCTTGATTGGGAAAAACACTCCAGGGTACGCCGGTTCCCGTTCCCGCAGACGGTTGTTTCCGCCCCGGGGCCATTCTGGACGGAGCTGCTGTGGACTTTCCCGAACCAGTGAACGTGCCGGCCAGGGTTTCTGCCCGGGGCTGCCCGTACTGGGTCCCGGGGCGACCCTGTCCCCTCTCCCCCCCGCGCTGGCTCACACGGTGACCCCAGAGCCCCCCGCATCGCCGCCAGCGACGTGCGAGGGACCCTGTCTCTCCACATCCCACCAACCCTGGTGGTTCTCTGGTTTTGTCTGGTTCTGATGACGGCCATCCCGGTGGGTGCCGAGCGGCGCCTCAGCCCGCTTTCCGCTCGCCTTTCTGGCTGGCTCCGCGGGGGACCGTCTTCCCGCAGCCCCGTGGCCGTTTGCTCTGCTCGCCTGGGGAAGGGCCTGCGGGAGCCCGGGGCCAGCTGCCTGCTCGTCCTTCCCCTGTGGGTCGTGGCTTCAGAGTCTGGGAGACCGCATGAGAGGGCCGTGTGCCCTCGGGGACTCCTCTGCCCCCGTTCCCAGGGCCTCGGGGCCTGGCCTCCAGGAAGCTGCCTCTCCTCTCCGGTCGCTCTTCAGGAGAGGCAGGGCCGGGTCCCCCGTGGGGTGGCTGCCGGCCAGACACGCGTCCCTCCACCGCCAGTGCTCCCTGTCTGCGCGGGGGCCCGCTCCGCCCCGAGCTCTCCGTGGAGGGGACGACCCGAGTCAACCTGAAAAGCAGCTCAGGGCAGAGCAGCTGGCGGGGCGCGTTGAGGGCCGATGGACACCGAACCTGCCTCGGATGGACCCTGGGGGCCTGTGTGCCCGCCGCCCCGGCCTCTCTTGCTCGCGCCTGCCGGCCTCGCTCACGTGGGAAGTCTGCTTCCTCACAGGCCCCCGGGGCTGCAGAGGGGACCCCGGCTCTGGGTCTGTGCCTGGGGCCTGGGTCCAGTGGGACAGGTGGCCTTTCTGTTTCCGGGCTCTGGAGAGGCACGCGGGAGCCGGCTGGGGGGTGAAGGCCTGGGGGCACCACGTGGGGCTGAGCGGTCTCAGGAGCCGCATCTTGTGGCCTGAACCGCTTCTGGGAAGCCCATCTCTGTGCCCTCTCCACGGCACCACGGCCACCAGCCAGCTGGGGCCTTCTCGGGGTGGGGGCAGGAGGCCGACCCAGGGTCGCACCTAGTGAGACAGAGCTTCTGGGCTCCAGAAGTCCCTGCCCTGTGGTCCCCCGTCAGCACGTGGGCTGCCACTCGTGACCCCCACGTGCACACCGCAGTCTGCTGGGCCGGCATTACCATGTTCCCGCAAGACAAATGGGAGACAGAGAGGCTGGACAAGCTGCCTGAAGTCAGGCAGCTGGGTGTGGGGACCCCAGAACTGTGGGGTGAGGACCGTGCGGGGAACCCGTGGCCTGGCCTGAGTGCTGACCTCTGGCCCAGGCAGCAAGGGCCCCCCTCGTTCCCCGCAGCAAAGCAAATACCTGTGAGTCCCACAACACCAGGTCCTTCCTCGGGCAGCAGAAGGACGCGGCTTCCTCTGATTCACTCCCAGCCCCTTGTCCCTCGGAAGGGGCCTGATGGCTGGGAGGCCAATGAGGGCCCCATGCCGGGAGCTGGCAGATGGGACATCTCCAGGGAGGGGGCCAGCGGGACAGGCGGGGTCCTGGAAGGCAGCAGGTCCAAACGGCAGCTCGAGGCCTCCTGGGCATCCTGCAGTGCCGGCCGTGGCCTGTCCAAGGCCCTGGGGTGGACACAGGGCGGACCTCCTGTGGGCTGAGGGTGTGACTGGGGAACTGTGGCGGCCAGAGCCTCCCTCCCACCGCCCCCCCGAGCAGCGGGCATCTCCCAGAAAACGGGAGTGGGAAGGGGCCGGGGGTGGGAATCTCACAAAATCATCTTACATTTAAAAACATCTACTACATTTCAGTAGAACGACATTGTTTATGGTCTTCAGAGACCCTGTCCTGGAAACGGGATGTCGGTTCAGTGTCCTTAAATGAGACGCGACAGTCCTCTTCACCCCGATGCAGTTGGGGTCTTCTTGGGAGAGCAGAAACCACTAGAGGTCTTCCACGCAGAGGGAGTGGAATGCGGGGGCTGGTCTGTGAGCCGGAAGAGGGGAGAAGCCATGGGAGGGTGGTGAGGAAGGGGCAGGAGGTCACGGCTGCCCCAGGGCTGGGACTGGAGGGATGAGGGAGGGGTGGCAGCCCAGCAGTTTGGAGAGGCCCCTGACCTGTGGGTGCTCCCTAGCCCTGTCTGCGACCACGACAGAGGGGGCTTTCCCGGGCTCTTCAGCAGAGGCCATGGAGGAGACCCAGCTGCTGGGAATAGAACAGGAGAGAAACGCCTTCGTGTGTCCCCCATCTTCAGTCTTGGTCAGCACCTGCCTCTGGCCAAGCCTGTCAGGAGGGCAGAGGACAGGGGACGTGGGACACGGAGCAGAGCCCCAGGGGATCGGCAAAGCTCTGAGCCCAGACAGCAGGTGTTGCTCACAGTCCCACCTTCTTCCTTTCTTGTTTTTCTCCCTGAGTAGCTCGTGGTTTCACCACTATGGTGAAGAGATGATTTTCTTCTCCCCTCCATTTCTAGATGCTCACTGTCTGAAAAGAAAGGATGTCATTGATCTCATGTAGGTGTACGAGATCCTCTCTATCACACATCTTCCTGTTAATTCTGCTCCGTAAATACAATGTCTAAGAACCCATTACTTTCTCTTCCAGCACTTCTACCGTGTATTTCATCTTGTCTCCTTGGTAGGCTGGAATGTCTAACAATATCAAACCCTGGTCATGGGCCTCCCTGGAGAAGTTCTGGGTTTACCCGAAGTGGTCTAGCATCTCACCACGTGGACCTCATCTGTGTGAAGCAGTCACTCTGTCCTTAAATGGCAGCATGGTGGTGGCTGCGAGGTCCGCTGACCGCACTCCCGTACACCTGCTGGCGAGGGGATAGCGTGCCCAGCTGGACTCACTTCCTTACCTGGGGAGGCAGGAGCAGCACAGTGTCCACAACCTGTTCTCCCTAATCCCACAGAAGACACCGAGCTGGGCAGACAGGGTGACTGGTATGAGCAGTAGGTTGCTCTGCCATGGGGCCACTCCCTACAATTTGCTGCTGGTTTTCAAGATCTCTTCTGTGAATTAAATTATTTCCTCTTAGTATTGTTTTGCTCAGGACTTTTTTTGTCAGACTGATGGACAAGTTTCATCAAATGCTGTTTGTTCATCTATTGGTGAGGTTATATGATTGATTGATAGACTAAATTTGATTGAAATCCTGGATTTCCTGGTATTGAACCATCCTTGCATTCCTGGAACAAAATGTACATGGTCATAGTTGCCATTTAAAAATGTTTTTCAATATTCAATTTGCTAATATTTTATTTAGAACTTGTTTGTAAGTATATTTATAAGTGATATAGTCTGTTTTTCTGTTCTTTCTTAATTAAATAATTAAGGTTCACTGTCCTTATAAATTAAAGAAGTTTTCCATCCTCTTCTATGTCCAGTGTGTTCAAAATAACATCGGAATTATCTGTACTATTATGATGGACAAAGTGGCTCTGACGTCTCTAGTCCTGGTGCTTTTTAACAAGCATGTTTACTAAGATAGAATTTCATACCATGTAAACCACCCATCTAATTGTGCAAGAGACTGTGTTTCGAGCACTCACGAGGCTGTGAAGCCATCCCCACGTTCTAGTTTCAGAGATTTCTGTCCCCCATGAAGGAAACCCCATTCCTGTAGGAGCCCTTCCTGTTCTGCCCCACTCCCCTCTAACCCCAGGCCACTGCTCACCTGCTCCCTGTCTATGGATTTGTCTGGTTTGCACACTTCAGTATAAATGCAGTATCACAATACATGGTTGTTTTTACTGGCTTCCTCCACTTAGAATAATGTTTTCAGGAATCATCCTTATACACATCCTTCTAGTGTTAACGGACACTTCAGTCCTTCTTTAAAAGACTTTATTTATTTATTTATTGGAAAGGCAGAGAGAATGCAAATGCACACAAACGGGGAAGGGGCAGAGGAGCAGCAGGCTCCCCGCTGAGCACAGAGCCTGATGTCGGGCTCCATCCCAGGACCCTGAGATCACGACCTGAGCTGAATCAAGCATCAGACACTTAACCCAGTGAGCCACACAGGTACCCCCTTGTGACTTTTAATGTACACAACACTGTCATCTGCAAATAAAGATAATTTTGCTTTTTTTCTAATTTGAATGCCTTTTATTTCACTTTCTTGCCCAGTTGCCCTGGCTGGAAACTTCAGTACAATGTTGAATAGAAGTGGCAACAGCAGAGGTCTTTGTCTTGTTCCTGATCTTAGGGGGAAAGATTTTCAGGCTTCCACCTTTAATTATGAAGTGAGCTCTGTGTTTTTTTGTGGATGTTTTTATCAGGTTGAGGAAGTTCCTTTATTCCTAGTTTATGGAGTGTTTTTATCACAAAGGAGTGTTGGATTTTGTTACATACTTTTTTCTGTATCTTTTGAGATGATTGTGTAGTTTTGCCCTTGCTTCTGTTAATATTAATTGATTTTTTGTATGGCAAATCAACCTTGCGTTCCTGGGATAAATCCTACCTGGCCATGGTATACAATCCTTGTTACATGTTGTTGGATTCAATTTGCTATTATTTTGTTGAGGATTTTCTTCCTGTATTAACAAGAGAATTCACCAGGGATGTGGGTCTATAATTTAGTTTCTTGTGATATCTTAATGAGGTTTTTATAGAAACTCAATATTGGCCTCAAAAATGAATTGGGAAATGTTCTCTCCTTTTCCATTTCTTAGAAGAGTTTGGAAAGGATTCATGCTCCATTTGGTAGAATTCACCAGTGAACCCACCGAACCTAGGAAGTTCTTAATTTCTACTACAATCTTTTCTTTGAAGGCAATCAAGGTTTCCACTTCATCTGGAGTTAGTTTTGGTAGTTGTTCTTTTTCTAGGTTTTTTCCTAGTTCATCAGAGTTATCCAATTTGTTGGCATACAGTGTTTGTAGTGTTTCCTTATGTATTTTTGGAGTCTGTTGCTACTTACATATACTTTTAAAAAATTTTAATTTAAATTCAATTTAATTAACATGTGTATTATTAGTTTCAGAGTAGAATTTAGAAATTCTTCGGTTGCAAATAACGCCTAGTACTCATCACAACACGTGTCCTCCTCCGTGCCTGTCACCCAGCTACCCAATCCCTCTACTCCCTTCCCTTCCAGCAACCCTCAGTTTGTTTACTAGTGTTCTCTTGTGGCTTGCCTCCCTCTCAATTATCATTTTATTTTATTTTTCCTTCCCCTGTGTTCATCTGGTTTGTTTCTTAAATTCCATGTATGAGCAAAATCATATATTTGTCTTCCTCTGACTGATTTACTTCTCTTAACATGATGCCCTCTAGTTCCATCCACATCATCGCAAATGCCAAGATTTCATTCTTTTCTTTTTTATGATTTTATTTACTTACTTGAGAGAGAGAGAGAGAGAGAGAGAGAAAACATGAGTGGGGGAGGGGCAGGGGGAGAGAGAGAAGCAGAGACTCCCTGCCTGAGGTAGGGCTTGATCCCAGGACCTCAAGATCATGACTTGGGCTGAAGGCAGATGCTCAACCGACTGCACCACTCAGGCACCCCAAGATTTCATTCTTTTTGATGGCTGAGTAATAGTCCATTGTATACACCACATCTTTTTTTTTCTTTTTTTAAGATTTTATTTCTTTATTTGATAGAGAGAGACAGCATAAGTAGGCCAAGTGGCAGGCAGAGGAGAGGGAGAAGCAGGCTCTCTGCTGAGCAGGGAGCCTGATGTGGGGCTCAATCCTATGTGCCTGGGATCATGACCTGAGCCAAAGGCAGCCACTTAACCAACTGAGCTACCCAGGTGCCCCTACACCACATCTTCTTTATCCATTCATATGTCAAAAGACATCTAGGTTCTTTCCATAGTTTGGCTATTGTGGACGTTGCTGCTATAAACATTCGGGTGCACGTGCCCCTTCAGATCACTACGTTTGTATCTTTTTTTTTTTTTTAAAGATTTTTATTTATTTGACAGACAGATCACAAGTAGGCAGAGAGGCAGGCAGAGAGAGAGAGGAGGAGGAGGTAGGCTCCCTGCTGAGCAGAGAGCCCGATGTGAGGCTCAATCCCAAGACCCTGGGATCGTGACCTGAGCTGAAGGCAGAGGCTTTAACCCACTGAGCCACCCAGGCGCCCCTACATTTGTACCTTTAGGGTAAATACCCAGCAATGCGATTGCTGGGTCATAGGGCAGCTCTATTTTCAACTTTTTAAGGAACCTCCATACTGTTTTCCAGAGTGGCTGCACTGGCTTGCATTCCCACCAACAGCATAGGAGGGTTCCCCTTTCTCCGCATCCTCACCAACATCTGTTGTTTCCTGACTGGTTAATTTTAGCCATTCTGACTGGTGTGAGGTGGGATCTCAGTGTGGTTTTGATTTGTGTTTCCCTGATGCCGAGTGATGTGGAGCACTTTTTCATGTGTCTGTTGGCCATCTGGATGTCTTCTTTGCAGAAATGTCTGTTCATGTCCTCTGCCCATTTCTTGATTGGATTATTTGTTTTTTGGGTGTTGAATTTATAGATTTTGGATACTAGCCCTGATAACACATTTGCAAATATCTTCTCCCATTCTGTAGGTTGCCTATTAGTTTCCTTTGCTGTGTCAAAGCCTTTTTTCTTGATGAAGTCCTAATAGTTCATTTTGCTTTTGTTTTTTTTGCCTTTGAAGTTGTTTCGAGCAAGAAGTGACTGCGGCCGAGGTCGAAGAGTTACTGCCTGTGTTCTCCTCTAGGATTTGGATGGATTCCTGTCTCACACTGAGGTCCTTCATCCATTTTGAGTTTATGTATAATGTAAGAAAGTGGTCTATTTCACTCTTCTGCATGTGGCTGTCCAGTTTTCCCAGCACCATTTACTGAAGAGACTGTCTTTTTTCCACTGGACATTCCTTCCTGCTTTGTCCAAGATTAGTTGACTGTAGAGTTGAGGGTCCATTTCTGGGCTCTCCATTCTGTTCCACTGATCTATGTGTTTTTGTGCCAGTACCATACTGTCTTGATGATGACAGCTTCGTAATCGAGCTTGAAGTCCAGAATCGTGATGCCTCCACTTTCATTTTCTTTTTCAACATTCCTTTGGCTATTCAGGGTCTTTTCTGGTTCCATACAATTTTTAGGATTGTTTGTTCGGACTCCATGAAAAATGTTGATGGTATTTTGATAGGGATTGCTTTGAATGTGTAGATTGGTTTGGGTAGCATAGACATTTTAACAATATTTGTTCTTACAATCCATGAGCATAGAATGTTTTTCCGCTTTTTTGTGTCTTCCTCAATTTCTTTCATGAGTGTTTTATAGTTTTCAGAGTACAGATCCTTTACCTCTTTGTTTAGGCTTATTCCTAGGTATCTTACGGTTTTGGTGCAATTGCAAATGGGATTGATTCCTTGATTTCTTTTTCTTCTGCCTTATTGTTATTGTATAGAAATGCAAATGACTTCTGTGCATTGATTTTATCCCCTGTGACTTTGCTGAATTCTTATATCAGTTCTAGCAATTTTAAGGTGGAATATTTTGGGTTTTCTACACAGATATTATGTCATCTGGGATGAGTGAAAGTTCAGTTCTTTGCCAATTTGGATGCCTTTTATTTCTTTTTGTTGTTTGATTCTTGAGGCTAGGTTTCCAGTACTATGTTGAATAACAGTGGTGAGAGTAGAAATACCTGTTGTGTTTCTGACCTTAGGGGAAGAGTCTTCAGTTTTTCCCCATTGAGGATGATGTTTGCTTTGGGGTTTTATATATGGCTCTTATGATATTGAAGTATGTTCCTTCTATCCTTACACTGCAGAGAATTTTTAATAAGAAAGAATGTTGTATTTTGTCAAATGCTTTTTCTACATCCGTTCAGAGGATCATATGGTTCTTGTCTTTCCTTCTATTAATGTATTGTATCACATTGATTGACTTGCGGAGGTTGAACCAAACTTACAACCCAGAAATAAATCCTACTTGGTTGTGGTGAATAAACCTTTTAATGTATTGTTGGATCCTATTGGCTAGTATCTTGGTGAGAATTTTTGCATCAGTGTTCATCAAGGATATTGGTCTGTAATTATCCTTTTTTGGTGGGGTCTTTGTCTGGTTTTGGGCTCAAGGTAATGCTGGCCTCATAGAATGAGTTTGGAAGTTTTCCTTCTATTTCTTTTTTTTTTTTTTTTTTCCCTACCAGCTTCAGAATAATAGGTATTAATTCTTCTTTAAATGTTTGGTAGAATTTTGCTGGGAGGCTATCTGGCCCTGGATTCTTGTTTGTTGGGAGCTTTTTGATGACTGCTTCAATTTCTTTGCTGATTATGGGCCTGTTTAGGTTTTCTGTCTCTTCCTGTCTTACTTTTGGTAGTTTATACGTCTCTAGGAATGCATCCATTTCTTCCAGATTGCCTAATTTGTTGGCATTTAATTGTTAATAATATTATCTTATAATTGTATTTCTTTGGTGTGGTTGTGATTTCTCCTTTTCATTCATTATTTTATTAATTTGGGTCCTTTCTCTTTTCTTTTTGATAAGTCTGGCCAGGGGTTTATCAATCTTATTAACTCGTTCAAAGTAACAGCCCCTAGTTACATTGATCTATTCTACTGTGTTTATTTCTATTTCATTGATTTCTGCTCTAATCTTTATTATTTCTCTTCTCCTCCTGGATTTAGACTTTATTTGCTGTTCTTTCTATAGCTCCTTCAGGTGCAAGGTCAGCTTGTGTATTTGGGACTTTTCTTGTTTCTTGAGAAAGGCCTGTATTGTTACATCCCAAAGATTCTGAACTGTTGTGTTTTCATTTTCACTTGTGTCCATGTAATTTTTTAAAAATTTTTTCCTTTAATTTCCTGGATGACCTGTTCATTCATTAGTAGGATGCTCTTTAGCCTCCATGTATTTGTGTTCCTCCCAAATTATAATTGAGTTCAAGTTTTAAGGCATTGTGGTCTAAAGTTAAGGATGGTATAATCTCAATATTTTCGTACCAGTTAAGACCTGATTTGTGACCCAGAATCTCATCTATTCTGAAGCATGTTCTGGAGCATGTGCACTAGGGAAGAATCTGTATTCTGTTGATTTAAGATGAAATGCTCTGGATGTATCTGTGATGTCCATCTAGTCCAGTTTGTCACTTAAAACCCTTGTTTCCTTGTTGATCTTCTGCTTAGATGATCTGTCCATTGCTGTGAGTGGGGTGTTAATGTACCCTACCATTATTGTGCCATTATCAATCTGTTTCTTTAATTTTATTATTTGGTTTATATAATTGGCTGCTCCCTGTTTAGGGGCATATATATTTACAACTGTTAGATCTTCTTGTTGGATAGACTCTTTTATTATGATAGTGTCCTTCCTCATCTCTTATTACAGTCTTTGGTTTAAAATCTAGTTTGTCTGATATAAGGATTATCACCCCAGCTTTCTTTTGATGTACATGAGCATGATAAATAGTTCTCCAGCCCCCTCACTTTCAATCTGGAGGTGTCTTTGGGTCTAAAATGAGTTTCTTGTAGATAGCATATTGATGGGTCTTGGTTTTGTTTTTTTTTAAGATTATTTATTTATTTAATTGACACAGAGAGAGATCACAAGTAGGCAGAGAGAGAGAGGAAGCAGGCTTCTGCTGAGCAGAGAGCCTGATGCAGAGCTCGATCCCAGGACCCTGAGATCATGACCTGAGCTGAAGGCAGAGGCTTAACCCACTGAGCCACCCAGGCTCTCTGGGTCTTATTTTTTTTTTATCCAGCCTGATACCCTGTGCCTTTTGATTGGTGCACTTAGTCCATTTATATTCAGAGTAATTATTGAAAGATATGAATTTAATGCCATTAGATTACCTGTAAAGTTGCTGTTTCTGTAGATTGTCTCCGTTCTTTTCTGATCTTTGTTACTTTGGGGCTCTCTCTTCACTTGACGGATTCCCTTTAATATTTCTCACAAGGCTGGTTTAGTGTTCAAGAATTCCTTTAGTTTTCATTTGTCCTGGAAACTCTTTTTTATCTCTCCTTCTATTCTGAATGACAGCCTTGCTGGATGAAGTATTCATGGCTGTGTTTTTTCCCATTCAGCACCCTGAATATATCCTGCCAGTCCTTTCTGGCCTGCCAGGTCTCTGTGGACAGGTCTCCTGCCAGGCCTATATGTCTACTCTTGTAGTTTAAAGACCTCTTGTCCTCAGTTGTTTATAGGATTTTCTCTTTATTACTGAAGTTTGCAAGCACCACTATTCTATATCAAGTTGTTGACCTATTTTTATTGATTTTGAGGGGCTTTCTCTTGTAATTCCTGGAATTGAATGACCATTTCCTTCCTCAGATTAGGGAAGTTCTCAACTATAATTTGTTCAAATCAACCTTCTGTACCCCTCTCTCTCTTCATCTTCTGGGACCCCTATTATTCAAATATTATTTCACTTCATGGTATTGCTGATTTCTTGAGTTCTCCCTCTGTGATCCAGTAATTTTTTTTTCTCTTTTTCTCAGCTCCCTTGTTTTCCATCATTTTGTCTCCTATATCACTGACTTTTCTTCTGCCTCATTTATCCTAACTGTGAGAACCTCATTTTTGACTGAATCTCAGTTAAAGCATTTTTAATTTCAGCATGATTAGATTTTAGTTCTTTTATTTCTATAGTAAGGGATTCTCTAGTATCTTCTATGTTTTTGTCAAGCCCAGCTAGTATCTTTATAATCACTGTTTTGAATTCTAGTTCTGACATCTTACTTATATCCATATTGACTAAATCCCTGGCAGTGTGTACTTCCTCTTGTTCTTTATTTTGGGGTGAGTGTCTCCATCTTATCATTAAATCCAGAGAAGAATAGAAGAAAAAGAGAAAAGACAAAAATAACAACACCAGAAAAATACAAACAAAACCAGTAAAGAACAAAACAAAACAATGGAAACAAAACAAGATAAAATCAAATAAGAAGTAAACCAGAGCAAAACAATAAACTAGACCCAGGGGTATTTTGGTTTGTTTGATAAAGGAAATCAGATCTCAAAATAGCAAAGAAAGAATAACTTATATATATATACAAAAATACAATAAAATGAATGAAAGGAAACAAAAATTATATATATGTATATATGTATGTATACAGAATGTATATATAAAATAAAAAATAATTGAAAAGATTAGAAAACAACTATAGAAAACTGAAACTGAAAGACTAAAGAATAATAAAAATAATCTGCAAATGCTATATACAGTTTTCCCCAAGAGCTGAAGTTCTGCAGTCCTCTAGGATTGGTAACCTGGTATTAGCCAGATGTCCCTGCTGGTCTGGGAGGAGGCTGTTTCACTGATTCTCAGGAGTCTTTGCCCAAGTGGAAGTGCAGCCCCCTTGCCAGGGAGATGGACTTAGTGTAAGGGCTCCAGATTGCTGTCTGTGGTTGTTTTGCTGCTTGAAGTCTTTCAGCACCTATTTGGGGGATGAAAATTGCCATTCCCCATTTCTGGCCCTGGAGCTGAAAGTTTGTGCCTCCACTATTCAGTGTACCCCCAGAGAAAAGCAGTCAATGACTCCCATCTCCCTGGTCTCCATCCACACTCCATGCTCACCCAGTCTGTGACCAAGCATTTTTATCTCAGTCAGACGACCCCCCCCCCATTTGGAGTCTCCACACTTTATGGAGTCCCGCAGCTCACACCCATGCCACAGCACTCCACCCAGGGGTGGGTGAGATATCTCACCTTGGTTCTGCCTCTTGATGGGTCCCTGCCCGAGAACGGTAACCGCATCATGCTGTGGTTCACCGTTTAGAGCAACATCGAGAAGATAGTTGGCACCTGGTCTCGCTGTTTGCAACCAGCTTAGCCATTCCAATGCCTGGGAACTCTGTTGCACTCAGGCACTCCTGTTCCTCTTGCCCCCCACCACCCCGCTCCCCGGGATCCTTAGGCCATGCCATCCTACCTGGGATTCCACTGCACTTCACCACCTGAGCAGTGGGGATGTCACCCCCCATAGCAGACTTCTAAAAGTTCTGATTTTGTGCTCTGCTGCTTAAAAAACTTTGCAGGGGCCTCCTTAAGCAAGGTCCTGGCCCTCGACCCTACCTCCAGATGCATTGCCACAGATTCACATCTCCGCGCCTCCTACCTTTCACAAAGCGTTCCTTTTTCTATTTCTAGAATTGCAGCAGTTCTTTTCCCAGATCTCTGACTCATTTCACAGGTGTTCAGAATGATTTGATAACCATCTAGCGGAATTCCAGGGACGAGCTGAAATTACGGTCACCTTCTTCTCCCCATCTCCTGAGATGATCCCCATCTCACTCTTCCTCCTGCACGTACATTTAAATGGGAACATGCTTGTTTATAGTTCTCTGATGAACTGACCCTTTTATTGCTGGGAAATGGTCCTCTTCATGTGAAGCCCTCTTTATGGTTTTGTGTGTGTGTGTGTGTAAGTGGATTTTGTCTGATCGTAGTGTAGCTACTCACACTTTTATCCATTTTCATATTTCTTCCAAACTATTTGTATCTTTGAGTCCAAAACGTGTCTGTTGTAGACACCACATAGTTGGATCTTGGTTTATTTTTCAGACGATCAGTCAATCTCTGCTTTTTGATTGGATTGTTTGATCCATTCACATTTGGAGTTATTGTCGATGTAATTAGATTTACACCTGCCACGCTGCTTTTTGCTTTCTATGTCTCATGTCATTTTCACTCTTCTCTTCTTCTATTGCTGCTTGACTTTGTTTAAAGTAGATGTTTTTGAAGGAGAGGAGAAGGGAGTTGGGGGAATTGGAGGGGGAGATGAACCATAAGGGACTGTGGACTCTGGAAAACAATCTGAGGGTTTTGGAGGGTTTTGGGGGGTTGGGAGGGCCTGGTGGTGCATATTATGGAGGGCAGGTACTGCATGGAGCACTGGGTGTGGTGCATAAACAATGAATTCTGGAACACTGAAGAGGTAAAATAAAATTTCAAAAAATTAAGTAGATGTTTTTTAATGCAATATGAAGACTCATTAATTTCTTTAACAATAAAATTACATATTTAAGTTATTTTTAGTGGTTTCCCTAGGACTTTTGTTTATACCTCTTATTAGAGTGTCAGGGTCTAGCTCGGATCAATGTTGACTTAGTTCCAACAAAATGCAGAAACTTTGCTCTGCGATTGCTCCATTCACTCCCGCTTTTTAGTCTATCATTATACATCTTGCCCCTACTTACGTCACAAACCCAAGAGCACATTGTTAAATCATTTTGTATAATCATGTCTTTTAAAGAAGCTGAGGGAAGAGGGGAAGGCAAGTATATATTGGGGGGGTGCCTTATTTTAACCTTATTGACCCTCCTTTATCGTCTTCCTTTCTTCCTATGGACTTGAATTCATATCTCTTGTCATTTCCTTCCTCCAATAGAGCTTTCCCCATCACTTTTGTGCAGTTATTATCAAATATATTACATGTGTATGATGTAGGCTTTACAGTACAACATATTATTTTCTGAAATTGCTTTTTAAGTAAGTCAAGAGAAAGAAGAAGAAATATGCGGTTATAGTCTTTTGTAATTACCCGCTTAATTACCTCTACAGACACTTTGTTTATTTGTGTGGATTTGAATTACCATCTTATCATCTTGTGCTACTTTCTTTCAGTCTGAAGAAATTCCTTTAGTATTTCTCGTGGGCAGATTTGTTAGCAACTAATTGTCTTTTTATTTAGGAATACTTTTATTTCACCCTTGTATTTTAAAGATACTATTGCTGGATACGAGATTTTTCGTTGGCAGATTTTTCCTTTCAACACTTTGAATATTTCATCTCTTTGCCATCTGGTCTCCAATGTTTCTCAGTCAGCTCTTAATTTTATTGGGGTTCCTTGGTATGCAATGAGTTGTTTTTGTCTTGCTGTTTTCAAGATTCTGTCTTTGTCTTCGATGTTTCAATTAGCATGCGTTTTGGCGTGTACCTCTGTGTTTATCCTACTTAGAATATTGAGTTTCTTGGATATGAAGTTAATATTCTTCATCAGGTTTGGGAAATTTCCAGCCATTATTTTTCACGTATTTTTTCTACTCCGTCTTGTACTCTCATTGCATGGACATTGGTGTGCTTAATGGCATTTTACATTTCCTTGCGGCTCTGTTCATTTCTTTTCATTTTTTCCTTTCTATTCTTCAAGTCATGTAATCTCTATTGGCCTAGCATGAAGTTTGTGGATTCCTCTGCCAGCTGAAATATGCTGTTAACTCCCTCTAATGAGTTCTTCATCTTACTTAATGTACTTTTCAACTCCAGGGATGTCCCAGTCACCATAACCACACTTAACACCTGGATCTTGGTTTCTGGTACAATTCTCCAGTAAAAGGAACCTGAGATCTTGGAGGAACAGCTGACTGTAGGGCTGTGTCAGCGATGACACAAGAGACGTCTGGGACATGCTGTAGTGCAGAAAGTACAGAAGGAGGGAAGAACCCCACAGAGATGGAATTTTGCCAAAGGGACACAGGAGCCAAACTTAAAGAGCTTCTGATGGGCAAAGCCAGAATACTTTGAGCATTAAGATAAAGTGGTACAAGATTATAGACCAAAGCATAAAATATATACCTGTGAGTCCACACTGATCCAAGTAAGTGACTGAGTAAATACCTACACTGGGGAGAAGAACCAAAGGTCCCATGGAGAAGAATTCCAAGGAATTATGTACATACTCCCTCCTCCTTTCCCCTTGAGTGTGGGCTGCTCCTGGTGGCTTCCCTCCAAGGAGCGAAGTTGGAAAAATGGGAAGAAGAGTAAAGGTCAAGGAGGAGCAGGGGAGAGGCCCGTTGAGCATGGCCTCAACCAGGTCCTTACGGCCAACACAATAGTGATCATTCCTGATGATCGCCACCACCCTTCCTGTAATGTAGTGAAAGGGGCTCTTGACCCAGAACCCGTGGTCAGTCATTAGAAACACACCAGGCAAATTTTAGTTAAGAGCTGTTCTATAAAATATCTCTAATTTTTCCCATGTTTGAGCTCTTAAATTTATCTTCCAAGCTCTTTATCTGTTTTGCTATGATTTCCATGTCACACTTTTGCTCTTTGCTCCTATTTTTTATTCTTCATCTTCCAGGCCACCGATTTGGGTCTAAACAGTGATCATCATGTCCTTCAGTCTGTCTACCGAAATTATTCTTTTTAACTCCAGTAACAGAACGACAGGCATCCGGCCTCTTGAGGGTCTTCCAAGTTGTTCAGTCTCCTCCTGTTGCCCCAGGGGACCCGGAGCCAGCACCCACTATGGGGGAAGGGAGCAGGCAGAGTGGAAGGGACAGATCAAGCTTCCAGAACCCCTGCCCCCGTCTAACCTGGGAAGTCACATCGCACCTCTCTCAGACACCCGAAGTCTATGCCCTTGGCTTGGGATCCAAAGATGAGATCGCCGTCACGAGGGCTGAGGCCAGAGCCACCTGTTTCTGACGTGGCAAAGAGGGTGCGTCTCTGATTCCATCAAGGACGACATGTTCTGAACATCAGTCAGTTAATGTCTTGTGAGTCACAAATTCTGAAACAAAGTGCCATGGAGGGATAGCTTTTCTGTCCCCACAGCAGTGACCTGTCAGGGACCATTGGAGCAGAATAATGAGAAACGCAGGGATGCTGGGAGCCACCTCCTGGGACACGGTCCGAACACCTTCAGAGAAGGTCCTCAGTGTCAAGGAGAGACGTGCAGAGGCTCAGGGAATAACCATTAATCACAATACTGTAGGTGTTTTTTTTTTTTTAAATAACTGATTCATTGACTATCTCCTTCCCGTCTTCCTTTATCAACTCACCCTTAACCTGTGATCACTACGTGGGTCAGACATCCTTCTATGGTCTCGCTGCCATCCTCCTACTGATGACTTTCAAGTATCTTTAATGAGCTGCGGACCCCTGAGTGCTTCCGACCAGCTCTCCACTGGCAGAGCCTGTGGAGAGCCCAAAACACTGTGTGAATTTAACTCACATTTGCAACCCTGGACTGTACCTCTTCCTTGTGGGGGGGGGTGGCATTGAGCAGAGAAAGAAGATAGAATGTGGGACGCTCCGGAAGACCGGTTACAACCCCAGCCGTTGCTAGACTCTGCTTCTTGTGGACTGTCGTCTGGGAAATGTGCCCTTTTAGGGCAGCTGGGGAGGGGGGCCCATGTGCTGGAGACGCTTCATCTTAGAGAAAGGGCCATGATAGCAGCTCAGAGCAGGTGAGCCCTGAGGCCGGGGCAGAGGGGAGGAGGGCAGCTGAGGACCCAAAAGGACCCTGGGATCCCTAGACTCTGAGTCCATCGTAACAGGCTGCTTACCTGGGAGACCAGACGAATCTCCGCCAACCTTTTGCTCTGAACAGAAATAAGTAGTTGGATCTCGATGCAGGAGCATCTTTGGCAATAAATACCCGGAGTGTGGGTCTGCTCTCCTCCCGGAGTTTGTCCAGTGAGCTGTCTGGGCAGAGGGCAACGCAGGGCAACCCGAGCCGCAGGGGTCTTGGGGGCTGGCCGGTGGGCGGCAGACGGCGGGTGCACACCAGGAGTGACGACCAAGGGAGTCACTAGGACCACGCACGTCTTGCGCCAGGAACGTAAGTGTAGAAAATACTGCTGGGAGGTCCCTGTGTGTAATTCACGTCATGGGCAAGTCTCAGGAGAGAAGCTGGTGGTCGTTTCAGAGGAGGCAGACGGGATCTGACTCCACCCCTCCGTGCTGGGAACTCAGGGGTACGAGGCCTACCTTAATTCACAAAGGACAACTACTGTGAAGCCACCTCAGATTCCTGGCTCCCCGCTAAAGTCAGGGACCGCGGGTGTGACCGCTCTCACAGCCTGATGGTCGGGCCGGTGTCCCAGGACAAGCAGCAAACAGATGTGTAAAAGCAGGAGCGAGATGCAGACTCATCTGTGGAGACCACGTAAGTCTCTACATAGACACGTTTCCCAAGAAACTTTACAGTTAGAACTAATAAGGTTTGATATAAGGAGATATTAAAACCCACAGCACTGCTACCCGATCGCCAACACTAATTGGAAAATGCAATAGAGAAAAACCACAGCTCTCACCACAGCGACAGAACCCTGCTTAGCAGTAAATCAACTCTCACGGCATCTCAAATGAGAAAATATTAAAATTTTATTGGGGGATGGAGATGAAATTTTAACGGTTGGAGAGAACGACCGTGAATAGGAAGATTCCATTTTAAATGTTCATTTTTTCCTGTGAAATCCTATAAATGAAACACAGCTTCATTTACAATCCTAACAGCGTTCCTTGGGGCCCCTGATCAGGTAGTTACTGCCTCGCGCAGATGCCGAAGGACAGGGAAGAGTCAAGTTTGAAGGCGGGGCAGGAAGTAGAGGGACTGGTTCCGCCAAACACAGAAACTCTGCTGAGAGCCGGGATGGACGCGTGGAAGACCTCCATGGGAAACGCGGAGCTCGGAAGCATTTCGAAGAAGAGGCTTTACGGCTTTAAGACCAGATTCTTAAGCAAGACACGCAATCGTAACTGAGGTCAGATACATCTGACTGCGGCTCTTGTGCATGCGGAGCCACGTGCCACGGAAGGCACCACAAACCGAGTCGAAAGTTAAACAAGCCACAGATCAGGCGGAAATGTCTTCCATACACATAACAGACCAATGATCATTGTGCCTCATACAGAAAGAGCTTAGACTAATCAATAAGATGATACCGAAGGGGAACGAACCACAAATAGGAACTTGCAATTAACAGAAGTGGAAACGGAATATCCCACTGGGGATGAAAGGCCCCGTCCCCAGTAATCAGGGACCTGGCAGAAGCAACGGGGCAGTGGCCGGCTCCAGGTGGGGACAGACCCCGCGATGCCGGTTCCCCCAGCGGCGGGAACAGCTGCGCACCCAGCTGGGCCAGCAGGGGGCGGCGGCCTGGGACCGCGGAGCGCGATGCCGTTCCAGTGACGGCGGGAAGCACGGATCTTTGCTGAAACAATACGGAGGAGAGGGCGAGGGGAGCGTGGGGCACAGCCCGGGTCCCGGTGTGGGCGCGCGTCGTCCTGCGACGTGGCTCTGAATGTCCCAGCCTCGCCATCAAGAACACGCAGGGGACAAAGAAGGTGGATCCTGAAGGAAAAGGGAAAAAGCTGCGGAGAAGCAGGAGACAACAAAGGCCCGAAGGAAGCAGACCCCTGCGGACGCTGGGCCTGGCGCTGGGGAGATGGAAGAGGAAGAGGCCATCAGAGGCGCGCGGCCCGGACGGCTGAACCCGCCTCAAGGACACTTGTTCCATCCACAGATAATAACCGAACACCTGCGAGCCGGCCGGGCGCTCGGGACGCCCCACCCGCACCCGCAGCGCAAGGCAGCCGCACGTGGCGCGTGAGTCGGAGACTCGGGAGGCTGCGCGGGGGCTTCCAAGGGCCGCGGCGGGGCTGGGGGATGTGGGGTCCCGGGCAGGGGGCATGAACGCGACGACTGGGTGCACGAGTGCTCGGGAGAGAAGGAGGCCCGGGGTCCGGAGACAGCGTGGCAGCCTGCACGTGGGTCGGGAGGCCGTGTCCTCCCAGCCAGGATGGGGCCCAGTGCTCGGCTCGGTGGAGGGTGGGGCCCTGCTGCGTTGGGCTGGAGGTGCTGACGGTGTGGGACGTGGTGTGCAGGCAGGGGGGCGCGGTGGAGGGCGCAGGAGGAGGAGGGGGTCTGCGCCCCGGTGGCCTCCCCTCTGTGGGGAAAGAAGCGAGGGAGCGGGAGGAGGAACAGAGCAGAAGGGTATCCCGCAGGGGTGCGTGAGCATCAGGAGAGCAGACGTGCCCCAGGCTTGCCGGGCCGGGAAGTCAGACCTTACCACCCACTGCAGTCCCTTCCGGAAGGTCTGGGAGAACCGTCCACTCCCGGGCTTGTGCAGCTGTGGGCAGAATTCAGTTCCAGGTGTTTCTGGACAGACGCCCCCACGCTCCCCATGGCAGCCAGGTGAAGATGGCTTTAAGCTTCTAGAAGCTTCCCACAGCCCTCGGCCCACAGTGGCCTGGCTCCATCCCCAAAGCCAGCAAGGCCAGCTCAGGTCCTCACGCTCAGGCTGTCCTGCCCCTTCCTCTGCCGACTCTGAGGTCAGCCGTCCCCACAAAGGGCTCGTGTGACTCGATGGTGCCGACCACATGGGGCCCAACTGTTCCCACCTCCAGAGGCCCAGCTCAGTCCCTCCTCTGAGGCCCCGTCCCCACATGCAGTGGCCTCTGCGCACATACCAGACACGTGGCCAGGCACGCTTTTCCGGCCGCAGGTGGAAGAGGGGCCACAGGGACGGCCGCAGAACGGCGACCACAGGTGATCTCCGTGGCACGCGTGTGCACGTCCCCGTGGCTGTGAATGCTCATCACGGCAGAAAGGGAAGCGTGCCACGTGGTTCCAGACGGGACGGCAGTGTCCAGCATCTGGGTCGGAGCACGGCCAGGCCAGCGTCCCCTCAGTGCGCTGGCCGGTGTTCACATGGATCCTCCCACACCCATCTGAGAACGGGGCTCCCTGGCAGCGTCCATGTCCCGGAAAAGCTCCGTGAGGAAGTTCCCCAATCCAGGGAAGGGGTGGGGAGAGCCTTCAGGGCCCAGCGATGCTACTTCCACGGGGAGGGAGTCCCGGGCCAGCCCGTGGGGGCAGGACGGTCACAGCACACACCGTGCTCCAGGGCCGAGGGAAGGCTGGGCGGGCCGGGCGTGCGGCGAGACTTGGGGCGTATGAGACTGCTGGTGTCCCCACGGTTCCCCCGAGGAAGCCAGAGCTGCAGCCCCATGTCCCCATCAGAGGCAGGGAGGTTGCACGGTGGGAGGGTGTCTTTTCGCCACCGGTGGGTGGGGGTTACCCGCAGGTGCTGGTTCTCTGGTGCGTCCTCACCTGCCCATGTTGCCGGCTGGCAGCCCGTGGATCCCAGCGGCTTGAGTTCACGGCTGTGCCCCATGAGTCCTCATGGCGGGTCCCAGCGCTGGGCCCAGAGCCCTGGGATCCGGCCGCAGACACCTGGCCGGGCTGTGCCGTGTTCCCTCCTGGTGGCGGTGCCTTTCTTCCCTCGGCTCCCGGCAGGTGGCTTCAGGCCCCCCAGAGCCCGCCGTGCTGTTGGCAGTCTCAGGACCGGTGGGACCCTGTCTCCGAAGCTGGTGGCCCTCCACACCGAGTGTGTGCTTCCTGACGGTCAGCCCCCCTCAGGCATCCCGTCCCCACGTGCTGGAGGCTTTGTCCCCGGCAGGACGGTAGGGCGGCCGGACACCCAGGCCTGAGGGCACTTGCTCAGAGTGGACGGCCCTTACAGTGCAAGTGTGCGGCCCCCTCGGTCCCACAGCGGTGACTACACTGCCTCCCACGGCCTGGAATGTTTCTCCAGAAACACCCTTGTATGTGGCCGTGGGGCTTAGGGGAGACGAGCGGCCAGCGGCGCAGACTGCTCAGCTCCTGCTCCCAGCGCTGACCCCGGTGAGGGCAGGGGCGGGGGCTGGGTCTCTCCTCCGCCCTCCTTACCTGTCTCCACCACCATCCGGCATCTGGATTACAGTTCAGTCCTGACTTTAAGTCACTCCCGAATTGACTCAGTTCTGTTGGGTGTGGTGCGACCTCCGTCCCTTTCCTGCCTGTTGTCAGCTCAGTCGAGCTCAACTTCTGTTTTATCTGGTTCCTGTGCTCAGCGGCTGGCCGAGAGCCGGGGCAGCGAGGGAGGGTCCCACCTGGACGGCAGCAGGGAGAGGCCGGCAGAGGGCGGACGGAGGGTGGAGTCTGCGTGGGCCTGTCCCATCCACGGGGCACGACCAAGTGTGGCGCAGGGTTCCTGCGGCGTGCCTGGGGCACCGCAGGTTGCCAGGTGCCTGTGGGAAAGGGCGCGTCTGAGCCCACGGGTGACGGGACGGGACACAGGAAGCCCCGTTCTTCGCCGCAAGTCTCCGCGGAGATGCCAACGTGTTCCCGTACGCTGTGAGCTCCTCGTAAGGGACGCGGCCGCAGTGGCCAGTCCCCCCGGGGAGACTCAATGCCCAACAAGCCGAGAAACAAACTCACCTCTCCTTGCCTTGCGGGCGACCGATTTCCACACGGCTCCACAGAGCGACCCCAAAGTTGACTCTCAGACTCTTGGAGTAGGAGCAACTTGCCGGGGAATCTGAGGACGCAAATTCAATTCATCATTATTTATGAAGCGACACGGACGAGTTTATTCCTCTGATTACTCACTAATCATTCCCCATAAATGCGGGAACCGACAAAATCCCACAGAATCAATAAGGTGGTAAGTTCCGCGTCTAAATCAGGCGCCCAGTCTTCTTGAGTAAACCTTTTGGTAATTTACAAAGGCTGTTGAATTTTATAGTAAGTGTTTTTCAAACCAAGCTGGATTCTAAACAATAATGACTTTTTAATGTGGCTCTGTGATTACATTGTCACAGTGACATACGGGGGCTTGGACTGCATCCGAAATGAGCCTGGTGTGAATTACAGGCCGGCACAGCCCAGCGCGGCCCCAGGTAAAGCAATCTTCATAAATTACCCTCCAATCCGGGCGGCCTGGCAGGCGAGGCCTGATGCCAATGTTGGCAACTTAAATTTCCACAGACAATTTGTAAACATGTCCCTCCCTTTGTTCCGGGGTGGTGGCCACGGCCCTGCAGCCCGGAGTGCCGGCCGCCCCTCCCGGGTCAGCCTGCCGGGCCCGGCTGTGACCTTGTGTTCGGGGCTCCGGGGCAGGCGCACGTGGCTGCTTTCGTGGAAGGGCGGGAAAGGCAGCTAACGCCAGGCGAGCTGCTGCTGGTCCGTGCGGCGGGAGGGCCTGGAGGGAGGCTCCTTCCCCATCCCTGTGGTTTAGTGACTCCTGGCCCTGCCGGGAGGGGCTCGGAGGCCCCGCTGCCCCCCAGCTGGAGGCCTGCCCACCCTGTTTCCTAACTGCCGAGTGACCCCACTCGGGTGCCTCGGTGGCCCAAGGCCTGTGCCTGACACGCAGCAGGACCCAGAGAGATGGACGAGGCACAGTGAGGACAGGTTTCTCTCTCAAACCCTCAGTCATCCTCAGGAACATGGGAGCTGGGCTGGGGCCACGGTGCACCATGCCGTGGTCAGACTTACAGGATGCAGACACGCCTGAGTCCAAAGCCCCTGGGGCAGGGCCACGGGCCCAGCGAGACTAGGGGGATGGCTGTGGGCTGTGGAGGTCCTGGGAAGCTGGGGCTGGGGCTGCACTGTGGGCTGGAGCAGAGCCTGTCCTCAGGCCAGGGAGGCCCCCGTACTGCCCCCCACAGCCTGCACTCTGGCTCTCCAGTGCTCCCCACCCCCGGGGAAAGCCTCTGGTCGGGGCCAGCCTGGGCCAGAGCCACTCCTGCTGCCTTCCCGCTGCCCCAACCTTGGGGTGCGTCCTTCTCTGCTTTCCTGGACCTTCCTCCAAGACAGGCCCCTGGCCCTGCTGTGTACCCAGAGCCCTGCCTGGTTGCTTTGGGGGGCCGGGTTTCAGGGAGACTTTGCCAAGGTCATGCCAGCCTGGGCTTGTAGAGCCTTTGGGGATGACTGTTCCAGAAGCTTCTGCAGCAGCAGGTTCTTCCGGAGAATGGAAGGACAGCCTCCCCCACAGCTGTCCTGCCTCCTTAAGGACAGGGTGTGTATCTCTCCATCGCCTGTTCCAGGGCCTCAGTGGGGAGAAGGGGGGAGAGAGGGCACTGTTAGCAATAAGGTATTTATGTTTAAAGAGGCACAGGTTTAAAAAAAATCAATTGTACCCATTATCTTTATAACTTTAGGGGAAGCACAGATTTCCCAGCTTAACTTACTGACCCTGATATTGTACTGGGGAGGATGTCCCCGGGACTCCACGGCTCCCAGCTCCCATGGTTCTTAGTGGGCCCTGCTCCTTCCAGAGGCTATGGTGCCCATCTGTCTCCCAGCATGGAAGCCCGTTCCCCGAATCCATGACCTTCCCTGCTAGAGGCTGTTTCCAAGGGAATCAGGATGTGGCCACAGCAGTACCTGGCTGTGGACGTGCGTCCCGGGGGGACATGGAGGGTTGAGCTGGAGGAGCTCTACTGGGGGCCTGGGGGGCACCCCAGGTACAGGCCTTGTGCACCCGGGCCTCCCACCTCGAGGCCGTCGAAGGAACCAGGAGGAGTCCAGACTGGCCCAGACGTGCGTGAGCGAATGTCAGTGGGCAAGACCCACGTGAGGGAAGACGACGAGGCCCCTTTGCTGATCGGTGGAAGCATTTGTCTGCGGCCTCCTGCCCTGGGCAAGAAGAAAAAGGCCCTTCAGAGAAGCAGCAGAGCCCCATGCATGTCTCCGCTTAAAGAGAGAATAAGGAAGAAGTCCGGAGCGAAATCGCCTTCTGCCAAGACACCTGTGGGACCCGATTTAATTTCCGTTGTCGCGGACAGCAGAGCCGGGGGTTCTCGCGGGAGGGTACACCAGCCACTTCCAACGGAGGAGGAAAAGCTAAGTATATCACGTCAAAAATTAACATATGAACTTCTGATCTACGCACCAATTCAAAATCCGATTTAACAAACTGCTCTTATTAAAGTCGATTGACGAGCCTCCCATTATAAAAACAAATGAAATCCTCCCCGTCCACCAGATAAATAATCTTCTCCCCACACCTAAGCGGGAGGCATTAACTTAACGGGTAATGATCTAAATTATGTATTAAACTCAATTACTTTTTATTACCGCTTTCCAATTAGGGCGCCCTGATTGACTCGCCCGCACGCCACCTTCTCGAGGGCTCTACCTGGTCTCCGGGCCCCAGTTCCGGCCGTACACGCGCCGCTCTCCCCCGGCTAATGGGCCGTGTCTGCCCTCGCTCCCGCCGGCGAGGAGGTCCCGCTCCTGGTGATGAATGACCAGCTACATTACCCACGTGCTGGAGTCGCTCCAGCAAAGTCTTCTCGCACAGAAAGCCCTTCCTGCCTCCCAGCAGAGCCCCCCAATCCCGATACATCCCCAGGCCAGGCTCTGGGACAACGAGGTGGAGGGGCTGCCATGGCTGGGGCAGCGAGCTGCGTCTGTGACCAGCATCCCGACTTCTCAGAGTCACTGACCCCTGTGTTCTCTGTGTGTCAGCCGGCCAAGCCCTCCAGCGACCAGCCTCCTGCATCGCGGCCTCCGTGGGTTAGATAAGACGCTCCTTGGAAGAACCAAGTTCCTCTGAGAGCGGTCAGGTGTTCTCATCTCCGAGCGCTCCAGCTACGGGGTCTACGGGGTGGCTGGGAGCCCGGACCAGGGGCAGGAGGCAAGCGCCCACGTCCAGGTTCCCAGGCAAAGCCTTCCCTTGGTACTCCCATGGGGGGGTAGGGCACTTTCTGGGGCCTCTTGTAGGGGCTGGGACCCCTCATAAGGGCCTGGCATCCACGGCACCCAGGGGTGGGCGGGCAGGGATGCAAATGCAGGGCGGGGCCATACCTGCGAGGGGGGGTGCATGCTGGTCCTGCAGGTGTGGGAGGATGAGCTGCCGGCAGGGCACAAAGGCGCTGAGCCCCGGTCTCAGTCCCGGGGCAACACAGCAGGGATGAGCCACCTAGAAGTGACCCTGCCCTTCAGCTGCCCCCCACCACCACAGGCAAATGAGGGGCTGGAGTGGGAGAGCCCAGGACCCCCTGGAAGGAGAGGGAGGCTTCCCAGGTGAAGGTGGGGACCCTGCGCCCCCCCAGGGCTGCTGGTGGCTTGTTTGTCCCCCGGCCTCTCTGAGCAGCCCTGGGGGGGCCTGTGTGGCTGCAGGGGGGCTGCTCAGGGGAAGGGCCGTGAGGTAGGGTTGGCTGGGGGTGGAGCTGGCTGGGGAGCCGGGAAGAACCTCCATGCAGGCCCCGCAGAGAAGGCTCTGGAAAGCCAGTGACCAAGGGAGCATCCGGGCGCCACCCTGCCCAGCGCCCCAGTGGGAGCCCAGGGCACCACCCTGCCAGGCCTCTCCAGAGGGCGAGGGGGGCAAGTGACAAGCCGAAGATGGGGAGGTGAGGCAGAGACCAGGCTGACCCCTAAATCCTGCAGGGACACTGTACCCACGTCCCAAAGTGCTGAATGTCACGGCACTGGGTGAGGACGGCGTTCAGAGAGGACCCCACGGGCGGCTCTGCAGTCATATGGGGAGTTCTGGAAGGAGCCTGTCACGTCCGTGCTTGCGTGGCGGAGCAGCAGCCCGGAGCCGGCAGGGAGGGGGAGGGCAGCACATGCTGAGGCCAGCCAGGTGGGCCTGCCCCGAAGACCTCCCTTAAGTCCCTGGGGTCAGAGGAACCCCTCACCTTCCAGTGAGACTCAGACACAAAGTGTCCTCTTTTTTTTTTTTTTTAAAGATTTTATTTATTTATTTGACAGACAGAGATCACAAGTAGGCAGAGAGGCAGGCAGAGAGAGAGGAGGAAGCAGGCTCCCCGCTGAGCTGAGAGCCCGATGCGGGGCTCGATCCCAGGACCCCGAGATCATGACCTGAGCTGAAGGCAGAGGCTTTAACCCACTGAGCCACCCAGGTGCCCCACAAAGTGTCCTTTTGTAGGGGCAGACGGCCATCTGACCAGCCCCCAGGCTCTGCAGCTGCTCTCAGGGGCCCCAGGGTGGGGGAAGCCGATGCAATGGTCCTGGGAAGGCCACGCACGACCAGAGAGCCATCCAGGGGCCGAGGTATGGGCTGTGACGTCTGCAGCTGGTGGAGATGTGAGGCCATGTGAGTGAGCACGTGCGTGCACGGGTGCCGTGTGTGTGCGTGTGCTCCCCAGCACGGGTCTCGGGCCCCTCCCAACACCCCGCGTGTCCAGGCCCCAGTCTGACCCCTGCGCACTTGGCACAGGTGGGTAGGAAGGATCGTGGATGTCAGTACCGGGCGTGGCCTCGGGGTCCAGTCTCCGGCTTCACTCCTGCATGGCCTCAGTGCGGTGGCGCATCCGCTCCAAGCCCAGCCAGCTCTCCTCCACCTGAGCTGCGCTCCCCCTGCATGGCCCACTGTCCCACCCCCGGGGCTCCCCTTCCAGCCACAGCGCCTGCTCGGGGACGGCACGTGCTCCATGCTGGGGACACAGTGGCCGCAAGATCCCAGTTTCTGGCCCCTGTACCCTCCTGAATGCCCATCCCTGAGCTGGATCCCTCCGGGCCACAGGAATGAAGGAGGCCCGGAGCCCGCCCCTGGGGACCAAGGAGCTGGGACTCCGGAGCACAGGCCAGGCGGGAGGGTGCCACGGTTGGACAGTCAAGGAGTGCTGCCTGGAGGAGGAGCCTTCCGTCCACAACCTCTTTCCAGGCCTCGTCCCTTTCTGGGGGCGCAGCTCTGGGACAGGCTCAGCAGGGACGCACAGAGAAACGCCATCCCCGCCTCCACACCCACCCCCGAGTCCGCTGCCCCAACCCTGTCGCGCCCTGCCCTGGAGTTCGCTTTTTGTTTGTTTGATGAATTCTTCCGATGTTCAAGAAAGAAATTAATTTTACTTATTCCTCCAAGCGGTCATTAGAAAAGCTTTTAATGAACACAGTAAAACCCAACTAATTATCACAATGGCATTTTACTCTAAATAAAATTGACAGGAGCCACGAATATGACGCATATAATTCTCCTCAGTTTATTAAACCCATTTATCACGTTTTATCCTAGAGGAAACTGATCATGTTAGTCTGTGATAATTTAACTAATATTTCCTCACTGCATCTGATATGTAAGGGGAGTTTACCGATATTAAAGTCATAATGCATTATATGGAGATGACCTTGCATTCTAATTACTGTTCGTGGTGAGGAATGGGGAGCCCAGTGACTCCGTCTGCCTCCTCGATGGGAGCGGAGCGTGGAGAGGCTGGCCCGCTAGTTACAGAAGATTCCTTCTCGGTTCCGGGGAGTTGATCCCGCTGAGGAGCAAGAATTGGGCGGGGGCCTGGGGTGCAGCCCCCCAAGGGCGACCCCACGCTTCAGAGACCCCTCATCTCCATCCGCTCCTTGCGTGCCCTCACCAAACCCAAGTTCTCATCCCTGGTGCCCCCAGCACTGCGGCGGACACACCTGACTGTGGAGAACGGGGCTTCCTTCTGGTCACTCTGGACCCTGAAGTTTCTTGCTACAACCAGGCGTGGGGCGTCTGCTTTGGGGTCTGGCTCTGAGATGGTGCTTCAGACCGTGATGCTTGCCCAGCCTCCGGCGGCCGGTGGGACCTCTGCCTCCCTTCCCCCGGCCGGCGGCTTCAGGCTGAGGTCCGCCACACTCACGCCTGCACACGCGGGGACACTGCCAAGCCCCCCCGCTTGGCCACACGGTGCCCTGCTTGCCCTCCTGCGTGGCGTGGACGCATACACGCCGGTCAGGGTGAGCAGCCTGTGCGGCTGGGCGGACAGTCCCCGAGCGCATCGGCAGACGCCGACCGCGGGCTGGCAGCTCCCTCGTGCACGTGTGGGTTTGGGGTGGGGGGCCGTCCTGGGGCCTCACCTACGTGCATGCCCCAAGGCTTCCTCACGGGAGGGACCCGCATGTCTCTGGTGGGATTGAGCGGCCCGGGGACACCGAATTTCGGTGGCGCCCCTTCCCGTGAGCCGGCGAGGGCGCCCCAGTACGGACCCACCGTCTCTCCACGGGGATGACCTCTGTGCGTCCAGCTCTGGCCAAGTGGCTGAGGGATGCCTTCTGACCTCATCCAGACCCCCGGCCACCCTCCCACACATTCCCCCTCCCACCCGTCCCCGGGGCCCTCACCGCCATGCAGCCTGCCGTCAGCGGCCCCTCATTCACCGGCTCGGAAGTAGACTTCCCTCCTGCACCCCACTCCCCTCGTGGCTGCCTGGAGGGCCCCCCGAGATCAGCCCTGCCCTCTGCCCAGCACCAGGGAGAGTACTTCCCGCCAGGGCTGCCGGCGTCTCTACCTTCACGCCCGCCAGACCCTGCGGCCCCAAACGCTGCCCCGCAGTCCCACCCATTTCCGGGCATCTCACGCACTGTCCTCGGACCCATGTGATGCCTGTTCCGCTCCCGTCCTCCGCCTCCCTTCTGGATGGAGGGGCTCTTGTCACCTCCCAGAGCCCCAAGTCCTGGAGGAACGGAGGTCTTGCCCTCCTTCTCCCCTACCCTCACCCCTCCTCTCCGCCCCAGGGCTTACGGTGCTCAGCTTTACCGAGGCAAAGGGAGGCACAAGACCCAGCCCTCCCCGCCCCTTCCCTCCCATCCCAAACGTGGACCTTACCCCTGCCATCTCCCTGCATGCCTGCCCCGACCCCTCCCCGACTCCACCTGCTACTTCCAGGGCTTAAACCTGAACTCCTCGCAGTGTCTCAGGGACCCCGTCCTCTCACTCGTCTCCCCAGCCCATCAGCGAAGCCCTGGCTGCCCCTGATTTCTCTGCCTCACCTGGGCGTCCACCTGCCCCATCTGTCCGTCGCTGCTCCCTGGTTCATGGGCGGCTCCTGCCTCTCCTCAAGCCCAGGGGCCCTCAGGCCACGGAGTCCCCCCTTCCTCTTCCCTGAGACCCGTCCCCACCTGCCGCTCCAGCAGCCGTTCTCCTGAGCGCCGCACCCGGGGAGCCAGCGGCCTCTTCTGAAGTCCTCTCTCGCACAGTCGGTTGCGCAAATCTTCAGGTCACACGCCCTGCGCGCCGGGGACCGGAGCGCCTGTGGGGCTCCCCTCCCCACGGCGGCACGGAGCGGCTGGGCTGGTTCCCGCGCGCCGGTGCACACACGTGTGAACACGTAACCGCCGCTGGTTTTGCGGCGGCAGGAGCGGAATCGCCCATATCTCGTGGGCTTCCCCGTGGAGCGCCGTGTCTCGGGGGTCCCGCCGCGGCCGCACAGCCGGCCTGCTCTGGGGGGGATGGTCTCCACCCTGGCGCGGGTGCTCCGGGTCATGAGCGCTTCTCTGCTGCTGAAGCAGCTACTTCTGTCCGCGTCTCTTTAGCTGTTGGTTCCCGTCCGCAGGCGGCCGCGGTTCTTCTGGATCCTTCCATGCATGCGGCGCTCAGCCCAGGAGCAAACCCGGCCAGGGCGGCAGGAGGCTCAGGGTGGGGGACCAGGGATGTCTCTCATGGATGTTCCGAGTCGTGTCCTGCCAAGGCCACAAGGAGGACCCCCTCCTGTGCACGGAGAAGACCGTTCCCCTCCTCCTTGGGTGGCGCTGGAGAGGACCCATCCCTGACCTTGCTTCCCAGTCCATGGGGGAAACAGCGCCTCTCGGCTGTGTCGTTGGCACCCCTGATGGCCGGTGAAATCAGCCACTGGTCACCTTTGATTCTGCGTCTTCATGGCCCTGTCTTCGACCTACACAGCTTATCTGCTCACAACTCAGAAACCTCTGTGCAATTTGTCCCCGGGGCAGCCCGCTCCAGACGCCAGCCGGGGCCCCTCGTCCTCCCTGCCCCAGACGCGCACCGCGCTCCTCCGAGGTCCCCAGCGATAGTCCCTGCGCATGGGTGGGCTCAGCTCAAGGGTGATCTTCTCCAGGGGAGGGGCGGTGGCCGCGGTCGGGCCGCATGCAGGGACCGCTCGGGGACAGACCGCGCCGGCCTTCTCTGGCTCACGTTCCTCATCAAGGGATAGGGTCTCTCTCCCACGTGCTCTGACTTTCTTCTGCGTCTGCCAGAAGACTTTACGGTTTTCCTCACACAGGCTTTGTGTGCATTTCTGCTGGGTTCTCCCCCAAGACGTTTGCAGGTCTCCCGCTAGTGTACATGGGGGTGGCTTCTTCTCCAGGGTTGTTCCCGGGGGCGTGGGAAAGCTCAGGATGTTCGATGCGGGCCTTGTCCCTGACCGTCCTACTAAACTCTCTTACTAGTTTGTTGCTGCTTCCCCCCGATTTGCCATACTTGATTACATTGCTAGCAAATCACAATTCTGCCTCTTTCTTTCTTCTCGGAGCTCTTACAAACCACGGTGCATGTGCCGTGGGGCTGCAGGGCGCCTGGGGTGGGAGCGCGAGGTCTTCGTCTCGCTGCAGAGTTCGGCGGGAGCCTGAGGGCGCCTGCTTCTGCCTGGGAGGAGGTGACGTCTGCAAGGATGCTTTCTGCCGTGCATCGCGTTAAGCCCACGTCGATTCTGCTTTTATGAACTATCATGAATTGCACTGGCGGATTTCGAACGTGGAATGCCCAGGACGTCATGGAGCAGACGCGCCCTGGGCTCGACCATTCCCTTCCTGGGGAGCCTGGCTCCTGCACACAGAGGGACAGCCCCCAGAGGCCTGAGCAGCCCCCGTCCCCGTACATACGCCCGCATTTATATCGCGTGCACATGTCAGCAAACCAGAGTTCAAGTGCTGTACAGTGTGCATCGCCCGTGCAATAGTGTGGAAATACTTGCAACTTGACTCTTCTCAGGCCACATGAAGCTTTTGAAATGTATCCGTGTCGACTGAGGCAACGTCCCTAACGTGGGACGTTGCGTTGTTCGGTGGTGGGAAGGAGGCACGGTGGACTGGCCCCTCCCCACTAAGGAAGTCCCAGAGCGTTTCCACTTTCCCACGCTGCGATCCCACCAGTGGCCTCGTCTGTCTGCAGGCGGCCCGTGCGCGAGGGAACCCCCCTCACCGCAGGGAGGACCGCTGGCTCGTAGGGCGAGTGTCTCCGGCTGTCCGTGAATTTTCGGAGCAGAGAGCTTCTGACAGTGCCTGGAACGCTGTGAGCGCTAAGCGAGTGTTAACCACCACCATCGCCATCACCAGTAAGTATTGACAAGTCGCCGTCTGAAGCATCTGTACCAGTTTACACGCCTGCCAGCCGTGGACGGAGCTCCCGCTTCCACAGATTCACGGCAGCGCTCTGTGGTCTCAGACTTATTAATTTTTTACCCTCTAATGGGTGAGAAACGGCGTCTCGTTGTTTTAATTTGTGCTTTCCAGTGTCGGCTGTGAAGCCGAGCTGCCTTTTGAACATATTTACGGCACATTGTTTTCTCTCGTATTTATAGTTTCCTGTCATTTGCTCATTTTTTTCTATGGGGTTGCCTGCCTTTCTCTTATTGATTTTCAGGAATTATTTATGTATCTGGATGGTGATCCTTTATTGGTTGTGTGGGTGGCGGAAGCTTGTATTTCTTGCTTTATTGATGGTGTCTTTTTGCCGAACAGAATTTTACATGTTAATGTGTCTGATGCGCCCAACCTTCCCCCCTGTTTTGTGCTATTGCTATAAGATATTGCGTCGCCTTTGGCAGTCCAGCATTGCCCTGTGCAGGCTTTCATCCACCTGCCCTTTATTCTTTCTCTGTGACATGAGGCGTCTGTTCTCCACGGCGCCCGCAGACAGTGCCGGCTCGTCCCTACCCGCCTCCTCGACCACATTCCAGGTGCACGTATGTAATGGCTGTGGCTCTTGCTCTTGCTGGAGTTTCATTATTTTACGGGTCCGTCCCTGCCCGAACCACATCACGCTCGAAAGAATGGTGGCTTTATAAAGCAGGTCTTGTTCCCTGGCGGGTACTTCTCCCTCCCCTTCATCTGCAGGTCTGTCTTGGTGATTTTTGGGTTCATCGCTCATGGGTCTTAATTTTGTAAATCAGCTTGGAAAGCCCATTTTGGATTCAGGTTGGAAACACATTTGATCTTCAGAACGATTTGAAGAGAATGTTGGTTGTTACTGAATCTTCCCATTCATGAATATGGTATATCTCCCCATTTATTCCAATCATCTTTCGTGCCTTCCCACAAAGCTTAACCAATAAAATTCCTATTAGAAAGGTTTTGCACAATGTTTATGACACAGAACCCTAGAAACCATTCTTTCTAAATAACTATTAATGGCATCTTATTATATTACTTTAATTTTTGCCAGTAGTTTTTTATGCTGAATTTCTATTCTACAAGTCATTGAACTCCCTCATTTTCAGAGCTGTCTGTAGATTACCCTGAATTTTCTCTTTGAAAATGGTTTGCACATAGTGATAGTTTAGTTTTTCCCTATTTAGACTCTAAAATATATTTCTTTCTCTTGTCACATGTGCTTCCCACTAGTACATGAGACATAAAGATGGAACTGGTCTAAATTTTCTCATCATAGACTCTGTTTTCCACTGGGTTTGATCATCCTTATCAGGGTAAAGAGATCCTCCTGGGGGGTGTCTGGGTGGCTCAGGCTGTTAAGCATCTGACTCTTGATTTCAGCTCAGGTCATGATCTCAGGGTCATGAAATCGAGCCCTTTGTCAGGGTCTATGCTCAGCATGGTGCTGCTTGGGATTCTCTCTTTCTGCCCCTTCCTCCACTATCTTTCTCTAAAAATAAGCAATTTTTTAAAAAAGTAAAGTTTGATACATTTGATACTTGTGAAACCATAGCTACAATTAAGCACATATCTGTCACTCCCCAAACTTTCCATGCCCCTAGTACTCCATCCTACTTCCCCACCCTCAACCCTATCCCCAGGCAAACATGGAAACACTTTCAGTCACTATAGGTCAGTTTGTATCTTTTATGATCTTATATAAATGGTAACATAGAATATATCCTCATTTTTTCCCTCAGCAAAATTATTCTACGATCCATGTTGCTGCCAGTATCAACAGTTCATTCCTTTTTATGAGGGAAGAGTATTCAATTGATTGGACATATGCAGTTGGCTTAGGCATTCACAAGTTGATGAACATTTGGATTGTTTTTAGCTTTGGGTGATTACAGATAAAGCTGCTGCAAACTTCCAGGCATGAATCTTTATATAGGCATGTGCTTTTGTTTCTCCGTGAGTGGAATGGCTGGATCCTACAGCGAGTGTACATGCAATTATTTAACAGACTGCCACTCTGTTTCCAAAGTGGCTGCACCATCTTTACATTCCCACCGGCAAGGCTTGGGGGTTCCGGTTGCTTCATCTCCTTGCCAACACTTGGTAGGACAGTCTTTAATTTTAGACATTCGAGTGGCTGTGATGGGATCTCCTGTGGTTTGCATCTGTCCCGTGGCTCATAGGGTCATTTCATGATCTTATCAGCCATCTATGATTGGACCGAAGTGTCTGTTTACATAGTTGTCCCCATTTTAATTGACTATTTGGTTTCTTTTTGTTGAAGTTTGAGAGGATGAAATGGGGTTATGTTTGGCTAGCACAGTACCCAGCAGGGACAACTGGTCAAAAACAGCATCCTTCCTTATTGAGCACAGATGGAGGGAGGGACAATGAACGGGTGAGTGAATGAATGAGAGTGAATGAGTGAGTGAATGAATGAGTGAGTGAGTGAGTGAACAAGTGAGTGCATGAAAGAGCAAATGAATGAATCAGTGAGCAAGTGAGTGGGTGGGTGAACAGACAAGTTATAATGGTCCTGCCGATACTCAGCTGTCCTACAGGGTCTGACGTCCCTCCCAGAGGGGCCTGGACTTCCCAGAATGCTGTATCCACAGAGGCTCTGGCTCTCAGGGTCCTTGGCGGGTGCAGCCCCCTCTTCGGCCCTGAGCTCCCCCTGTACTCCTGACCTCACTTTGCTTGGCTCTGTCCCCCAGGTTTGCATGCCGCTCCATGCCCCGGGGCCCCTTCCCCCAGCGGGGGTCTTCCAGAACCTTCCACCCCTCCCTCCCCTCTGACACCCAGTCTAATGCCAGACTGGCCCCCAAAGTTGCTTCCCCACTCAGTAACATGGAACCCACCCGGAACCTGGGAAGTAGACAGTGCACTAACTTTAAAATCTTGTCACATCCGCCCACCATCTCTGTGTGGTGCACGGAAGCCCTGGAACTCAGAGCTGGGGGGCTTCTATATATGCTGGAAAGAAGTCCTTTACAGATACTTGATTTGGAAATATGTTCTCCTAATCTGTTTCCCACCTTTTAATTCTCTTAACTGTGTATTCGAAAAGCAGCACTTTTTAGTTTTGTTGAAGTGCCTCTGTCAGTTTGTTCTTTCCCGAATTGTTTTTTATGTCATATCTAAAAAACCTGTGTAATCAATCCAAGGTCATGAAGATTTCCTGCTCTATTTTCTTCTAGAAGTCTTATGATCCATTTAAGATTAATTTTTGTATATGCAATGACAAATGGATCCAAATTCTTCTTTTTTTATAAATTTAGCATGATTTGTTGGACCATCTTTTCTCCATTTAATTGTCTTTGTACTTTTGTCAAAAATCAATAGACTACTTACATTTGGGCCTTTTCTGGGATCTCTATTGTGCTCAATGTTTATATCAATACCATGTTGTTTTGATTAATTAGCCCATCAGAGTAAGCCCTCCAACCTTACTCTTTTTAAGTTGCTGAGACTACCCAGCACTTCCACTTCCATATGAATTTTTAGAACCATTAATTTTAGAGTTTGTCAGTTCCTACAGGAAAAACCTGCTGGAATTTTGATTCAGATTCCATTGATCTGTAGACCAATGTGGGGAAAAGCAACATCTTAGCAACTTTGACTTTTCCCATCCATGAACATGGTATATGTCTTCATTCAGTAAGGTCTTCCATTTCAGCAACGCTTGCTGTTTTCAGTGTGTGGGTCTCACGTATCTTTTGTCAGATTCATGCCTGAGCATGTTTGTTCATGGTATTTTACATGGCATTGTTATTAAAATTCCAAGTTGTATTTGCTGTGACTATATACATATACGGTTGATTTCTATATGTTGACCTTGAGCCCTGCCATGTTGCTGATGCACTTACTAGTTTTTGTAGCTTTTATTTTGTGGACTCCATAGGATTTTTTCCTACATAGACAGTTAGGAAAGTTTTACTTATAATTTGGATGCCTTTTTTTTTTCTCTTTTTTGCCTTATGGCACTAGACAGAAACTCCAGGAAAATGTTGATTAAAAGTGATTAAAAATAAAAAGATGAGAATAATCATCTTTACTATGGTCTCAGTCTTAGGAAGATGTAGTTTTTCACAGATGACTTTATCAGGTGCAAGAAGTTAGTTTTATTTCTAGTTTTCTGAGGTTGTTTTTAATCATGAATAAATGTTGGACATTGTTAAGTACTTCTATTGAGATGATCTTATGTTTTTCCTTTTTAGGATATGAATACTATGAAGTTCACTGATTTTCAAAGTTAAGTCAATTTTGTTTTCCTGAAATAAACTTCACTTCATCATGATATACTATTCGATAGATAGATAGACAGATTTGATTTATTAAACTTTTGGTAAGAAATTTTGCATCTTTGTTATTAGATATATTGTTTACTGTTATCATTTCTTGTAATGTCTTTGATTAAAAATCAGAATAAGACCAGCTTCATCAAATGATAATAGAAGTGTCCCTCATCTTTTATTATCTGGAAAAGTTTGTGTAGAATTGGTATCACTTCTTCCTTAAATTGTATTAGATTTTACCATTGAAATCATTTGGCCATATAGTTTTCCTTGTTGTAAGGGTTTTAATCATAAATTTAGTTTCTTTGACAGATATAAGACTATTTGGACCCTCTGTTTTTTTCTTAGATGAACTTTGGTAATTTATATCTTCGAAGGATTTTTTTCACTTCTTCTGTGTTGTCAAATTTATTGACAAGAAGTTCAAAATATTGCATTTTTTCCTTACAACATCTGTAGAATAATAGGTGACGTCCACTTTTTTCATTTTTCTTGATCACTTGGGGAAACAAGTATATTGGGTTTTATTCATCTTTTTAAAGAACTAGCTTTTATTCACTGGTTTTTCTTTATAGTTTCCCTTTTATTCTTTCATTGATTTATTCTCTTTATTATTTTCTTCCTTACACTTACTGTAGGGTTTACTTTGCTCTTCTTTTTCCAGTTTTTTAACTCGGAAGTTTTGATGATTGATTTAAAACCTTTATTTTCTGGGGTGCCTGGGTGGCTCAGCGGGTTAAGCCTCTGCCTTCAGCTCGGGTCATGGTCTCAGGGTCCTGGGATGGAGCCCCGCATCGGGCTCTCTGCTCAGTGGGGAACTTGCTTCCCCCTCTCTCTCTGCCTGCCTCTCTGCCTACTTGTGATCTCTGTCAAATAAATAAATAAAATCTTTTGTTTTTTGTTTTAAAAACCTCTATTTTCTGTTATAATGTAGGTTCTTAGTACTAAATTTTCCTCTAAGCCCCACATCAGTTACATCCCCCACCAATTGTGATGTGTCATGTTTTCATTTTCATTCAGCTCAAAAGCATTCAAATTTTCATTTTTGTTTCTTGATTATTTAGATCTGTGTTCTGTTCAGTTGCCAAATATTGGGGATTTTCCAGATATCTTTCAATTGTTGATTTCTAACTTACATCTGTTTTGGCTGAGAAAGTGATGTGTATAATTCAAATTCTTTTACATTTATTGAGACTTATTTTATGGTCCAGAATATGGTATGCGCGCGCTTGAGAAGGTTGGGTCTTTTGCTGCTGTGGTGTGCAGTGATCTATAAAAATCCATCACATCAAGGTAGCTGGTAGTGTTGTTCCGAGTCTTCTCTCTTTGCTGTTTTTCTATCTGCTTCTTCATCTGCGCGCACTGACCAGTGCCCAGCGGGAGCCCCTGCGGGAGGTCTGTGCACAGTCTGGAGCCGTCTGTGCGCAGCTCCCTCCTCCCGGTGCAACTGTCTGCGCTCAGGCTGCCCCGCTCTCCGGACTCCGGACGCCGCGCCGCTCTCGCGTCTCCATTCCGTGTCTTCCACTCAGGAGGCCCCGGGCCCTATGTCCAGACAGCGAGTCGTGACCCTGCAGCACTCATGTGGTTTGTTTCCTTTCCTTTAGAAATCACTCTCTGCACTGCCTGGTTTTCAACGTCTCAAAACTACTGCTTCGTGTGTTTTACCTTGTTTTTCATTCCTTCAAACGGGAGAGGACATCCAGTGCCTGCCACTCTATGGTACTGCTCTGTTCAGTATCTACATGGTACTGAAGTGCTCTGGGGCCAGGCTGGCATTAGAGTGGGCGTCAGAGGGGAGGGAGGGGTGGAAGGCTCTGGAAGACCCCCGCTGGGGGAAGGGGCCCTGGGGCATGGAGCGGCATGCAGACCTGGGGGACAGAGCCAAGCTAAGTGAGGTCAGGAGTACAGGGGGAGCTCAGGGCCGAAGAGGGGGCTGCACCCGCCAAGGACCCTGAGAGCCAGAGCCTCTGTGGATACAGCATTCTGGGAGGTCCAGGCCCCTCTGGGAGGGACGTCAGACCCTGTAGGACAGCTGAGTATCGGCAGGACCATTATAACTTGTCTGTTCACCCACCCACTCATTCACTCACTCATTATCCCTCCCTCTATCCGTGTTCAGAAGGAAAGATGCTGTTTTTTGGCCGGTTGTCATGGCTGGGCACTGCACTAGCCATCCATGGCCCCACTTCCTCCTGATCACAATTTTGGGGGCAGGTACGGTGACCTCACCATTTTACAAGTGTGGAGGCCCAGGCAGCCGGTGCCCGTTCCACTCCGGCCCCTTCCCTGGTGCTCAGAGCCCTGGGCCCTGGAACCAGATCTGAAGAGGCCTCTTTGATACCAGTGTGATTCTCAAGATAAGACTATGACATTTAAAAGTCAGGACGGAAGCTCCTCTCCCCATGACGACTGGTGCCAAGCCCTGGCTGGCTGGAAGCCGCTGAGAGAAGCGTCGCCGGGCCCTGGCCCCAGGCGGGGGAGCTGCCGAGTCTCTGCCTCTTACAGAGGAACCAGGCGGCCTGCCGAGGCAGACAGGGCACCTGTCATGGCCGTGCTGGATCCCACATGCCTGGTCTGCCCCACATCCACCCGTGTGTCCCGCCCACTTCCCCGGGAGACAGGAGGAGGTGTCCAAGCTGCCTGGGCAGGGAAGGGTTAAGGAAGTGTGAACATGTCTCATTTACATGCACAATTCTCCCTGTCCTTTCCTTCCACAACCCAAGGCTGGTGTGAACTGATCAATATTTCATGAAGACATATCCTGTGACGTGGCCGGGAGGCAGGTGTGCCAAGGGAAGAGGAGGAGGCTGGGGTCCGGGTGGCCCTGGGACCCGTGTGTGGCTGGTTCCTCCAGAGCTGACCCTGGGCGTGCTGCGGGAGGCCCAGGCCCCTCTGCCCTGGGGGTGCTTCTCCCTCCGCCCTCCTTGATCAGAGCGGCCTCCCGCATAAACGAATGAAGGGATGCTGTCCCAATACCAACAGGCATAGGTTCCGAGGGACCCTGACGGCTGTCCCTGCGAAGACACCATGCATGGAGCACAGGGAAATGCGCTGCCAGAGGCCGAGGCCACCAGACCAGCCAGGGTCAGCCTGGAGGCACAGCCAGGCCCCCGTGGGGATGCGGCTGCGGAGGGAAACAGGCGCTGGGGAGCGAAAAAGGGGCCTCTCCGTGGAGGGGCATTTCAGCTGGGACTTAAATAGCGGGTCTGGGTCTTGGAGGGAGAAAGGGAAGCTTGTAGGGAAGGCCAGAGAGCTGGGAACATGGAGGGTTCTGGGCAAAGCGGGAAGGGACAGAGAATATGGAGCGAGGGAGTAGGGAGGCCCGGAGCAGGGATGGACAGGGGCAGCCAGGAGCCCGTGAGTTAGGGAGGGAGTTACCTTTCAGCAGGTGAGTTCCTCAGTCTCTGAGCCTGAGCCTAAGCCCCTGGTCTGCTACTGGGTCCAGGCCCCGTGGAGAGTGGTCCAGGCCTGCCCTGGGGAGGCCCCCAGCTGGAGAAGAGCCAATGGAAATTCTTGGAGCCCAGGGGAGCGGAGGTCTCCAGTGCTGGCTGGGACTGAGCTCTGACCCCTGATGATTCTTGTGGGGGGCATGGTGAGGCAGGGTCTGTCCTGGAATTGAGAGAAGAACACCCAGGTTCCCCTCGGGGCTTTCTTTGCAATGTGCTATGCAGGGGGGTGGGGCGTGGCGGGGGACAGGCTGGGCCTCAGTTTCCCCAGCTGGAGTATGGAGTCCAGCAGGCATCTCGCAGTCCCTGCCGAGTCAACTGTGACTCTGGGGTAGGCAGGCTTGACCCTGAAGAGCATCCCACTCTCCCTGCTTGAAGGACACTGAAGTGAGGGCCAGGCGCGGTGGCGGGGGGGGGGGGGGGGGTCCTGCTGGGGGGACAGAGCAGACAATTGCATTAAGCCATCCACGGGTCTCAGTCTATAGACCTCAGCAGAGGGGCTCCCCCAGGGCCTGCCCTGTGACCCCTCATCCCCGCACACTCTGTAATTCCTGAATAACAACTACCCAAATTCACTTAGCCATGCAAATGGCCCCACGGGCCCTGGTCACTGGGACCTTCCACCTGGTTCTCTCCCAGACTCACCTCCTCCGCGCTGTCCTTCTGGAGGGCCAGGAGGACGCTGGCCCTCAACCCACCCCACTGCTTGTTCGCTTGTCCATTGACTCACGCGTTCGTGTATCTGTTCCTTAGCCGGTCCACGCCGATGCTGCCAGGCTATGGAGCTGACAGTCTCCAGAGCCCGGAGGGAGAGGCTCACGCACCCTGGGCCCATTTTACGGAGCAGTAAACAGGTTCCAAGAGGGCGGTGTCCGAAAGCCACATAGCTGGGAGGTCAGTGTTCATCTCCATTCCCAGAACTGGCCTGACTCCAGAAGGTTCCACAGTCCCGGCCTGACCTTTTCATCTTGGCGGTGGTGGGGGGGGTGGGGGGGAGGGGTGCTCCCAGGTTGGGGGAGGGGCGCTCCCAGGCGTGTGGACGGCACTCAGGGCCCTGGGGCTTGGATGCCAAGGTTGCTGGAGAGGTGGGTGCAGGCTGGGGAGGGAGGGGAGCCTGGGGGAGACCGGGTGACCCTGTGGGGGGCTGCTGACACGGGCGTGAGGAGTGCGGGGTGGGGGGGACGAAGCCTGCAGGGAGCTGGCAGCGGGCCGCGGGGGGTCCCCCTGGCACTTCTCGCAGAAGGAGCTGTGGCTGCTGAAAGGCGCAGGAATGAAGAGAGGCCCTCGAGGACACGGCTCTTTGTCAAGAGCAGAAAGACCCCATTTGCTGCGATGCGCCTGGCCTGGGCCTGGCTGGGCCCCACTTCCGCAAATGGCTTCGTGCTTTCATGTGAAACAGGTTGTTGATAACGCGCTCTGTATTCTGTAATTAAAACACGAATTAAGGGCCTGGGGCATTCATCCCGGTGTGGAACCTGCGTGCCAGCCTCGCTCTGGCAGACGGGGCCTCGGGCAAGTGTCTCACTGCTGTCCTGCCACCCATCGTCACCTGCGGAGGCATCCTGCTGCCCACGCCTGTGCCGGCCCGCCCTCATCCCTGCTCCGCTCACTGCTGTCTCTGCCCCAGAGATGCTGCCTAACCCTGCCCATCCCCCAGCCCAATGGGAACACCTCCTCCAGGAAGACCTCCTGACAGCTCTATGGGGCTCCCCCCTGCCCCACCCTGCTCAGAGCCTCACCTGAGACCTTGGCCTGGGGTGTCTAACTCCCTGGGAGTGGCCCGGCGGCCCCTCCCTCTGTGCCAGGCCCCAAGTGACTCTGGGGTTCAGTCCTTCCATCTGTCTGGTGGGAGAGGCCCTCACGGTGCAGCTGGGAGGAAGGATGGGGCATTGGGTGGGGCGTCGGTGGGAGTTGGGGGGCTGGGGTTCAGGCAACCCCCCACCACGCACCTGTGGGTATTGTGAGCAAATCTCTTCCCATTTCGAAGACTCAGTTTCCCCAATGGTCACTGGAACTTTGTGCATTCAGAAAGGGGGGCCTAGTGGCACACATCCCGGAAAGTGCTGCTTGAAACCCCAGGTCCCCGTCCCCGGTCTGGAGGGCTCGCTTGCTTGGGCTGCCCCAACAGAGTGCCACAGACTGGGGGCTTGAACCACAGAAGCAGGTCAGCCACAGTCCTGGAGGCCAGAAGGTCAAGGTCAGGGTGCCCAAGGGCTGGCTCCTTCTGAGGCTGTGGGGGTGTCCATTCCTGGCTGCTCCCCAGCGTGGAGTCCTTGGTGCCCCCTCTCTGCCTCTGTCACTACGTGTCCGTGGCCCTATCCCCCTTTTACAAGGACACCCCCTCCCTTCCCATGACCTCACCCTCACTTACCCGAGTATACCTGCGACAAGCCTACTTCCAAATAAGGCTCCCTCAGAGGTACCGGGTATTAGTATCTAAACGTTCAGATTTGGGGGGCGCCCGACTCAGCCCATAGCATCTGGAGACATTGCCTTGGCCACTGGGCACCTCGGCTGGCACTGTCCACCATGCGCTGGCCACAGGCTCTTGACGCCTCCCAGTGGGCCGGGCAGAGACAGACTCCAGCGGGGGAGGGACCACGTCCTGGGAGCCGGCAGTAGATTGTCAGGACTGTCTCGGCTCACCTCAAGTGTCCAGGTCCAGGCAGGCGTTCCCGGCTGGGAGACACAGAGCTGGGGTTTTACAGACAAAAGAGGGTCTGTGTGTGGGGAAGAGAGGAACTCCTACTCCAGGGCTGATGGGCGCGCTTGGCACTGGTGGACCCGGGGTGGCCCCCATCCAGAGAGCCTCCGTCTCCACCATCCTGAGCCCAGAGCAGTAGGGGCTTAGGGCCAGGGAGGATCCCCAGAGATCCTCAGGGACCACAGTGGCACCCTGCTGGCCCTCCTGGTCTGATCTCAGGGACCTGACTGAGGTCCTCGTCCCCCACTTGTGGAGACATCCGACCAGCTGGGGGCCTCAGGGACTCCAGTGCCTCTGAGGCACTCAGGTGACCCTGGGCCTGCGGCGGCGGGTGGGGGGGGGAGCAACCTCCCCCCCTCCCCCGTCTCCTTCTGGCTTCCTGCCTCAGAGCTTCCCCGGCAGCCTGGGCACCCCTTCCCCACCCCAGGGCGTCACTGCTCTCCCTCCACAGCTAACCTCAGGGGTTCTAGCCTCCTCCTCCACATCCCGGGTCTGCGGGTCTGCGTATGCTGCGCCACAGCCCAGTGTGGGGACGGGGTGTTCAGGGCACACACTCGGCCTCCTGGAGTCAACGCTGAATAATTAAGAACCTGTAATGAAAGGCTCCTTGGGTATTGATTGTATCCTGGGGCTGACATGCAGGGAGCACTCACTGTGGCCCAGCCCAGTGTCACCCAAATGTGGAGGGGCCTGGAGCAGCCAGGGGCGCCCACAGGGGCACAGGGAGCAGCTGGATGGGGCCTGGGGGCGTCTTGTATCTGCGGCACCTGCCACCAGGAGTGTCGAGCCTGACAGGGAAGGCTCAGGCATGAGGACGGTTACGTGCTGGGGCTATAAAGGCCAGGGGGCCGCTCTGCCTGGCAATCCTGGGAGACTTCCAGGGGAAGGTATGGCCGGGCCTCCCTCATAGCGGAAGGGTGAGGGAGGCAGGCCAGGGACCATGCCCCCCACAACCAACAACGCTCAGCAGGGGGCCTGGCCCCCTCCGTCATTCCTGTCCCCCATCTAGACGGCCTCGCTTGCACCCTCCCTTCTCAGCAGGCCTGGGTGGGGGCTCCTGGGGGGAGACAGAGGCCCCACGAGCAAGGGCTTCGCTGGAAGGCTGGCGGGGATCCTGTGCTGTCCACGTTGTCTGTCGCTGCCCCCCGTCTCTGCCGTCACTGGTTCATGGCGTCTCCCACTCACTCCGCCTGCCCTGGGGGCATCTTCATAAGGGACGAGAGCCAGGTGCCCCTGGAGGACCCCGCTGCCCCGCCGGAGCACCATCCTGAGCTGGCCAGGCCTGGGGCCTCACCACCCACCTGCCCATCCCCCTGCCCTCCAGGGGCTGGAATCTGGCCTCTGGCCGGGAGCTCCAGGACCAGACCAGCACCCCCCCGGGCCTTCCTTCCATCCTCAGGCAGCTGTGCCCTCTGCACAGGGCCAGGCGAGGCAGAGGACACGGCGGCGACTGCACACAGGCTGGGACAACTGAGCTAGCTTTGTCCGCGAAGGCGGATCTGGTCTCTGGCTCCTACAAGCCTGAGTGACTTCTGGGCTCACAGCTCCTTTCCCTCAGGCCACTTCCAGGGGCCACACATCCAGGAGCCTCTGAAAGAACAGGGGCCGGGCTGGAGCTCCAGCCGGGGATTGCAGGCCCTGATGTCACCCCTAGGCCATGCCACAAGGCTAGGGACAGGTGGGCAGTGACCACTCCCCACGTGAGGTCAGGCAGGGCCACGAGGCCACAGAGGGTGGTGACCAGAGCAGGGAGCATCGGGGGAGTGGCTGGGCTCCATGGCTCCCAGCCGGGGTGCCCCGCAGTGACCTCCCCACCGGGTGCTGTGGCTTGTGGCCACGCCGTGTCCCACCCAGGGCCCCATCCATCCCAGAGGCAGCCGGTGATTCATCTTCCGCCTGGTGCTCTGTCAGCTTCTAGAAGGACTCCAGGTCTACACGGCCGGTGCCAGGGGAAACATGCTCCCTTCCTGGGGATCCAGCTGTATGGGGGGGGCAGGTGTTATATCGCCTGTGGGTGCTCCCGCCCCCCAGCCCACAGACAGCGGCCGCCTCTGCTCCTTGAGCTCACCCTTGCGGGGCTGGAGAACAAAGGGAACTCAAGTGCCACCTGCTGCAGGGCTGGGGCAGGAAGGGGAAGGGATGGGCAGCCGAGGCCCCTGGCCCCCTGGAGGGGACGGGAACAGTGGCCCTCAGATGGGGAACAGCAGACCAGTCTGGCGGGACACACAGACAGGGAGCAGACGACCGCAGGGGTGGGGAAGGCTGCAGATCCCACTGACCTGGTGCCTCTGGGTCAGTCCGACTGTCGCATGGACCCCGTGCTCCGGCCCCAGCCCCAGCACAGACTTCTGGAATCAACTCTCCAGGCCCGGGCATCCCCAGGGGAATAACATCAGTGCCGCAGGGAGAGAACTGAGCGGGCGGGGGCTGTACCCTACGTGCTCGGGCTCTTTGGCATGGGGTGGGGGCAGGGCAGCCTGGGGATGAACCCGCAGGTCAGGGAGGTACAAGGTGGGGACTCAGGGACAGAGGCGGACAGCTCTCCATCAGCAGGAAGGTGCTCGGGAGGGTCCTGGGGGCTCTGCTTCCATGGACACGGGTGGAGGCAAGGCCTGGGGGTGCGGGGGACGTGCTGTGGGGTCCTGGGTGCCTGCCACTCACCTTTGGGCTTCCCTTCTAAGCTGGGGGTGCCAAGGGCTCCCCAAGTACAAGCCCCAGGAAATCTCCCCCTCCCTGGGGTAGGAGGGGACCCTTCCCCAGGGTCTGTCCTGAGCATCTGTCCCCAAGCTACCTCTGACCACCTGCGTCGACCCCTGGGCACTGGCAGCCCTACCCATGACTGTCCAGGCTGGTGTCCGCCCCAGTCCCCTGCTCCCCGCCCCCCAGGCGCCCGGCCTTCCCCATGTGCGGTGGGGGGCTGTGGTGGCCCCCGGTGGCCACTCGGGGCCCGGGAACAGGAGAAGGCTGTGCGCACGGCTGAGCAGCCCTGGATCCGAGGCCGCGGCACTGCTAATAAGATGATATTTCCAAAATATCGCTGGCTTGCAGGCTTGCTTCCCTCCCAGTGGCCTCATGCCCCACTGCCCGCCCCCACCCCGGGGCCCACCATGAATATTGCTCCAGCCCGTGCTGACTCGGCACTTCCACTTGTCTTCCCAGAGGCACTTGCCTGAAGGGCTGGGTCTGCGAGGGGGGACTCGGCCCGGGAGCCCCCACCCGGGGTTTCCTGCCTGGGAAGCTTCCCTCTGCTCCTTACCCCTGCCCAGACCTACAGAGGCCCCCAGCAGAGACCACAGCCCCTGCCCCGGGGGCCCCCACCTCCCCTCCCGGCCAACCCACCTGCCCTAGAAATAGTGAGTTCACACTAGCTCAGCCCTAACACGGCAAAGCAGAGTCCCATCACACTCGGGCTACTGCGAGGGAGCACGGCACAGAGAGGGGAAGCCGCTCACCAGGTCACACAGCGGGGCAGTGCAGCCGATCAGGGCTCCTGCGTCTCTGTCTGGGGTGTGGGGCCCTCCTGTTGGAGATGGGCCTGTCTGAGACGGAGAGACAACGCACACCTGCCCCCTTCTCCAGGTAGGGCCCCGAGGCTCAGCCAGATCATGCCAGCACCCCAGACCTCTTGACCCTCTGATAGCCACATTTGCATGAAGGGACAGGTTCCTGTGTGGGGCCAGGCCCCTCTCAGCACAGATCTGAGGGCACAGGGATCCCCTCTGCAGCCCTCAGGGCCTGGACCACTGTCCTCCCGGTGGGAAGGCCCCAGAGCTTGTCTGAGGCGGCCCTTGGGTGCAGAGCAGACACTGGCCCATGGTCCCCAGCAGGCGGCGGGCAGTCAGGACCACAGACTCCAAACTGACTGCCCCTTCATCAAGGGGAGCATCAAGGGGAGAAGCAAGACGGTCAGACCCAGGTGGCTCCAACCCAGGCTCCGCCACTTCCCTCCAAATCTAGGAGCCCCGGCGGCCATCCAGAGGGGGCTGGACACTGTCCTCCTCAGGTGCAGGTGTGGGGGCCATGGACTGGCAGGTGCACAGGATGGGGGGTAGTGAGGCCAGCCTGCCCTGCACTAGCTCTGGCCCATCCACCTGCTGGCATACAGACAGTCAGCCCCAGGGCCTCAGTTTCCTCCTTGCACAGAGATGAGGGGCACAGTGTGTTTCTAGAAGCTTCCCAGCCCTCCTGTGGCCAGCCACCCCCTCAGGCCCAGGAAACACGAGGGAAGATGTGCTCAAATGGGCTCCTGGTGCCAGCCCCCCCTCAACTCCTTTGGGCCAAGAAGTTTCGTTTTGGAAAGCACGGTAGGGGGTAACTAGGAGCTCTGATTGGGAGTGAGACACAAACTCTGGCCCCCCTGTGCCCTCACCCATCCCTCCCTGCCCTGGGGTTACCGAGCTGGCCCTCTCTACAGGAGGTCCCTCGCGTGGTCGGCCCTGGCCCTGGCGGCTGAGACACCCCGCTCTGGGGAGTTTGCTTCAGCGGAAACAGGACCCACAGAGGCCACTAGGCCCCAGGCACGGTCCCTGCTCAGACTGAATTACAACCCGGTTACTGAGAGAGCACAGGCCTTGCAGTGAGCAAGCCACCCCGTAGGCTGCTGCGGCCCGCCCCAGCAGCGCACAACCCTGCCCCAGCCCCGCCCCAGCAGCGCACAACCCTGCCCCAGCCCCGCCCCAGCAGCGCACAACCCTGCCCCAGCCCTG